>NC_056726.1:1094842966-1095208791 GCF_019279795.1 Protopterus annectens
GAAGTTCCCTGTTTAAAATCCACCTCTGAGCCTCTTTTTCTGGCTATACTACTCAGAGACAACTCCACGTGGTCCTGAAGACTGGTCCTAGCTACAGAGAACTGAGAAAAGCAACTACTTTCCTGATGTAAGTATTTTTTCTGTTTTTTACTTGAAATACCTTCTTTTGCTTATTTTGAACAAGCTTAAACTGTTTTTTTAACTGCTTGCTGCATTATATAATATCTGCACTTAAAATTATACCTGGTCGAAAATTGGTCGAAAGTTTGTTGTTTGTTTGTTCTTTTAATTTAACTGTTGAGTCTGCCCACTAAAGTGTACTAGCCTGTGTAACTGATTTATTACTGTTTTCTGTATTTCTGTGTGCTTTCTATCTAAAAAAAAAACAAAACAAAAAAATTATCCTTGTTTTCCCGCCTCTCCCCTACTAGTTTAGACCAGTTTACAGGCTTTGCTTTATTCTGGGCTGTGGTGTAGTTCCTGTGTTGTCCATTACCTTACTTGGATAGAAGGAAGTTTCTTTGCTCACCAGTGGGAGTGGGGAGCCTTGAGCAGCCTATCTGTCCCTTAAGGAGTGACCTCAGCACAAGAGATGTAGTAATTGGTTGTTTTGGACCATTTCTAGCTCTTTTGAAGTTCCCTGTTTAAAATCCGCCTCTGAGCATTTTTTTCTGGCTATACTACTCAGAGACAACTCCACGTGGTCCTGCAGAGTGGTCCTAGCTACAGAGAACTGGGAAAAGTGACTACTTTCCTGATTTAAGCATTTTTTCTGTTTTTTTACTTGAAATACCTTCTCTTGCTTATTTTGAACAAGCTTAAACTGTTTTTTTAACTGTTTGCTGCATTATATAATATCTGCACTTAAAATTATACCTGGTCGAAAATTGGTCGAAAGTTATTTAACTGTTGAGGCTGCCCACTAAAGTGTGCTAGCCTGTGTAACTGATTTATTACTGTTTTCTGTATTTCTGTGTGCTTTCTATCTAAAAACAAAAAAAAACAAAAAAATAATCCTTGTTTTCCCACCTCTCCTCGACAAGTTTAGACCAGTTTACAGGCTTCGCTTTATTCTGGGCTGTGGTGTAGTTCCTGTGTTGTCCATTACCTTACTTGGATAGAAGGAAGTTTCTTTGCTCACCAGTGGGAGTGGGGAGTCTTGAGCAGCCTATCTGTCCCTGAAGGAGTGACCTCAGCACAAGAGCTGTAGTAATTGGTTGTTTTGGACCATTTCTAGCTCTTTTGAAGTTCCCTGTTTAAAATCCTCCTCTGAGCATTTTTTTCTGGCTATACTACTCAGAGGCAACTCCATGTGGTCCTGTAGAGTGGTCCTAGCTACAGAGAACTGAGAAAAGCGACTACTTTCCTGATTTAAGTATTTTTTCTGTTTTTTTTTTACTTGAAATACCTTCTCTTGCTTATTTTGAACAAGCTTAAACAGTTTTTTTAACTGTTTGCTGCATTATATAACATCTACACTTAAAATTATACATGGTCGAAAATTGGTTGAAAGTTTGTTGTTTGTTTGTTTAATTTAACTGTTGAGGCTGCCCACTAAAGTGTGCTAGCCTGTGTAACTGATTTATTACTGTTTTCTGTATTTCTGTGTGCTTTCTATCTAAAAACAAAAAAAAAAAGAATCCTTGTTTTCCCACATCTCCTCGACAAGTTTATACCAGTTTGCAGGCTTTGCTGTATTCTGGGCTGTAGTGTAGTTCCTGTGTTGTCCATTACCTTACTGGGATAGAAGGAAGTTTCTTTGCTCACCAGTGGGAGTGGGGAGCCTTGAGCAGCCTATCTGTCCCTGAAGGAGTGACCTCAGCACAAGAGCTGTAGTAATTGGTTGTTTTGGACCATTTCTAGCTCTTTTGAAGTTCCCTGTTTAAAATCCGCCTCTGAGCATTTTTTTCTGGCTATACTACTCAGAGGCAACTCCACGTGGTCCTGCAGAGTGGTCCTAGCTGCAGAGAACTGAGAAAAGCGACTACTTTCCTGATTTAAGTATTTTTTCTTCTGTTTTTTTACTTGAAATACCTTCTCTTGCTTATTTTGAACAAGCTTAAACTGTTTTTTTTTAACTGTTTGCTGCATTATATAATATCTGCACTTAAAATTATACCTGGTCGAAAATTGGTCAAACGTTTGTTGTTTGTTTGTTTAATTTAACTGTTGAGGCTGCCCACTAAAGTGTGCCAGCCTGTGTAACTGATTTATTACTGTTTTCTGTATTTCTGTGTGCTTTCTATCTAAAAACAAAAAAAACAAAAAAATAATCCTTGTTTTCCCACCTCTCCTCGACTAGTTTAGACCAGTTTACAGGCTTTGCTGTATTCTGGGCTGTGGTGTAGTTCCTGTGTTGTCCATTACCTTACTTGGATAGAAGGAAGTTTCTTTGCTCACCAGTGGGAGTGGGGAGTCTTGAGCAGCCTATCTGTCCCTGAAGGAGTGACCTCAGCACAAGAGATGTAGTAATTGGTTGTTTTGGACCATTTCTAGGTCTTTTGAAGTTCCCTGTTTAAAATTCACCTCTGAGCATATTTTCTGGCTATACTACTCAGAGACAACTCCACGTGGTCCTGCAGAGTGGTCCTAGCTACAGAGAACTGAGAAAAGCAACTACTTTCCTGATTTAAGTATTTTTTCTGTTTTTTTTACTTGAAATACCTTCTCTTGCTTATTTTGAACAAGCTTAAACTGTTTTTTTAACTGTTTGCTGTATTATATAATATCTGCACTTAAAATTATACCTGGTCAAAAATTGGTCGAAAGTTTGTTGTTTGTTTGTTTAATTTAACTGTTGAGGCTGCCCACTAAAGTGTGCCAGCCTGTGTAACTGATTTATTCCTTTTTTCTGTAATTCTTTGTGCTTTCTATCTAAAAACAAAAAAAAAATCCTTGTTTTCCCCCCTCTCCTCAACTAGTTTAGACCAGTTTACAGACTTTGCTTTATTCTGGGCTGTGGTGTAGTTCCTGTGTTGTCCATTACCTTACTTGGATAGAAGGAAGTTTCTTTGCTCACCAGTGGGATTGGGGAGCCTTGAGCAGCCTATCTGTCCCTGAAGGAGTGACCTCAGCACAAGAGCTGTAGTAATTGGTTGTTTTGGACCATTTCTAGCTCTTTTGAAGTTCCCTGTTTAAAATCCACCTCTGAGCGTCTTTTTCTGGCTATACTACTCAGAGACAACTCCACGTGGTCCTGAAGACTGGTCCTAGCTACAGAGAACTGAGAAAAGCAACTACTTTCCTGATGTAAGTATTTTTTCTGTTTTTTTACTTGAAATACCTTCTTTTGCTTATTTTGAACAAGCTTAAACTGTTTTTTTAACTGTTTGCTGCATTATATAATATCTGCACTTAAAACTGTACCTGGTCGAAAATTGGTCGAAAGTTTTTGTTTGTTTAATTTAACTGTTGAGGCTGCCCACTAAAGTGTGCTAGCCTGTGTAACTGATTTATTACTGTTTTCTGTATTTCTGTGTGCTTTCTATCTAAAAACAAAAAAAAAAAAAATAATCCTTGTTTTCCCACCTCTCCTCGACTAGTTTAGACCAGTTTACAGGCTTTGCTGTATTCTGGGCTGTTGTGTAGTTCCTGTGTTGTCCATTACCTTACTTGGATAGAAGGAAGTTTCTTTGCTCACCAGCGGGAGGGGGGAGCCTTGAGCAGCCTATCTGTCCCTGAAGGAGTGACCTCAGCACAAGAGCTGTAGTAATTGGTTGTTTTGGACCATTTCTAGCTTTTTTGAAGTTCCCTTTTTAAAATCCGCATTTGCATGGCTTTGCACGATTGTGTGCATAGCGCAGCGCCGGTTAAACAGGGTTAAACTTTTTCTGGATCCGCCAAGTCTGCTCTTCAAATTTTCCCTTAGAAAGCTCTACTCTTAGAATAACCAGTATACTCGTTATATTATAAGCCTAGCACTTGTTCTCAAAACTTCTCTTCTAAGTAAGCACTCTCAAACTAAAGTAGCACTACATCCACCTACCACCCCTGTGAATACCCACTTCCCTTAAAGGCACAGCACTCTCTTATAATATTCTAGCATGGTGAGTGGTAGATTACTAGCATCTTCTCCTGTTCAGCTGGTTAATCTGGGAATCTTGAGACAATGCTATAATTGTCTCATGTACACAGACAACCCTCTCCTCCTCCCAACAAACACAAATACATGTGAGAGATGCAACTATATAGCCAAACTGGAGGCTGAACTCTCTCAACTCAGGACTGGCAAGACCAGACAGGAGGAGAAGGTAACCACACACACAACAAACCCATTCACACATAGACCTACCCCAACTGCAAATCAAACACATAATAACACAAAGACATACTCGGAGGCTCTAATAAAAAAACTTACCAAAACAACAGAGGCTCCCAAAGCAGACACCCAAATATCCACCACCTCAAAACATAACACATGCAACATATACTTCAATAAATCGGTGTGTCAATAAATCACAGCCCTTAAGGCCAAACACTATGCCTGATACACTAGTGATAGGTGACTCTATAGTCAGACACACTGACGTTCCACTTACCAGGCTGAACAAGGAGAGGGTAACGGTGAGCTGCCTAGGATCTGCCATATAACACAAGCACTCAGGTCACTCAAAAGCGCTTACAAATATGACTCCGTCATTGTCCATGCTGGCATGAACGAACTGAGACGTACCTCCCTGGACTACATGAAAAGAGCAATAGAGGAACTCTCTGATTATGTAGCCCAGGCAGCATCTTGCCCTCACCAAGAATGATGCCACAATACAAAGACAAGATGATCAGCTTTAATAATTGGCTCAATTACTGGTGTTATTCTAGTGGGATCCAATGTCTGTCTGCTTGGGATGACATGCTGGACAAGCCACGCTGCTTCGCAAGGGACGGCTTGCACCTGTCACCACTGGGCTTCCGGATATTGGCTAAGGCTCTTGCCATCCCCATAGTGCCTTTTTTAGGCAAGGCTCAAAAGACGAACCCACCTCCTTAGAAAACAAAAATGGAAAAAATTAAGGGTAATGCTGCTCAACGCCAGAAGTCTAAATCTCAAGATGCAGGCTCTCGAAGCACTCCTCAGTTTGGAGAACATCGATGTCTGCACAGTAACTGAGACCTGGTTCAAGGCTCTTGAGAGCACCCCAGCACTACCAGCTTTACCTTATATCATGCTTTTCGGCCCCAAAACCCGGGCCGAACCACAAAGGGAGGGGGAGAGTCCATATTCATCAAGGATACCCACACCTCCAGGTTAGTGGCAACTCATAAAGCATTGGAGACCATCCAGGTGCAACTAACCATAGGCAAAACTGCTATACAACTGGTTGCATGTTACAGACCACCCTCCCAATCTCAAGAACCCCAGTCAGCCTTCCTGAAGACATTGGAAGATATGAATGTCTCACCAAATACCATCATATTGGGAGACTTCAACTACCCTAACATAGACTGGGTGCACTATTCTAGCCCTAACACCCTAGCCCAAAAGTTCCTGGAATTCATAAACTCAAATGCAATAGAACAGCTAGTCACCTCTCCCACAAGGGAGGATAATATACTAGACCTGATCATCACAAACATGGGGACAAAATGCTCCACACCGGAAGTATTCCCCTTACTAGTGAGATCTGACCACAAACTAATCACCCTGGATATACATATTCCACCTCCACCCCCAGCACAAAAGACTACAGTGAAAAACTTCTCAAAAGCCGACTTTACATTTCTTAAGACTGAGATGGTATCATTTAAGCCCAATGGGCCAATGGAAACCACATTCCACAATGCTGAATCCTACACAAATGCTTTCTACGGACATCTCCAAGAATGCAAGGATTGTGCAATCCCAAATAAAACCAAGACCCTCTCCACCAAGGGAAAGCATCCGGTCTGGTGGACCCCAGCCATAAACAAATTGTATAACAAAAGAAGGAAGCTAATGCAAGACAGAGCAAAATCCCATAAAGGGAAGGCATCTCTGATCAGCACTAGTAGAAAGCTACGTTCTCTCATAAAAACATCCAAGGCCAACTTTGACAGAAAAATTGCCAAGGACACTAAAGATAACCACAAGGCATTCTTCAGTTATGTTAGAAACCTAGGCGGAAACCCTCAGATATGCTCAAAGTTAGTACACAATGACAAAGAAATTACCGAACCCACAGATATTGCCAACATTCTGGCAGACAGGTTCAGTGCAAACTTTTCCCCTCCCTCACTCCCAAAAGAAGAAATACTTATCCCAGCTGAATGTAACCTCCTTGTCATCTCAGATGTCCAGGTGAGAGCCGCCCTCAGCAAAGCAAAAAACACAGCATCAATGGGACCTGATGGTATCCCCGGCTGCGTGATACGTGAACTCGAAGAGGAGCTAAACCCGCATATAAAAATGCTATTTATCCTTAGCCTTACTACAGGATATGTACCTGAACACTGGCGTACAGCAACAGTGGTCCCACTCCACAAAGGAGGTTCCACTACAGACCGTGGGAGCTACCGCCCCATAAGCTTAGCCAGCCTGGTCTGCAAAGCTATGAAAAGAATCATTATGGAACTCATAGACAACGACATTGGGGACCTACAGAGACTTGATCCCACCCAGTTCAGCTTTGTAAAGGCAGATCCTGCCTTTTGAACCTGGTTGACTTTTTCGAAACAGTCACTGGAGCCAATGATGAGGGCAGAGCAGTCCATACTGCCTACCTGGACTTGGCTAAAGCCTTCGACACAATACCCCACTCAGGCATCATAGACAAGCTAAACAGCTTAAATGTAAATCCATATGTCACAAGATGGGTTGCAAACTGGCTAAAGAACAGAACCCATAAAGTCAAAATTGCGAGAGCCATGTCAGACTCAAAGCCAGTCACAAGTGGTGTCCCACAGGGCTCTGTCCTGGGACCCCTCTTGTTCGGCATTTACTTCTCAGATGTGAAAGCAAACATGGGAGGGTTGTGGCTGACAAAGTTCGCAGATGACTGCAAACTAGGCGCCATAGTCGATACACCAGCTGACACATACATCCTACAGAAAGGCCTCACTGAAATGGACAACTGGTGCCAGAATCTTGGCCTTAAACTGAATGCCAAGAAGTGTATAGTCATCCCCTTTGGGAAAAACAAAGTACCCACAAATTATCACATAGACAGTAACCCATTGAGTATGGAAAAAGTAATCAGAGACCTGGGGACCCAAGTCGATAGTGACCTCTCATTTGACACCCACATTGCCAAAGTGGTTAGAAAGACTCTCTACCTTGCCCACCTTATCATGAAGGGGTTCACATCCAGATCAAAGGAGGTCATTGTACCCCTATACTCCTCCCTTATCAGGCCCATGATTGAGTACAATGCCCCATTTGGTATGTACTTCACCCGGCACTTACAACAGCTGGAGAGACCCCAGAAGTACCTCACCAAGAGGATCAAGGGTCTCCAACATATGTCATATGCTGCCAGGCTAAAGAAACTCCAGCTCTATTCAGTAGCTTACCACCTGCTCAGAGGTGATCTATGCCTGACGTACAAGGCCATGTCCAACCAGGAATTGATGGACATGCTCCACCTCAAATCCAAATCCATTAGAACCACGAGAGCTAAAGATTTAAACCTCAGCACAAATATGAATAGAACATGCTGGAGGGACAGATTCATAACTCAGAGGCTTCCCACACTCTGGAACAGAATCCCAGTTCATGTTAGGCAGAGCCCCTCACTGACTCTCTTCAAGAGAAATCTTGAGGAGTGGATGGGAGATCATAGGTTTACCCCGGGGGTCATCCCTGTGTCACTACTAGACAGAGGCACAGTAAACTAATTTTAATAAGTAAGGGGGTCTTCAATGTGTCACTACTAGACAAAGGCACAGTATTCTAAATTTATTCTGTACACTTTAGTACCACTACATGGGGTGGTGAAAGCCACATCACTAGGGCTAGGCTTACAAATGCCCTGGGCAGATAGCCTAGTACTAAACTATGAAACTATGAAACTATGAGGAGGATGGAGGCTGTCTCTATGTAGATTTTGGTTGGCAAATACTGGCTTTCTATAAATGCTACTGATAAACTGTTTGGACTGAAAATCAAATGTCAAATTTAAATCCAAAAAGTTAAGACTACAACCAAAACCACTGATGGTGAACTTTATGAAGTCAGTGGAATTGTTATGAAGTCAGTGGAATTGTTTAAGTCATCAACTAGCATTTCGAAATCTTCATAGCTACCTTGCCAAAGAAAAAAGAGATCATCAGTGTAATGGTGATATATCAGTATCCTATCAAACAACATGTGTTTAATAAGAAACTTATTTTCCCAATTCGCCATCACAAGGTTAGCAAAAGCAGGGGCAACGCTAGCCTACTCCTGATGTTTGTTTGTACAGTTGTTCATTGAATTTAAAAAAATGATTATCAAGAACAAGATCCATTAGTGCACAAACAGTAGTTATCTTTGTATCGTCAAAATCAGTATTTGTAGTTAAGTATTCTCTCAAAAATTCCAAGCCTATTTCCTGATCAATGCAGGTGTAAAGAGAAACTACATCCAAAGAAGCAAAAACAAAAGTACTATCTGGTAATCTAAAGTCCCTTAGGATTTCTAATAGATGCCATGAATCTTTCAGGTAATGTTTCGAAGCCTGCATCACAAGATTTAAAAGAAAATCCAACCAAATACAGTGTTTCTGTCTTAGACTTTGCTGCAGATATAATTGGTCTAAAAGGGGGATTAACATTGTTTTTCTGTATCTTTGGAATACCAAAGAGTACTGACATTTTGGGAAATTCAACTTGTAAACAGACGTAAGTTTGATAATTTATTTCTCCTTGACAAAACATGTCAAACAGTAAGCTGTCCAATTTCAGATAACTATTTTTAATAGTGGACAACTCTACCCTCTGATATGTATCATTGTCTTTTAACATTTCTTCCATTGCTGTAATATAGTCTTCTGTATCCATAATAACAATTTTCCCTCCTTTATCTGCTCTCATAACCCTAACTTGGGTGTTGGTGCACATACTTTTGAGTGATTTTTCTTCCAAATCAGTCAAATTGTGAACCTTGTTGTCAGGCTTTAACTGTCTAAAGCTGGATTCACATATATTTTGGAAGACCTGCAAGGTTCCTAGCAATAGTGGATTGAAGGTACTACATGTTTTAGGCATTTGAGAGACATTAACCTGGCTGTCTATGTTAACATCCTGCATGACATAACTCAAATTCAATTTTCTAAGGAACAATCTAAAGTCCACAATAACTTTAGCTAGATTAAAAGAATTTGCTGGTATAAATGATAAACCTTTTTTCAAAACTTCACATGCCTGCGGTGGTAAACACATATGGGAAAGGTTCACAATTTCAATACCGTAATGGGAATTTTCTTTGCCAACTACCACTTTTTCTTGTTCCTGCCTTTGCCCTTCCCCTTGTCCTGTACTGTTTTGGACCACATTGGTGTTTTCTTGTTCACTTGTTGGCCCACTAAAAAAGGACCCATATTGTTTACAGATACAGAACCTTCAACAGCTGAAATGTTGGTCCCCTGATTTTGAATAATGTTGTTGTTAGTAACATTGGCAATATTGTTACTACCTTGACCAACTGTATGTTCTTTAAGTGTGGTGTTACCCATACTATTGTTGTTAGTAAAATTTCTTTCAGCTGTAACTTCTGATACTTCTCCTACAACTTCATGTACATTGTTGACATTATTTAAGTTAAATACAAGATTATTCAAACTATGAACTGCATAGGCACTATCAGCATAAGCCGATATATCTCTTCTTAATTTACCCTGTTTCCTTGTTACAATTGTTGCACCATATCTATCTGCTTTAGCGGCAACACCACAAAACAAATGGTTAAGCAATCTGAAACAAGAAAATTTCTTAATTTTCACATCCAAGTCACCCATGGCGACTTTTACTTCTTCCATCTGTTTCTGGTAGTGTTCAACCAGAATCTGCATCATGCTGATAGTGAATTCATTGAACAAATCAACAAGTTGACTGTGTAGTTCGTCCCCAGTTTTCACACAGTTCAGGAATTTATTGAACCGCAAGCTTGTGGAACACACTTGTGTCTAATACATTCAAAAAAGCTTATTTCAACATTAAGCATGACATATTTAAGAGTTAGTTTCACAAAGTCAAAAATAAGTTTTTTACATTTACTTTGCTCGACAATGCCGTTGTTTGAATTATCAGTACTTACTGACTCACTGTTTGACAAGTTCGCAACGTCGGCAAAAGGATTAGCATGAGTTTGAAAGACATGCTATAAAACGTTGTTGTTGAGCACCGGTGTTGATTCAACTGGAGTGTCTTCAGCTGGAATCATATTGGGTACATTCACCAAGTTATATTGCTGGCTAGTAGAGCCAGAAATGTTGTCAGGAACTGCCTGGGATCCTCCTGCTCTTTCGAGCCCTCTAGTGATGGCAGTTGTAATGACAGCTGTAATTTGCTCAGAAAAAGAAGCAAAGCTGTCAGGTACTGGATGGTGGATAATTTGAGCAATGTGTCCTGTGAATTGTCTTCCATGGTGAGGTTCAGTCAGTCACAAACAACAAGCAAACTCCAAAAAAACTTGAAAAGACACAAAATCGCTGGAAAACTAAAAAACTGCTCCAAACCAAGACCAAAAAACAAGGACACCAAAGGTTAGCACTTTCATTCACTTTAATATGCTGTGAACTTCATCAGAAAAACACTCTAACCACCCTAAAATAGCATTTAAATACTTAATTAGCAGTCACATGACTGAACAATCATAGTTTAAAAAGAAAGCTCATTTTATAAATGTAAAAAAATACATACAAAAATCCATATAGTGGAAATAGTAGAAGCAGAAAACATAATTAAAAAGTTTTTTTGTACATTCTAATAAATGTCATAAAATGAAGTTTTTAAAAAACTTTATAGCTTAGTTTGCAAAAAACACTTTATGTTAATGGTGTCATTTAGACCTGGTGCAACATCTGCACCCAAGTAAATTTGCCATAAGGATTCTAATTGGTTCATTTTATATTTTTGTACCGTCAGCAATATTCACAGTATATATATACGCTAGTGCATTCCTTTGTTCTGGGAGACTCCCTGGTGCTTTTCCATGAGGCTCCCACACATGTGCACTGTAGTTAATAAATACCACTGAAAGAGAGAAAGAACTGTATTTGTCTTCATTCTCAAGGTAATGTGTAACTTAACAATTGGTGCTGTGACTCGGATCTGAATTGAGAACAAGCTGCAGCAGTCAGAAATTGAATGAAATACTGCTAATAAAAGGGCCCATAACAGATTTTTCTGTTTCTGCGGTGTTTCTTTCATTTTTCTGCATCTGTCTGCCTTAAAGATTTGGGGCCAGATTCAGGAAGGCTTACACGGAGTTCAAGAGTAGTGTAAGCCTCCGTGTAAGCCTCCTGATTCAGGAACAGCCCAAATCTCCGTGTAAGAGACAGCTAACACGTCTCTTACACGGACTGGGCATGGAAATGCTCAATACCTCATTTGCAGCTCAAAGATATGCAAATGAGGTATCTGAGCGATCCACGAAGCAGAAACCAGTCCGTGTAACGGACGTGTTAGCTGCAGAAATGTACTCAGCTGACAACTGAGTACATTTCTGCAAATTAAAAACGGAGCTATGTCAGCTCCAAATAAAGGGTGCATATGTTGCATTAAGCATGCCAATGGCCAAATATGTGGCCATTGGCATGAAAAACTGTTGCAAAAATAAGTTATATAACTTTTTTTTTTCCACGGGATTTTGTTTAACTGCAGCGCACACCAAGCAAACGGGTGCGCTACCTAAAACTGAAAACCGAAGCTTATAAGCCCACAATTGTGGGATTTATGTATTACATTGAATGTCAATGGAGGGACTTGCAGACCAAAAACAATATGGCCTCCGTTTAGTGGTTGTCAAGGGGGGGAAGCTCCGTGTAAGACATGTAACTAGTCATTACTAGGCAATCCTATGTAAATGAGGGTTACAATACTGAATCACACTGTCACATAGGTAATGAGCACTGTCTGAGTAGTGTAAGAGTTAGAGAAGGGGAGGAACAGAGTAAGAGGTAGGTGACATCTTGGGGGGGAATGATAGCAATAAATGTACCAGATTGGAGGGCAATGTAAGGTAACAGATGACAGACAGACATCAGGGAGGGAGGTGTGTCCCAACAGAACACTAGGAAAGTCAAGAAATTGAGGGTATACGCTATCCCTACACTCAAAGTTTCTTGAAATACGTGCATGCGCGTGCAGCGTGTAAGGCAGGTTCAACATGTGGAGCGTGTTGCAAACCGCTTACAACGGTTTGCTGGCGCACATGTGTAAGGCAGTGTGCGCGCGTTTTAGCATGAATCAGCCTAGTTCACACCGTGTAAGGATGTGTGCGCGCGTGTAACACCGTGTAGGGATGTGCGCGTGTTTAAGTGACTGTGAGCGTGTTTAAGCTGGTGTGCACATTGCTCCCCTCAGGAAACAGAAAGGAAACAGGAAACAACTAAAATCCAGGAAACTGCCAGAAGATACTACTGGAGTTAATTGGTGGAAACAATTAGAAGCAGGCAATTACACAGGCAGACTAGAAGCCCAACCCAGCACTTAAAACACTGCAAAGAGCAGTGCAGGCTGTTTCTCACAACAGATACTGCCAGAAACTAAGCTATCAGAATTGAAAACTGAAAAAGCTGAACTCAGAGCAGAAATGCTAGGGGCTGCCATAGCTATTATAATCAGGCATAGGCGAATTGCTGAGGGTGGTGACAATGCAGATGCTGACAGACAACCCAGAGTGAGGAGAAGGAGAAGAGTATACAGGCCCAGGGTCACCTACCATGGGTTACATGAGCTGGAGATAGTAGAGCGCTACAGAGTGGACAGAGACCTTCTGCAGCAGATTGTTGAGCTGTGCAGGCCACATCTCACACACAGAACCAACAGAGGGAACCCATCCCAGTAGAAACCAAGGTATGTGTTGGCCTAAGAATACTAGCAACAGGTACCTTCCAGAGACCAACTGGTGATATGATGGGGATATCACAGGCATCAGCCTCCAGAGTACTGCACCAGTTCCTGGATGCCATGTCAGCACATGTCAGTGATCATATATATGTCCCTAATGACCGTGAGGTTGTGGCCAGCAATATGCGTCTCTTCCAGCAAATAGCGGATACCCTGAGGTGCTGGGTGCAATAGACTGCACGCACATACGCATCAAAGCACCAGCCGGTGAGCGGGTAGAGCCTACATTAACCGCAAGGGATACCCTCCATCAACTGCCAGGTCGTGTGTGATGCCCAGGGCATAATAATGAATGTGTGTGCTGGCTGCCCTGGGAGCTACCACGATTCCCATATCTGGCATCTGACGCAGCTGTACCAATCATTTGCCAATGGGGACTTCCCACACGGACACCTAGTGGGGATGCAGGTTATGCACTTGAGCCGTGGCTGATGACACCCATCAGAAATGCACACACACCTGAACAGGAACGCCATAATGAGGCACACGCACAAACACGTAATATCATAGAGCGTGTGTTTGGGCTGCTCAAGTCACGGTTCCGTGTCTGGACACATCTGGTGGAGCCTTGCAGTACACACCAACTACATGTACCCAAATGATCATGATATGTGCTATGCTACATAATATGATCCTGCGGAAACAGCTGCAGCAGGACCAGCACAGGGCTGGGCCAAACATCCCCCCACCATTGCCAAGGCCACCACAGGCAGGGGGTGACTCGGAGGAGGAACAACCTGACCTTGTCCCAGTAGGCAGAAGGAGGCGTGCCCAGTATGCCCTGGCCTTGGCAAAGAGGCAACGATAGCACATACGCTTGGTCAGTAGGAACACTGGGACTGATACCCGCTCTGACTCACTCATACAGTAACAGGGATGCCTAACATGACACAACCTGCTTCCAAACATGTACAGGGAGTGTAGTATGTGTATCCGACAGAGGTGGCCCTGCAGCACCACCTGAGGCATGAATGCCATGTGTTAAGTAATGTAATATCATGTACCATATGCACACCTGAGGACCCCAACTAACATCCACCCTCAAGAATCATAAACCACAAAACACAAACCCACCTCATGGGTACCACAAGGGATAGGAACCTAGATGTAATGCTACCCAATGCCAGAAGTATAAACATCAAGATGTGTGCAGTGTAAACACACACAGTATAGAGAATGTAGATATCAGTGCTGTAATAGAAAACAGGGTCAAAGCCCACATCAGCACCCTGACACTACCAGGTCACACGTCATACAGTGATGTACATGTGCAAAAACATGGAACAAGATACAAAATGAGGGTGACTAGCAATAAATAGCATGGATAACCACACACCCATGTTTGTACCACAACAAGAAGCAACATGGAATAGCCATGGTCAAATACCAATGGCTAAAACTGACTACTACTATATAGCTTGCTGCAGACCACTGTCCTAATAGCAGGAACTGCCCCAGGCCTATGTTCATAGGTTCATAGGTTCATACTAGGCTATCTGCCCTAGGGCATTAATAAGCCTAGCCCAGAGTTTTGTGGCTTCTGCCACCCCTTCAAGTTGATGGATAATATGCCCATTATTTTGCTGTGCCTCTGTCAAGCAGTGATACTGAGGTTATCCCTGGGGTATACCTGCAATCTCCCATCCATTGGTCAAGATCTCACTTGAACAAAGCCAGTGAGGTGCTCAGCCTCACATGTACCAGGATGTTGTTCCACAGCATAGGGACTCTCTGGGTGATGAATCTGTCCCTCCAGCACATCCTATTAATATCTGTGTTGAGGTTTAGGTCTCCTGCCCTTGTAGTTCTGATGGATGTAGAGGTCTTGAGGTGAAGCATGTTCAATAATTCTGGGTTGGACATAGCCTTGTATGTCAGGCACAGGTCACCTCTGAGCAGACGGTAAGTGACTGAATACAGCTGGAATTCCTTCAGTCGGGCAGCATAAGAAATATGTTTGAGACCCTTTCACCTCCTGTTGAGGAATTTGTGGGCCCATCCAATTGCCGCAGGTGTTGGGTCAGATACATTCTGAATGGGGCATTGTATGCAATCATTGGTCTGATGAGTGATGAGTACAGGGAACAATGACCTCCCTTGATCTAGATGTGAATCCCTGCATGATGAGGTGGCCAATGTAGAAGGCCTTCCAAACTACCCTGGCAATGTGAGTGTCAAACAAAGGTTACTGTCAACCTGGGTGCCCAGGTCCCTGATAACCTCCTCTGTGCTTAGAGGATTGCCACCTAGATGGGAAGTAGTGGTAACCTTGTTCTTCCTGAAGGGTATGGCTATGCATTGTTTAGTGTTTAATGTAAGGCCATGGCTGTGGCACCAGTTATCCGTGTCTATGAGACCCTTCTGAAGGATGTCTGTGTCAGATGGGTTTCCAACTATGCTTCCCAGTTTGCAGTCATCTTCAAACTTTGTCAGCCATAATCCTCCTGTGTTTGCTCATACTTCTGAAAAGTAGATGCTGAACAAATGTGGGCCCAGGACTGAGCCCTGTGGGACACCACTTGTGACAGCTCTGGAGTGTGACATGGCACCAGCAACTTTGACCCTGTGTGTTCCATCACTTAGCTAGTTTGCAACCCATGCTGTGATGTATGGGTTCACAATTAAGCTGGTGATGTTTTCAATGATACCTGAGTGGGGTATTGTGTCGAAAGCCTTTGCCAGGTCAAGGTAGGCTGTGTGGACTGCCTTGCCCACGTCAATGGCCTGGGTGACTGTTTTGAAAAAGTCAACCAAGTTTAAAAGGCATGATCTGCCCTTGACAAAGCCAAACTGGATTGGATCCAATGTCTGCAAGTCCCCTATGTCTTCATTTATAATTCCCATTATGATCCTCTCCATAGCTTAGCAGAACAGGCTTGTCAAGCTGATGGGATGGTAGTTTCCGGGGTTGGTGGAGGCACCTCCTTTGTGAAGTGGGTCCACCATTGCCGTATGCCACTCCTTGGGCACATATCCTGAGGTGAGGCTAAGATTAAACAGCTGCCCTAACTGCGGGTGTAATTACTCATTGAGTTCATGGAGCACACAACTGGGGACACCATCTGGTCCCATGGATAAAGTGTTTTCTGCCTTGGATAGAGCAGTTCCCACCCCAGCATTGGAGATGTTTGGGGGGCTACAATCCTCTGGTGTAGATACCCCTCCAGTTGGGGGGGGGGGAGAAATCTGCAATGAACCTGTCAGCCAGTATGTTGGCAATGTCTGTAGGTGCAGTGATATCTACATCATTCGGAAATAATTCTGAGCATATCTGGGAGTTCCCTCCCAGGTTTCAAACATAGGCAAAAAAGGCCTCATGATTGTCCCTTGAGTCCTGAGTGGGTTTACTCTCAAAACTTGCCTCGGATGATTGTATGGGGGAACCCAGTGTTTTACTCACAATGAGCAGGGGTGTCTTCCCTCCTACGGATTACGCTCTATCTTGTAGTAGCTCCTTCCTTGTGTTGTAGAGCTTGTTTATGGCTAGGGTCCACCAGACTGGATGCTTGCCTGTGGTACAAAGAGTCTTTGTTTTGTTTGGGATTGCCTGATCCATGCAGTCCTGGAGGTGCTGGTAGAAGGCATTTCTAAGTGATACAGTGGCTTGGGTAATGGTGTCCGCTGGCTTGGGGCCTTGAAAGAGACCACACCAGTCCTTAGAAATGTGAAGTCGGCATTTGAGAAGGTCTTCACTGTTTGTTTTTCCATCTGGGGTGTGGGTGGGATGTGGACTCCCACTGAGAGTAGTCCATGATCTGATCTCACCAATGATGGGTATACTTCTGGTGTTGAACAGTGTGACCCCATGTTCGTGATGATGAGTTCTAGTATGTTGCCTCCACTTGAGGGGATTGGGACCAGTTGCTCCATGGCATTTCAGTGTATGAACTCTTGGAACCTTTGTGTTAGAGTGTTGTGGCATGATTAGTGATCCCAGTCTATATGTGGATAGTTGGAATCACCCAGTAGGATGGTGTTTGGAGATACATTTATCCCCTTCAGTGTTTGCAGGATAGCTGTGTGAGGTACCTGAGTTTGAGAGGGTGGCATGTAACATGCTACAAACTGCAGAGCAGTCTTGCCTACGGTCACTGGCACCTGGATGGTCTCCAATGCATCGTGTGTTGCCACCAACAATGAGGTGAGGGTGTCCTTGATGAATATGGACACCCACCATCCTTCTTGGTGTTGTCCGGATGCTGGTGCCGGAATGCATGATATGAGGTAACACCCGATAGTGCCGGGTGCTGTCAGAAGCTGTGAACCAGGTTTCAGGCACAGCACAGACATCAATGTGCTACATACTGAGAAGGGCATAGAGTGTGTGCAGCTTGAGGTTGAGACCTCTGGCATTGAGCAGCAGTACCCTTAGTGTCTTTCCTTTACTGTGTTCTAGGGTGGTAGGTGTAGAATCTGAATCTTGCATAAAAAAGGCACAATGGGGTGGCAAGAGCATCATCCGAAATCCGGAAGCCCAGGGTGACAGGTGCAAGCCGTCCCTTGCAAATCACCGTGGCCTGTCCAGCATGTCATCCCAGGCAGACAGACATTGGACCCCCTTTGAATGACACCATAGTCTAAGCAAAATATTACAGCTGATCATCTTGTCTCTGTTTATGTGGCATCATACTTGGTGAAGGTAGGATACTGCTGAAGGTCAGGGTCATACCTGCCTGGCCTACATAATCAGAGGGATCCTCTATGTCTCTTTCCATGTAGTCCAGGGAGGTACATCTCAGGTCGTTCACACCAGCATGGATAATGACTGGGTCAGACCTGTACTTGCAGTTGAGTGACCTGAGTGCTTGCATTATGTGGTGGATTCCAGTGCCCGATAGGCAGCTTACTGTGACCTCCTCCGAACCCGACGTGGAGAGCGGGACGCCAGTGTGTCTGACTATGGAGTCACCTATGACAAGTGTGTCTGGCATTGTGTTTGGCCTTAAGGGCTGTGACTGTTTGGCACACCGACTCTGTGGTCAATGTGTTGCATGTGCTGTGCCCTGTGGAGGCAGTTGTGTGAGTGTCTGCTGTGGTGGCCACTGCCATTCTGGTAGAATTCTGATCAGAGCCTCCGAGAGTGTCTCTGTGTGTCTATGTGTATGATCTTAAGTTGTGATAGTGCCATGTGAGACTGGATTTGTGATGTGTGTGTGGTTACCTTCACCTTCTCTCTGGTCTTGCTAGTCCTATGTTGAGAGAGCTCAGCCTCCACTTTGGCTATATAGTTGCATCTCTCACATGTATGTGTGTTTTATGGCAGAAGGAGAGGGTTGTCAGTGTACATGAGGCAAGTGTAACATTGCCTCAATATTCCCAGGTTCACCAGCTGAGCAGGAGAGGACACTAGCAACTGATCTCTAGACATGCTAGAAGGAATAGACAAAACAATGTTGGAATACAGGGAGATATCAAGCCCCCCAAACCACATCATACTGTTTGATTGACAATAGCTACACATACACCGGTGTTTCATAGTGTCATAGTCTACTACTAGGCTATCTGCCCTAGTGCATGTATAAGCCTAGCCATAGTGATGTGGCTATTGCCACCCCTTATACTGGTAATAAGTGTACAGAATAGATTCTGAAGATTGTGCCTCTGACTTAGTAGTGACACAGTATGACCCGCTTACGTAATTGAATAACATGACTGTGCCTCTGTCTAGTCTGTGCCTCCGTCTCATATGCAGTTGTCCAGATGTCTCCTGAAGAGAGTCAGTGAGGGACTCTGTCAAACATGGACTGGGATACTCTGCTAGAGTGTGAGATGCCTCTGAGTTATGACTCTGTCCCTCCAGCATGTCCTATACATGTATGTGCTGAGGTTCAAATCCTCAGCTCTCATGGCTCTGGTGGATTTGGATTGCTTGCAGTGGAGCATGTCCACCAAATCCTGATTGGACATGGTCTTGTATGTCAGGCATAGGTCACCTGTACGTATGCGGTATGACACTGAACAAAGCTGGATTTCCTCTATTCTGGAAGCATATGACATGTGTTGAAGAACCCTGATCTTCATGGTAGGTACTTTTGGGGTGTCTCCAGCTGTTGCAATTGCTGGGCGAGGTACATACCATATGGGGCTTTGTATTCAATCATGGGCCTGATAAGGGAGAAGGATAGTGGAACAATGACCTCCTATGATCTTGATGGAAAACCCTCCATGATAAGGTGGACAAGATAGAAAGTCTTCCTAACCACTTTGGCAACAGGGGTGTCAAAAGAGATGTCACTATCTACATGTGTCCCCAGGTGTCTGATTTGTTGTCTGTGCTCAGTGGGTTGCTGTCTATGTATTGATCTGTGGGTACTTTGTTCCTCCCAAAGGGGATGAATACACATCAGTTGCATTCAGTTTCAGGCCATGCGTCTGGCACCAGCTATCCGCCTTTGTGACGGCATTCTGTAGTATTTGTGTGCCGGCTGATGTATTCACTATGGTGCCTAGGTTGCAGTCATCTGCAAACTTTGTCAGCCACAACCCCTCTATGTTTGCTTTCACATCTGAAAAGTAAATACCAATTAAGAGGGGTCCCAGGACACATCCTTGTGGGACACCACCTGTGACTGGCTTCGAATCTGACAAGGCACCTGCAATGTTGACTTTATGGGTTCTGTTTCTTAGCCATTTTGCAACCTATCCTGCGACATATGCTGTTATATGTCAGCTGTTGAGCTTGGCTATGATGCCTGAGTGTGGTATTGTGTCACAGGCCTTAGCCAAGTGCAGGTAGGCTGTGTGGACTGCGTAGCCCTCATCGATGGCCCTACTGACAGTTTCATAGTAGTCAACTAGGTGCAAAAGGCAGGATCTGCCCTGTACAAAGCTGAACTAGGTGGGAACAAGGGTCCGTGGGTCAGTAATGTGTCTGTGTAAGAGCTCCATAATGACTCTTCCCATATCTTTGCAGACAAGGCTGGTTAAGCTTGTGTGGTGGTAGTTGCCATGGTCTGTGGAGGCATCTCCTTTGTGGAGTGGGACCACTGTTGCCGTACGCCAGTGTTCAGGTACATATCCTGTAGCAAGACTAAGGTTAAATAGCAGTTGTATATATACGGGTCCAGCCCCTTCTGGAGTTCACATAGCATGCAACTGGAGATACCAGCAGGTCCCATGGATGCTGTGTACTTGTCTTTGCTGAGTGTGGCTCTCACATGGACATCCAAGATGACAGTGAGGTTACATACAGCAGTGATAACTATCTTCTTTTGGGGGTGAGGGAGGGGTAAATCGCACTGAAGCTGTCCGCCGGAATGTTGCCAATATCTGTCAGGTCACTGGAATATATGTTGTTGTGTACCAACTCTGAGCATATCCGAGGGTTCACAACCAGGTGTCTGACATAACTGAAGAAATCAGTGTGGTTACCTTCATTGTCTTTGGTGATTTATGTCCCCAAGTTGACCTTGCATGTCTTTATGAGATAATGTAGCTTTCTACTAGTGCTGATCACAGCTGTCTTCCCTTTTGGAGATGTAGCTCTGTCTTGCATTAGTAACCCTCATCTGTCATACAGTTTGTTTATGGCTGGGGTCCACCAGACAGGACACTTTCCCTTTGTGTAGAGGGTCCTGTTTTTATTTGTGATTGCATGGTCCATGCTGTCTGACATCTAGCTAAGGGGAGGTCATTGTGGTTCTGCAGTTATCTTTCATCAGCATTAGAAATGACCACAACAGCCCCTGTGGGTGTACCTCATGCAGACACATCCAGCACCTGTAAAGTCCACAACAGTACCTCACCAGGAGTATGACAGAGCTGGAACACATGTAATGTGTAGTCTGATTAAACAGAGTGCAGCTCCACACACTGCCATGCTGTCCACCCAGATGCAAGCTGTGCCTGATGTAGAAAGCCATGTCCAAGCTGGAATCAATGCACATGCTGCACCTTGTACAATCTGAATGGCAGGGAGCTATGCACATGAGGGACCTGAACCCCAGCACTGACATATATAGGACAGGCTGTACTGCATTATCCAAAACACAGAAGCCACCCCACACATGAGTAAACTACCAGTACAGGTTGTCCGTAGAGACACTCGTTGAGTCCCCTCAACAGGAATCCTAATGAGTGGATGGGAGATGGGAGGTTTACCCTGGGTATCAATGTTATGTCACAGGTAGACAGAGGCACAGTATACTAAACAAGACATATGTCATGGCAAACTTCACTTACAATGTGTTGATGGACAAACACACTCTCCGACTAGCATTAGAAATGGCCTAGGGCACATCAGTAGTGTTCGCCAATGTACACCCATGTTGTGGAATACACTACTGATGTTGGATGAGGCTGTTGTAAGTAGTTCACATCTGAACATAATGCAACATGGTCAGATAGGTTCATAGGTACATAGGTTTATACTAGGCTATCTTCCCTAAGGCAGGTATAAGCCTAGCACAGAGTTCATTGGCATACACCACTCCTTATATGGAAACAGTACTGTGCCCATTATTGTGTCATGCCTCTCTCCAGCAGTGACACCGTGATGATCCCCGGGTTAAACGTATGACCTTCCATCCACAGGTCAAGATACCTCTTGAACACAGCCAGCAAGGTGCTCTGCCTCACATGGACCGGGATTGTATTACACAGCATAGGGAGTCTCTGGGTGATAACTTCATCCCTCCAACATGTCCAACATACATCCCTGCTAAGGTGTAAGTCACCTGCACTAGTGGTTCAGGTGGATCTGCCGATTCTGAGGTGGAGCATGTCCATTAATCCCTGTTTGGACATGGCCTCGCATGTCAGGCACATGTCACCTCTAAGCAGACGGTATGTGAGTGAATAGAGTGGGAGTGTCTTCAATCTGGCAGCATATGACAGCTGTTGGGGTTCCTTGATCCTTTAGGTGGGGACATTCAGGGTGTCTGCAATTGCTGCAGATGTTGGGTGACATACAGCCAGAATAGGGCATTCGACTCGATCACCGGTCTGATAAGTGAAGAGTACAGGGAACAATGACCCACTAGATCTGGATGTGAATCCCATCCTGATCAGGTGGGCAATGTAGAAGGTCTTTCTAGCCACTTTAGCAATGTGAGTCTCAGAAGAACGGCGACTGTCAACCTGGGTCCCCAGGTCCATGATAACCTCCTCTGTGCTTAGAGGATTGCCACCTATATGGTAGCTTGGGGTCACCTTGCTTTTCCTGAAGGGTATGTCTACACATGTTGTGCACTTTGACTTCAGGCCATGGCCCTGGCACCAGCTATCAGTTACTGTGAGTCCCTTCTGAAGGATATCCGTGTGTGATGCACTGTCCACCATGGTGCCCAGTGTGCAGTCATCTGCAAACATTGTCAGCCAAAGTCCTCCCATGTTGGCCTGTACTTCTGGGAAGTACATGACAAACAATGGGGCCAAGGACTGAGCCCTGTGTGACACCACCTGTGACCAGCCTGGAGTCTAACATAGTGCCAGCAACTCTAACCCTGTGGGTCCCGTCCTTAAGCCAGTTTGCAACCCATCTTGTGACATATGGGTTTACATTTCAGTTGTTAGGGTTTTCCACAATACCTGAGTGGGGTATTGTGTTGAAAGTGTTTGCAAGGCCAAGGTAGGCTGTATGGACTGCCTTTCCCCAACAATGGCCTAAGTGACCAATTTGAAGATGTCAACCCAGTACAAAAGGCATGATCTGCCCTGACCAAGCCAAAATGGGATGGGTACAATGTCTGCATGTCCCCTATATCTTTGTTTATGAGCTCAATTATGATCCTCTCCATAGATTTGCAGACTACACTTGTTAAGCTTATGGGGCAGTAATTACCAGGGTCTGTAGAGGCACTGCCTTTGTGCAGATGTGCACAACTGGACCCTAACCAGGCTGTTGTGCACACTATGGAAATGTAAAGCGGTGATAGGACTAAAGCCCAGGATACTGACCACCACAGTGAAAGTACTGAAACACTACACTATACAGTGCTACAGTGTTAGGTCAGTATGAACGGATGTTGACAATTGTGTGCAAAGTATCCCATGCAAAACCTGCAGGCACAGTATACTCCCTGTTTTGTTCACACAAAAGCATTTGGACAGTAACTACACAACATGGCACAGAACACACAACCATAAACTGGAGGTATTTGTTGAAGGTCACACTCATCCACAAATGTGATGGGCTGCAGAGTTCAACATATGTAAAGCCCACACTGGGCATGCTCACACACTTAGATAAATGAGACATCTTTCACACAACATGCCATGGGAAGGCTGAACTGGGCATGCTCACACACTTGGTCCAAATGTTACTCCTAGCAACTGTGAAAACACACCAGAGGATGCTCATTCCCCTTTCTAGACACTGATCATGTAAGCACCCTATAAGTATATCGGAGAAAAGGAATCTCTCAGTAATCCGAATAGCGCGCTCTGCTAATGCGTCCGTCTGTAGTGTCATAACATAGTTAGGTAGGGGTTTGAATCCAGCAGGTGGCAAGTGTGTGTGAAGGGGGTAAGTGTGTATGAAAGAAACATCCCTTTTGGCAACTGGGAAAACACACCACAGGATGATCATTCCACTTTCTAAACTCTGATGATGTCAGCACCCTATAAGTATATCAGGGGAAAGGAAACCTCCCAGTAATGCAAATAGCGCGCTGTGCTAATGCGTCCGTCTCTAGTGTCATAACATAGTTAGGTAGGGGTTTGAATCCAGCAGGTGGCAAGTGTGTGTGAAGGGGGTAAGTGTGTATGAAAAAAACATCCCTTTTGGCAACTGGGAAAACACACCACAGGATGATCATTCCACTTTCTAAACTCTGATGATGTCAGCACCCTATAAGTATATCAGGGGAAAGGAAATCCCCCAGTAATGCAAATAGCACGCTGTGCTAATGCGTCCGTCTCTAGTGTCATAACATAGTTAGGTAGGGGTTTGAATCCAGCAGGTGGCAAGTGTGTGTGAAGGGGGTAAGTGTGTATGAAAGAAACATCCCTTTTGGCAACTGGGAAAACACACCACAGGATGATCATTCCACTTTCTAAACTCTGATGATGTCAGCACCCTATAAGTATATCAGGGAAAGGAAATCCCCAGTAATGCAAATAGCGCTGTGCTAATGCGTCCGTCTCTAGTGTCATAACATAGTTAGGTAGGGGTTTGAATCCAGCAGGTGGCAAGTGTGTGTGAAGGGGGGGGTAAGTGTGTATGAAAGAAACATCCCTTTTGGCAACTGGGAAAACACACCACAGGATGATCATTCCACTTTCTAAACTCTGATGATGTCAGCACCCTATAAGTATATCAGGGGAAAGAAAATCCCCAGTAATGCAAATAGCGCGCTGTGCTAATGCGTCCGTCTCTAGTGTCATAACATAGTTAGGTAGGGGTTTGAATCCAGCAGGTGGCAAGTGTGTGTGAAGGGGGTAAGTGTGTATGAAAGAAACATCCCTTTTGGCAACTGGGAAAACACACCACAGGATGATCATTCCACTTTCTAAACTCTGATGATGTCAGCACCCTATAAGTATATCAGGGGAAAGAAAATCCCCCAGTAATGCAAATAGCGCGCTGTGCTAATGCGTCCATCTCTAGTGTCATAACATAGTTAGGTAGGGGTTTGAATCCAGCAGGTGGCAAGTGTGTGTGAAGGGGGTAAGTGTGTGTGTATGAAAGAAACATCCCTTTTGGCAACTGGGAAAACACACCACAGGATGCACATACCCCTTTCTAAATGATATCACAATTATGTATGGCTTTTGATTACAGACATGCCACGTGTGTTTTGCACACACAGAATGCCCATGTGTGTGGGTTGTCACTCACAATAATGCATGACATTGATTAAACCAGTTATGGCAATGCACACATGATGTATGTGTGTACCAAATACACATATGTACCTGTGACCTTCAATAGTTACCATGTGTGATGCCTGCCACATGTGAATACATGGTATTTGCACAGAGTAACATTATGACCGTGGTCTTCTGTGCAGGTGCAGCATGTGGGATGTGTATATACAGTGTGAGATGTAGATGCTATCAGCCTAGTAGTGAGGGATGCACACCTGGTCTGGGGCATATAGTCTACATGTTGTTGATGTACAGGAGCTGCATGTTTTCACCTGTTGTGGGAGTGGTAAGACAGTATTCCATAGCAATGCAGTGACTGCATGCTAAGAACCATTCAGCTAGGGTGTTGTAGCTACACTAAGTCATTAGCATTCAGTAATTTGTCAGAATCCCTGGTGAGGGTCTGATGCCAACCAAGGTCAGGGGTCTACCAGCCTGTGTCACTTGCTCAGTGATCCCTTCCATGTTCCCTATCATGTATCCCAGTGAGGGACATCCCACATCAGCTGTGGTGGCATGGACAATGACTGAGTCATATGTGTCCATGCATCTGACTGACTTGTATGTTTGTGTTATGTGGTGAACCATAGTGCCCCATGAGCATATCACTGTGACCTACACCTTTTCCAGCCTGGTGAGCATTGTCTCACTGTACTGGACAATAAAGTACCTAACACAACTGCGGCAGTAGTGTTGTATAGCTGTACAGACTGTGCTTGTTTGACACACAGGATTTGTGTGCTATGTGTTATGCGTGCTGTGTGCAGGCCTAATGTATGCCTGTGTGCCAGCTGCAGAGATGTCTGCCAGTCATGCAGGATGCTATCCTTAGGCTTCACAACTGACCTGTTGTGTTTCCATGCTTGTATTGCTGTCCGTGTAGGTCCACATCAGATTGGTATTGCTGTCACTGTAGTATTTCATGCCACCAGACAGGTTATGCCAGTACTGGGTTCAGAGTGCTTAGTCCACAGTTTGGCCATGTGTTTCCATCTCATACATGTGATGTACATCCATGGGTAGGGGATAGGGTTGACTGTGTACATGTGGCAGCTGTGACATTACTACATGACACACATATTCCACAACTGTACCATAGAGGTGACTGACAACTGACCTTTGCACATGCTACCATAGTATTGAGATTACATTGGTGATTAACAGCACATAGGGACAATGGTGATAAAGATACATAGGTCCATAGGTTCGTACAGGGATGTCTGCCCAGGGCATGTATCCACCTAGCCAGAATGTGTGTGCCTTTCAACATGCATTGTGAATCTGTCTTGCTATGCCCTTTTCCAAGGTTAGTATACTGTGCCTCTGTCTCACAGTGACACATAAGTGATACCCAGGGTAACCCTACAATGTCACATCCTGTCATTAATATCACTCTTGAAGATAGTCACTGAGTCAGTCTGCCTAACCTCTATTGGGATAATATTCAGGAATGAAGGGAGCCTCTGAGTTGTGAATGTGCCCCTCCAGCATGTCCTGTGTATATCACTCCTGAGGTTCAAGTATTTCCAGCGTGTATCCTGGTGGGATCTGGATATTCTGAGATGCAGCATGGCCATTAACTGAGGGTATGACCTGGCCTTCTATGTCAGGCACAGATTGCCTATGAAGAGGCAGTATGTCACTGAGTAGAGCTGCTGTTACTTTAACCAGTCAGTATGTGGCATCTGTTTGAGCCCTTTGATCCCCTTGTCGAGGTACATATGTGGTATCTCCAGTTGCTGCAGGTGTCTGGTAAGGTGCATGCCGACAGGTTCATCATAGTCAATTATGGGCATGATGAGGGATGAGTAAAGGGGCACAATGTCCACCCCTGATCTACATGTGGATCCCATGATGATGTGGCCCATATAACATGCTTACCTAACCACTTTGTCCATGTTGTTGTCAAATGGTAGAATGCTATCAACCTGTGTACCCCAAGGTCCATAATTCCTTCGTCTGCACTTAATGGATTAACACATATGTGGTACGTTGTGGTCACTCTGTGTTTGACAAAGGGATGACTATACGCTTTCTGTCATTCACGTTGAGGCGATGGCTGTGGCACAAGTCGTGTGTTTGCAAGAGTCCTCTTTGGAGGGTGCGTGTGTTAGCTGGTGAGTTGATTATGGTGTCCGGTTTGCAGTCACCTGCGACTTGCTGAGCCACAGTACTTCCATGTTGGCCTGTACCTATGATAAATATATAATGAAGATGACAGCTCCCAGGGCTGTGCCTTGTGGGACACCACTTGTACCAGGTTGGAGGCTGACATGGCTCCAGCAATTCTACCATGTGTGTTCTGCCCTTGAGCCACTGTGCAATACCCATAGTGACATAGGGGTTAATATGTACACTGGTGAGCTTCCTAGAATGCACAACTGGGGTATTGTATCCAAGGCTTATGCAAGGTTCAGGTAGGCTGTGTAGACCTCCTTCCCTTGACAGTGGCCTTGGTGACTGTTTCAAAGAAATCAAACTGGTTGGAGAGGCAGGATTTGCCATTGACAAAGCCAAACTGTGTATGGTGACATGTCTGTAGGTCCACAATATCTAGATATGTGAGGTTCATGATGATCCTTGCCATAGCTTTGCAGACAAAGCTAGTCAGACATATGGGTCGAGTAGTGTCCAGGATCCGTGAAGGCACCACCTGAATGTTGAGGGACCACTGTTGCTGTATGCCACTCTCTGGCCACATATCGTGTATTAAGGCTGGGATTGAACAGTGGTGTTATGTCTGGGTGTAGCTCTTCTCGTGGTTCATGTAGGACACAGCCTGGGACACTGTCTGGTCCCATTGATGCAGTGTTTATTGCTTTGGGAAGGGCATCTCTTACCTGAGCATCTGTGATGTCAGGGGGGGGCAGCACTGTGCCATGAGACATATTTGCCCTTTTGGTGTGATGGGCGAAGAAGGCAGCATTGAACCTGCCCACTAGGATGATGGCAATGTCTGCATGTTTTGTATTTTGTGTGACATCTTGGATTACCTCTGAGCATATCTGGGTAGTACCACCCAGGTTACTAACATAACTACAGGCAGCCTTGTGATTATCCTCAGTGGCTTGTGGAACCCTCTCTCAAAGATGGCCTTAGACAATCATATGGGTGCCTGTAGTTGTCTTCCAATACTCATCAGTGGTGCCTTCACATTTTGGGAGGTTGTTGTATCATGTAGTGGCGTCATCCTTCTATTGTATAGTGTGTTTATGGCTGGTGTCCGCACCCAGGACATCTGCCTTTGGAGAATTGGGTCATGCTTTCATATGTGGCTTCATGATCCATGCATTCCTGAATGTGTCCATAGAATGCCTTTATACAGGTATCTGCAGTCTGGTCCATATTGTCAACAGGCCTTGGGCCTTTGAAGGTTTCCACATCATTTATGAGGGGTGTGAACTTGCTTGACATGAGCTGTTGACAGACGTGCCGCCCTCCAGACAGAGCAAGGTGAGGGTCACAGTTAGCTACTTGTCGGGTGATAGCATGTGCCACATAACACAGGCACACAGGTCACTCCACAGCAAGTACAGCTATGAGGCAGACATTGTCCATGCTGGTGCAAACAACCTGAGACGTACCTCCCTGGACCACATGGCAAGAGACACAGAGGAGCTCTTACAGCACCCTCTCAAACTCAGGACTCCCACACAGCCTTCATGCTGACACAGGACAGTTTAGATTACTCTGCAAACACCATCATACTGGGTGACGTCAGCTACCCAAACATAGACTGTGAACATTACACAAGCCACAATACCCAAGCTCTAGGGTTCCCATAGATCAGACATTCTTTGGCTATGGAACAGGTAACCAACCTTCCCACAAGAGGGGCAGATATACTAGACCTGATCATCACAACCATGAGTACAAACTGCTCACCACTGGGAGTATATCCCTCATTGTTGCAATCAAACCATATACTCATCACACTGGAGTACTGGATCCCCCACATATGCAAACCTCAAACACATCGATGTGTGTGTTGGAAATGTCCCTATTAGCAACTGTGACAGTACAGTACAGGATGCAGATTCCCCTTGATGTCAGGACTGTATAACTACATTACCTGTAGTAAATTCCTCCAGTAATTCGCATAGCGCGCTCTGCTAATGCGTCTTTCTCCAGTGTCATAACGTAGTTAGGTAGGGGTTTGAATCCTGCAAAAGGAATGTATGTGTGTTAGTATGAGTGGGGTTTATGTGTGTGCACTATGCTGGGAGGGTTAACTGCCTTTTGACAACTGGGAGAACACACTACAGGGTGCACATCCCTCCTCCTACACACAGATGATGTCAGCACCCTCTAAGTACAGCGTTAGTAAGGATTTCTCCAACTACTGCAAATAGCACACTCTGCTAATGTGTCTGTTTCTACTGTCATAACACAGTTAGGTATGGGTTTGAATCTTGCAAATGGAAAGTATGTGTTTTACTGTTGGTGGGGTTAGTGTGTGTGCACAATGATGGGGTGGGATGTGGCTTTTGCCACATGGGGCTATGCACTGCAGGGTGGTCATTACCCTTAACAAGCAGTGATGTTGATAGCACCCTATACAAACAAAACTACAAAAGAGAAGGTGGTGGTACCAATAACACATGTAAGGTAACACTTCTTCAAGTAATGTCCACAAAACGGAGTAGGATAATCAAACAATTCTTTTATTCTATACAGACAACATGACAACAGACAACTGCCAGTACTCAGTATAGTGTTACATGCTACTGTAACACGCACATGTACCCAAATATACCTAGATAGTGCTCTGAAGCCTGAATGTGGCAAGTGTGTGGATGTGGGATGTGTCTGTGTGTGCATTTCCATATGGGAAACATGTTTGATGTGGCAATCAGGGTACTACAGTACCTGATGCACATTACATCTTTCAACCGATGAGGTTGCCTGCACCCTGTGAGTACAGGTAGAGAAGGGGACGCCAGTAGTAAACAACATAGTGCACTTCTCAAATGTGTACCTGTCATGTATCAACAGCTACTCATGTAGGGTGATAAATAATGGGAATGGCAGGTGAGCGTGTGCATGTGTGTGGGTAGCAGGGTGTGTATAAATGCATGTGTGACAGAACAGTTACATATAGCTGAATCTACGTAACAGCACAAGATGCATTGCCATAGTCAATGTTAGCATGTGATGGTGTGCAGCTGGTACACTTTGGTAAGTAGTATGGGTGCATATAACAATTGAGGACAGTCATACAGTTACTGCAGCAGGACTGCTGGGATATACACACAATTATACTGGAACAGTGAACAGTTACCAACATGTTACTACTTATACACATCTATGTAGTCACCCTGTGCATCAGCAACGTGTTTACCTTTACCTGCACCGATGTTGTAGTATGCAGGAGGTGGCACAGTGTCATCATATGCACAGGGTGTGGGTTAGGTATGCCCAAGCCAGCCACTGGTAACACCAATTGACATGTGTGTGTATGTGTGTTTGTGAGGGGCAGCAGTACAGGGTGGACCGTGTTGGTGCAGTGTGTGTGTGTATGTGTTTGCCCTAGGTGTTAGGTTTCTGCATGTGTGTAAGCACGCACACAGTCCCACATAATGGCTGCCATGTACAGGGTTTTGTGGACAGCCACAGACTGCACCTGTCAGGTCATCCAGATCAGTGTCTGTGGGCACGGACACGGTACCTGTGCCTGGCAGGGGTGCTACGGGCCGTATCCGTACTAACCCAGACTGGGTACTGTCATCGGAAGCAGGGGTGTGTTGACTGGACACAGTTCCCTGTTGGGACTGTCCAGAGCCACGTGCACGTGGTCTCCTGGGGCGTCTTGATGACAGCACAGACCCAGCATTGCTGGGGCTGGTGCTGGCACTTGAGGTGCGAGTGGGCCTGTTGTCGCCCGGCCACTGCCAGCTGGTGCTGTTGCTGGCATACGCCACGCCGACGCCGCAAACGCACACCATCGCCCTGGCCCATGGACATCTGGTTGTGGAGCAGCTGTTCTATGCCCCCACAACGTCTGTCAACGACATCTGTGAAGTTACGGATAGCATTCGCAACGCCACGCATGCCATCTGTCATGGCTGTGCGACATGCTCTCAGCTCCCTCAGACCCTGTCTGGTGTACCTTTCCATACGTGCCTGTGCCTGCATGACAGTTCAGAACATAGTGGAGGTTGACATACCTCCTTGGGCACGCCGGCCAGAGGCAGTACGGCCACGGATGCCCCCACGAGAACCCATGGGCGACTGTCTGCGTGGTACCATTGGAGGCCCCTGCTCATGGCTGCCTTGTGGGGATGCATGTACCACAGGTACCACATTACCCTGATCTATGCCCACTGCAGACTGTCCATCACCTAGGGACAATGGTGACAAAGGATGTAACGGCAGGATGACTGTGCGCATTGACGGGTTGAAAGCTGTGTACTGTCAATTGGCTGACCAATGGTGGACCCAGACACACCTTCCTGCACCATTACAGACATTTCATCATCATCAGTACCTGGGGCACAAGATTCAGGTTCCCTGCTGCAGGTCACCAGAGCAGCACCAGAACCTACAGGAGGAAAACATGGAACACAGATTACAGTCTCCATACATATTTGACAGAGATGCATTTCAATACTAATGCACACATTCAGAAATGGACACATGCACTCATGGACACTAACACACATGCACACTTGGGCACAGGCACGCTTGCACACATGCACACCCCACAGTAAACACACACATCAGTACCGTGTTACACTACTCAATCTACTACAACTGTATTACGGGTATTGTGAACACAGTCACCAGCAAGTCTACTACAGAGTTACACTACTCTTCCTAGTTTTATAAATTGCTTTACAGATAATGTTAAAAGACTCACCAGCATGTATGGCCTGCCTCGTTGCTAGATGGGAGGGACCTGGAAGTGTGAAGAGAGTAATGTCAGTGGGCACATGTGTGCCATTTGTTTTGCACATGATACAGTACAGTAGTACACTAGTTCCCTTATACACATCAGCTGCACATAATGTCTGTATATATATCATGATGACAGATACATACCACATGCACACCTTATGCGTGCATGAAGTAACAGTGTACAGAACAGTCATATGTACATACCAGGGGTTAACTCTAATCTCACCCTTACCTCTCTTCAAACGACACCTCAAACTGTACTTCCAAAACCACTGGCTTTGTTCTTCTTGGAGTACAGGCTAACGTCCCTCTCCCTACCCTCTCTTTACCTTTAACCCCTCATTGTGCATAGAAACTAGCTTCTACCCTGTTTCTTTCACCTTGATGTCCTTCTATGCTCTGACCTACTTCTCCCATCCCTCCCACATCCTCTTGACTGTCTTCCTTCTTTTCCTCACTTCCCTTCTTGACTCCTGCCTCTTCCATATCATTGTATCTTTCATACTCCTTCTACTTCTCTACCCTTCTGAGCCCTAACTATTATGTATCTGGCTTTTGCCTTATTGCATAACCGTTATGCTTTAGGTAGGATTGCTTTTAAACCAACGGTACATTGTGTATGACTCTAAACTGTTTGAGTTCCTTACATGTATGTTGATTTAGTTAACAGGCTGGTGTACAATTCTATCATGTTGGCTGTCTGTATTAACAACTTGTCTGTCTGCCTTTATTACGTTATGTGTGGAGCTTTTCTCCACAGGCCTCTACTGAAAATGGACATATATCCAGCTAGACTATCTGGGTCAACAAATGTAAAAGTAATAACAATAAATGAATATGGCATCTTACCTGCACGCCGGTGTCTTGCTGCTGTGTGGATCCAACCTCCATCATGATGCATGAGTGTTGCTGTTGTTGTTCTGGGGCTGGATCCACAACACTTAGCAGTAGCCCCTCCTGTCTGGTGAGGGGGATGTGTGGCCACCCCCCACCTGTGGCAACCTGTTGCCTGCGGATATCTGCAGCACGCTGGCGGACATTTCTTATCAAATCACTGCAGTGATGTCTCACCTGCTCATATGTCCTATCATGCATGCCAACATCATTTATCCTGCTAACGAGGTTTTGCCACAGTGCAGACCTCTCCTGCTGATTCTGGGTGGTGCGTGAGAACAGGATGGCATAGTCACGCACCAGGCTCTGGTGAATCACGTCATCCTCTGCAGCAGAATATGATGGGTTCCTTTTGGAGCCATGTCAAGCTGGAAAGGTACACAAACAGGTTATCAGCATAGTATCTCAACAATACATGGTACACATTCTATACAGGGAGTATTAACTTCTACTTATTACTGCTTGGTTAAAACTTGATTACAGTGTAGCTATCATTCTATGTCATTTGTACTAAGCACTTGGCCTTCAGACCAGTTGTTTTACATTAGGGAGGTTGGTGGCAAGCACTGTGGTGGCAGGACACATATCTTTCATCCATTGAAGTTGGGAACTGCTGATTGAGGGCCCAGTGTACAAGTGTATTAGTTCTGGTATGGGCAGTTGGCCTTCAGGCCAGTTATTTAACATTAACAAGGTTTGTGGTCTGCACTGTGTGACAATAGGCTGTACTCTGCCATTCATAGCTGGGGACATCTGGTTTCAGGTTTATAGTGCCTGCATATCTGAGCTGTATCTTACTGACATTGCTACACCTTGTTTGCTGTAGCAACCACTACATCCAGGCCTCCTGGATCTACCTTTGTTTATATGCTTGTTATTTGTTAGCTTGTTATTTCACTGGTATGCTACTTCCACATAGTACACAGCTTGTCAACACGTCTGTGACTCACTACTGATATCTGCATTGCTTACTGTACGTATTTCCATGTTACACATGACAGCAAGTGACTGCTTCTCATTGTTGCATTTACTTAATTGTGACACATTGCACTTAGGTTACCTGGCACTTGCTCACTGACGCTTTTATATCAGTCAGCAGTTGTAGGTAATGTCAGTACACCCTCACTCCCCACTGGACCTTGTTTTCAATCATTAATTATTACAGAATTCAGAATAGTATTCTAGCATGTCCAGAGGTCAGTTGTCAGTTCCCCCCCAGTCCAGCTGGTGAATGTGGTACTCCAGAGACAATGTTGGAACAGATGCATGTACACAGACAACCCCTCCTCCTAACAACAAATTCAAACTCATGTGAGTGATGCAACCATATACCAAACTGGAGGCTAGGCTCTGTCTACTCAATACCGCCATAACCAGTCAGGTGGCCAAGGAGACCACACACTACACTTCCAGTCTCACATAGACCTACCACAACAGCGGACCTAACACATGATCACACATGAACATACTTGTAGGCTCGGACCACAGCTATGCCTATGCAGCAGAGACCTCCTAAGCAGACATCCATGCAACCACTACCACGGAAACGAACATGTGCAACACATATCACACAAAGCCAATGTGCTGAACACTCACAGCCATTAACAGTAAACAACACACCTCATACACCTGTACTAGGTGCCTCTATCATCAGGCACACTAACATCACGTTCACCAGGCTTAACGAGGTGAGGGTCACGGTGTGCAGCCTGTCGGCCACTATGACCTGCCACATAACACAAACACTCAGGTAACCCCAAGGCAAGTACAGGTATGACTCAGTCAATGTCCATGCTGGTGTGAATGGCCTGACACATTCCTCCCTGGACTACATGACATGAGACAGTACAGAGCTCTCTGAGCACGTAGCCCAAGACAGTTTGACCCTGACCTTGAGTAGCATCCTACCCTCACCTAGAACCATGCCACAATATCAAGGCACGATGATCCCTTCCAACAATTGACTGACATACTGGTGTCATTCACAGGTGTGCCAATGCCTGCCATCTTGGGGTGGTATGCTTTGCTAGGGACAGCTTGCACCTGTCACCCCTGTCCTATTGGAATTTGGCGGAGCCTCTTGCTACACCCATAGTGCCTGTATTAGGCAAGGCTCATAAGGCAAACCCACATCCATTTGTATCACAAAGGATGAGGAAGTAAGAGTGATGCTACTCAACACCAGAAGTCTAGACCTAAGGATGCACGCACTCAAAACCCTACTTAACATTCTGGACATCGATATCTGTGCAGTAACATGAACCTGTTTCAGGTTTCACAGGAGCACACCAGTACTACCAGGTTATAGCTGTTACCATTCTTGTCGGCCCCAACACTTGAACAAAGGAGGGGGAGTATCAGTATTCAATGCAGATTCCCACCTCCACATTGGTGGCACAGTACAACATAGGTGTTAGGCCATTGAGTACAGAAGACGTAGTTGGGGACCTGGGGAAGAAACATGGTAGCGGTCTGTCATTTGTCAACCACATGGCCAATGTGGATTGAAAGACATGTTATATAGCCCAGCTAATCATGAGGGATTCACATGTATGGCAGGGGAGGTCATTGTGCCTCTTTACTCATCCATCATCAAGCCTATAATTGCGTACAATGCACCTTTTGGGATGTACCTAACCAGACACCCACAGCAACTGGTACAGGACAACAGTACCTCATCAAGGGGATGCAATGGCTCACACAGATGTCATATGCTGCCCAGGTAAAGTAAATCCAGCTGGACTCAGTGGCTTACTGCCTGTTCAGAGGCAATCTGTGCGTGCCATATACAGCCATGTCCTACCCAGCAGTAATGAACATGCTGCACCTCAGGCAATCAGAGTCCCATACAGCCACATGCTCAGGAGAGCTGGACCTCAGCACTGACATACATGGACATGCTGGAGGGGCATATTCCTAACCGAGAGGCTCCCTTCACTCTGTAATGAGCTCACACTACAGGTTAGGCAGAGTCCCTCATTGACTCTCTTCCATAGGAATCTGGATGACTGGATGTAGATCATAGTTGTACCCCAGGTATCACTTCTATGTCACTGTTAGACAGAGGCACAGTATACTAACATCGGACAAGGGCATAGCAGCATAACTTGTAATTGGGTGGTGAAAGACAAACACATTCTACTAGGCTTACCAATGCCCTAGGGCAAATAGCCTAGTATGAACCTATGAACATGTGTGTACTGCTATAGTACTTCTGCCATATGTTGCATGTGTGTGTGTTGTGGGGATGCACAGGTAATGGCCGGATACTTCTGCAGCGGCGCCACGGCTGACACATTCTGGGTGTTCATCCCTACATACTGGATGTGTGTTGCCATCCAACCCAACCCTGTGATGTGCACACATTACTCAGCCTGGATTTACATATCCGAACAACACCACAAGCACAGTACACTACCTTGCTATGTATGCATTTAATTACACAGTTATTCAGTAGTTATGACAGTGATGCTATCCATGCAGCCCATTGGGCCAGTGGAAGCCACAACACACACCGCCAGCACCTTTGCATATGCTTACCACAGACATCCCACATACTGCATGTACTGTGCACACACATATCTAACCCAGAACAACTGCACACCACTTATTAATCCTGTCCAGTGGAGTACAGATACAGGCATATTGTATAACAATAGTAGGAGGCTACTGCAGCACAGGGCAGATTCACATGACAGCAAGGCATCTGTGGTCAGCAGTGTTAAGATGCTTCACATTCACCAAATGCACAGATATTGGCAACATTGTTGCAGACAGTTTAGGTGCAGGTACCCATTCTCCTACACATGTGGTATTAGTTATCCCAGATGACTGTCACCTCCCTATCCTCTCACATGTCCAGGTGAGAGCCACCTTCATCATTGCAGAACACATAGCATCACTGTTACGAAATGGTATCCCTGGATGTGTGCTACATTCACCCCTGGAGGACATAGCACCACATGACAGACTGATATTAATCCCTGGCCATACTACAGGATATGTACCTGAACAGTGCCATACATACACAGTGGTCCCACACCAATGAGGAGGAACCTCTACTGACCCTGGGAACTACTGCATCATATGCACAACTGGCCTTGTGTTCTAAGCTATGGAAGTGTTAAGTATGGGCAACATGTACAGCAATATTACATATGTTTATATTTCAGGACTATGTACACACAACCTATCTCATGGACATACCTATAGATAGTGAACTATGATACATTTGGAGGTGTCACAGTATACACAGGATTAACCTGCTACTTTGCATTACCTGTGTTTGTGGCAGCTGTTGCTGTGCCAGTGGTGCTTGTTGCTGCTTGCTCCTTGCTGCTTGCTGCTTGCTGTTTGCTGCTTGCTGCTTGCTGCTGCTTTTGCTGCTGGCTGTCATTATATTTGTTTGTTTCTCTCTCTGTCTCTCTCTCTCTTTCTCTGTAGGTTTTGTGCAATGAATGTATTGCATGAGTGTAGTGTGGGTACTCAATGCTTTTGTAGGTATCTGCATAGGTCCATGTGATGGCCTCTGCACCAATTGTAAGGCAGCATTTGCTAATTGCATGCAGCCAGGTGTGTACTGATTGCATGTCTCACTGTGATTTCAGGACACTGCTATAAAAGGGTATGTGAGATAGGCGTTGCCCTTTCAGATTGTAGGGCGTGGACCATGCTGGTATGCTGTTGACAGTGTTCTGTGAGTGTGAAGGTTAGTACATCTCCCATGCTTCATGCTGTGTTGTAGATTCAGGTTGCTGCATTTCTCTTGCCTGTTCCCTGTAGTGAGTGTGTCTGCATACTGACACCTACAACTATATGTCATATGTATTGCTATATAAATATATATATATATATCTGTGTACATATACATACTTTCATATATGTACATTAGCTGACATTATTGGGTACAAGCTAACAATTAGCAGGGCTGTTTCTGTTAACACTACACTAGTATGGGAATCCAGTAATTGGGACTATAAAAGTCTGCCTGACATGCTTTGGGTAGTAGACATACTATATTGCCTTTATCTTCATTCCTACTATTACATGTTCCACTTATTTAGCACTATATTCCTGTATGAGAGTCATGGCTTAGTGGTAGGTCATACAGACTAGTGTTACAATGGTCTTGTGGTAGGGCCTACTAGTATGCTTATATTCTGCTTTTGACTTGAGTATAGGGCCTATCAATCAAAGTGCTGGAGGCACCTTTAAGCAGTTAAAGGGGTTAGTAGGTCTCACAGGAGCCAGGCTGTGTTGCAGATTCTGGTTGCTGCATTTATCTTCACTGTTTCCTGTAGTGAGTGTGTATGGATACTGACACCTACAACTATATTTCATATGTATTAATATATATTTATATATATGTATGTGTAGCTATACATACCTTCATATATGTACATTACCTTACTTTATTATGTACAAGCTAACAAGTAGCAGGGCTGTTTCTGTTAACACTGAACTAGTATGGGAATCCAGTAATTTGGCCATTGAAACTCTACCTGACATGCTTTGGATAGTACACCTCCTATATTGCCTTTATACTGATTCCTACTATTACATGTTATATTTATTTTAGCACTGTGTTCTTGTAAGGCAGGCATGGCTTAGTGGTAGGTCATACAGACTAATGTTACCAAGGTCCTGGGTTCGAGACTGACAGTGGGAATTTATTTTATTTGCAAGCTTTCAAACTGAGTACAGGGCCTGTCAATCAAAGTGCTGAGGCCACCTTTAAGCAGTTAGAAGGGTAAGTAGGTCACACAGGGGTCAGGCTGTGTTGCAGATTCAGGTTGCTGCATTTATGTTCACTGTTTCCTGTAGTGAGTGTGTATGGATACTGACACCTACAACTATATTTCATATGTATTTATATATATTTATATATATGTATGTGTAGATATACGTACCTTCATATATGTACATTACCTTACTTTATTATGTACAAGCTAACAAGTAGCAGGGCTGTTTCTGTTAACACTGACCTAGTATGGGAATCCAGTAATTTGGCCATTAAAACTCTGCCTGACATGCTTCAGATAGTACATCTCCTATATTGCTTTTATACTGATTTTTACTATTACATGTTATATTTATTTTAGCACTGTGTTCTTGTAAGGCAGGCATGGCTTAGTGGTAGGTCATACAGACTAATGTTACCAAGGTCCTGGGTTCGAGACTGACAGTGGGAATTTATTTTTCTTTGCAAACTTTCAAACTGAGTACAGGACCTGTCAATCAAAGTGCCATAAAGGCACTTTTAAGCACTTTAAACCAGGTCTGCGCTCATTTATGCGGAGCTCACGATGCGCACTGGCGGTGAGCTCCGCTAACACAAGCACACCCGCTAATTTCTTTGAAAGAAAAGAAAAAGGGGTGACAGGAAAGTGGTGAAAAGGGGTCACAAAGAGGGTAAGACAGTAGGGAAACAAGCGTGGGATTTGCAGGAGGGATGTAGGTAAGGCCCATAGATGCCCATGTCTTTGGCAGCAACAGCTGTGCATTTCCATGTATTTTGGTGAGACATTGGAAACCTTTCACCCCTGAGAGAGGTGTCAGGACAACATTAATATTTGTTGTAGAGCCAATTGTAATTAACTGTTTCAATGTCAAGCAGACATGTGTGCGACATGGACAGCTATGTATGGGGCGTAATTTTTTGTGGGTACAGAGTGCCCTTTTTTTTTTTCAGGTGAGAGTGGTATGTCAGGTGAAGGAAGTCGGTATAGCTGGGGAGGTAGGTTGGGTAGGTTAACAGACAAGACAGACAAGACGCATACAGGGGCGGTGTATGACACACGTGGGGGTTACACAATTGACGGGACGGAGGTTGGGATATCCGAGATGCATGAGCCCACAGATGGCAACAGTGGAACTGATATCCCCATCCATAGGCAGTTGCCACTGTTCCTTCACAGCCCAGGACGGGCTGTGCTGGGGCTGTGTAGGCGGGCAACGGCCGGGCTGTTAGCTGTGCCACACGAGCCTCGAGCTGGCGAGGGGCCCAAGAACAGAGTCTTGGATCTCCCTTCGCACCACAGACCGGACACCTTGGAGGGTGAGTGGACGAACCCCTCCGCCACACTTGCAGAGGGGGACGGGCCCCATCCCCTGCAGCGCTTCCACCCGAAGGTGGCACAGGGCCACCGGAGGGGGTCCGCCTGGGCACTAGTGCCAGGTGCAGTCGCCAGCTGAGGTGGGAGAGGTGGGTCCGCTGGGACCTGCCTTCCCAAGCGTTCTAGGTTTGTGAGTAGTTATGTTAGTTTGGGTTAGTGGCATTTTATTCCATTCAGATTAGTTGTAACAGCATGCATTGGTATTCCCATCAAACAAACACCCAGATATTAACACCATTGAACAAGGGGCATATCAATATCACATGCATTATTTGAACAGAAATACACAGTCAAACAACATGCAGGGTTGATTAATGGCAACAGGCCATCAAATTTGCAGGTATGAACAGGGCACATGCACAAACAGGCATGCATATATTTTTGAAACGGACAAATGTCCATGATTAATGAAATGTTCACATACCATTATTTAGTGGGTGTTGTTATATGGAATTATAGGGTTGGGTGGAGATAGAAAGTGATGACACATTCATATGTTACACATTGATTTACATTTGTAATAGGTACACAATTAAGTTGAGGCTGATGTTTCAAATAATTTTATTTGACTGTCATGCTACACCTGTTACAAATACATCACTATCCTACTTATTTTGAATCTGATCAGATACATCATCCTGCTACACTTTGATGACAGGACAGGGGACAACTATGGCTGTTTAGTCTGTCAGATAATCATTCATTCTATCTGCAAATTGTATACTGTGATCACCATACAGACTTTGGCCTAGACATTCCAGATTCTGACACACTGAAATCAGTTTGGGATATTAAGATGTACTTCCCACATGCATTTAGTTCTGTAGAAACACACTGGGGCTACTATATTCAGGGTTATTACTACTTTATTTATTCATACATGACCCTTTCTGTCACTCTCACACATCCTGCAACTTCACAGTTCAGGTTGGTACTTCTAGGCTTTGTTCACATGTTAGACTGGTGGTGATTCAAACACTTTCCAACAGCCTCACTTCTGTCATGATTCAGCATTTCAACAGGGATATATCTCACATATGACTACCTCAGATTCTAAAGCTGTACTCTTGAGACTACTGCAGGTTACACTATATTTAATTCATGGTGGGACATCTGTATTACAGCACTGTTTAATTCTATCAATTATATTTCCAGTTACACTTGCATACTGATGAACTTGTTGCAGCCATACCTGCAGACTTACAATTCCTGCTTGCACATTATATTACTTTTAATCAATACACTGCAGTGTTCTGATACATGCTACAGTACAATATTTATTTACAAGTAATGGGTGGGGTTACTAACCTGCATGGTGGTGCAGCCGCACCAGTCTATGGGCATACATCTCGCGGTTCGCAGAGTGGACACCTGCAGCTGTAATACGAAAGAAGTAATATTGGACTACACATCTCCATGGTATCAGCCAGTTGAAATCCTTACATACATAAGCAAAATGTAACTTACTCAGTAGTGGGGCGTTGGGCATATCCCGGGCCTCCTGGATCCATTCGGTCAACTGGTCTTGCTTGCATCGCTTCAGGTCCGCATGGTGGTGACGGACCTGCTCACCAGTGCGTGGAATGCCAGTAGCACTGGTCAGATCACGAGCCAACTGGTCCCATGCCTCTGCCCTATACGCTCCCCATGAGACCTGGCCCTGCATGAGTTGGGCCTCGTGATGATGGACAAGGAGCCAGACCATGTATCTGGACTCCTCAACGCCCCAACGCTGTGCTCGAAAGCAACGTCCCTCACCTACTCCACTCATTCTGACTGCAGGTCTGTTCTACAATCGTTTCTGCTGTGTATTCCAGCCTATGGGGCTTATATATGCCGTTTTTCCGCACATTTCTCTGATTGGCCATTTTGGAATTGTATCTACTTCACTGAAAATGCTTTATCATGCTCCATTCTGGATTTTATCCCATATATATGCTATTTCTGCATTTCTAGGTATTGCTGTCATGGCTTAGTGGTTTAGTACCTTGACTCTAGTGCATGGTATCCTGGGTTCGAATCTGGCAACTGATTTTTGATTTTCCTGACAGAAATGAGTTGAGACCTGTCAATCAAACATGCCAAAAGCACTTTTAAGCACTTAAAAGCAGGTCTGCGCTCGTTTGCACGGAGGTAACGCATGCGCACTGGCAGTTAGCTTGTGGGAGCGCCGCGCAAACGGTGTGCACTAGGGTAAACCTTAATTGGCTAGTGACACACATGTTCAGCTTAGCACAGCTAGTTGCAAACAGTTTCAGCCTGTTAAACCGGTGCTTAGCAACGGGCACGCAGTTTGCAGCTTTTTAAACACTACTCAGCTACGGGCAGTCTGTCTCACAGCAGCTTAGCTATGAGTACATTTCTGACTATTTTTATTATTGTGTTACTTCAAAATATATGCTCCATTTCATTGCATTTTACAAAAGGGAATACTTTTACATTTGTACAATACTGTCAGGGGGGCTTTTTAGTGCTTATTTACAAAAAAAAAAAAGGTTGTTGTGGGGGCTCGAACCCTGCCTGCCTATTCTTAGGCCAGCAACTCTACCGCTAAGCTATTACTTCTTGGCTTACTTTGCATATTTAGTTTTTATATCCTTTTCCACTGACTGCTAACTGCAATTGCGCTAGTAGCACACCCGCGCACACGAGCACACACAGTAGCAAACATTTACGGGGTTTAAAAAAAAAAAGGTTTTAATTTAATTTTATAACATCTCTTCACTTTATACACTGATGGTCTGTCGGGGCATGTGTTGTGTAGTGTGTTTATTCACATTTCCATGGCCTCTCTCGTGGCTGTTTACTTTCAGCCATTCTAGTCTTCCGGGGGCGTGTCCGCTTGCAGGGCTTAGCCTACAGACACGCCCCCTACTCTCTTACATGGACCGTGTAAGAGTTACTAGTGTGATTCAGCATGCCTCATGCACCTCATGCATATGCATGACATGCTGACATCACACCGTTTAACTGCAGCCTCCGTGTAAGAGTTATAACTCTTACACGGAGGCATCCTGAATCTGGCCCTTGGTATTTTTTACTATGCAGAAATGACATGATTTCTCTCATTCAATTGTTTTAAGGTAAGTGGCATGCATTTCTTTTCTGCTATTGATTGTGAAGTATGAGTGTGGGTTAAAATGAAACGCTGGCGACAAAAGTGTGAAAGGAAATACAAGAGTGGGGAAAAACGAAGTTTACACAACGTCTTAGCTAAACATGTAAAATACAGTATAGCTTTCTGTGTGACAACGGGAGCGAGTGTGGGAACAATAAAAGAGCCAGTAAGAGGTACACCAGCTGGTTATATGTTTTTTCGTGTGTCCCGGGACAGTTGCATGTTTTTAAATCAGTGGATCACCCTTACTAAAAATTATGGTGATCTCGCCTTCCCAGAAAATGGTAATTTTAATAAAAATATCCTGACAAATTTGCAGGGAAAATTGAGAAAAAAGGGAAGAAAAATATCAGGGTTATGTTGGGCAGCTTTCAATGACTGGATGTCAGAGACAAAGGAAAGGGAAAAGGATTTGGTAATTAGTAGTCTTAAAGATAATCAGCAAAAATTAAAAGAACAGTTAAAAGAACTACAACACACTGAGAGTGATTTCGATGTAGCAGATGGTAAGCAACTAAAGGAACTGCCCTTCAAGGGATTATATCTGGTAAAAGAATTAAATAAATTACAAATACATGAATCATCTGAAGATGATAATCCTTGGTTTCCCCCACCTCCCACAGCCCCACCACAGTATCAGCCCCCACTGGTCCAAGAAAGAGCGGTGAGCTCCACAACAGGGAGCGTTAGTCAGCGGAGAGAGGAGCATGCTAGTACTGGAAGCAGAGATCAGGCAGAGGAAAGTCAGTCTAGTAAATCAGACATTGAGGGACATGATAAGAAAAAGGCATTACACATGATGACTCATAGTAAAATAAAAAAGGAGACAAATGCACACATGTTTTTAAGTCTAGATCTTATCAGGAAAAAAAAGGAAGGCTTTACTTACATCGGAAAAAACATTTTGGCCAGTTTCCTGCCATGATAGATGATGGCGACTGCTATTATGGCCCAGATAAGTTTAATCCTGATTCAGACTCTGAGGCATCAGACGATGGCAGAATGTTTCCCTAGAGAGAAGTTCCGAACCCAGCTCATGCTAGGGATGCAGGACAACCAGCAACTGTAGTAGTACCTAGGGCATGGTCAGCAGTTGATTTTCAAGCCATTACTAAGTCACTCCCACCCATCTGTACAAACCCAGCAAAATTCCAGTGTGTATTAGCAGGACATATTTGTCTGCAAAATCCTACCATAGAAGAGATTAGAGCAGTCCTTCAATACGCCGTCCCAGCTGATTTAATGAAATGAATCTGGGATCATGCTAATGTTCCCACTCCAATACTTAAGCACAATATACAAGGGGAAAATGGGTTTGAGGTGGTCAGGCAATGTATCGTCAATGCTATCACCGTAATAGTCCCGCCTACCCCTAATTGGTCAAAAATTAAATCAGTCATACAAAAAGAAGATGAGCCTGTCGATGAATATTTAAATCAGCTCACTGAAGCCTTTGAGGCTTATTCTGGGTATCCAGAGCCCACCAAAGGACTGGCACAGAGCGGATTGTCAGCTGCTTTCATAGATGGGTTACGCCCCCAAGTGAGGGATAAGTTAAAGGAAGTGTGCTTAAACTGGCCTAGTTTAGGATTACATGAGTTAGTCCAACAGGTACAATACCTATCTGACCACTTAGCTAAAAAAAAGAAGGACTTACAGGAAAAGTTAGTAAAGGCACAAATTCAAATGTGTAATGCTTTTGGCCAGCCGCCTGGTCAGTGAGGTAGAGGATGAGGACGAGGAAGAGGAACGGGTGGACGCCAAGGGGCAGGAAATCAAAATAGACAAAACTGGCAGGAAACACAGTCTGCCCCACCACAGAATTATAGTAATCAGACAGAGTGTTTCAACTGTGGCCAAATAGGACATTGGAGGAATGAATGTCCATATTTAGCTGAACAACCTGCCCCACCCACTGATACGTCGCATCAGTGGAAATCTAATTGGACTCCGTCCAATCGACAGCAACCACAATGAAGGTTTCCTGAGCAGAAACAGCAGCAGTTGTGCCCTTTTATTCCTGTGGATCAGGATGGACCACATGTTATGTTACTAGTTAAAAATAAACCATATCCATTTTTGATTGATACCGGAGCAACTAAATCCATGCTAGCTGGCAAATCAGCAATGAATGTTCCCCTCTCTGACAAGATAACTAGAGGAGTGGGTGTCTCTGGTATACCTATTGAGTATTCCGAAACTGTTCCAGTCCCAGTAACTTTGGGACCTCTACAACATAACCATGCATTTTAGTAGGACCCTCAGCACCTTTAAATCTATTAGGAAGAGACTTGCTTTGCAAAATGGGGGCCACCATTTTTTGCACAGCTGAAGGAGTTTATCACCAAGTACCTTCAGACCAACAGGATAGTACCCTGGTAGCCTTAGATGAAACCATCACTTTACAGACAATGTGTATCCAGTCAGATCTTGACAGAAACAGGTGTTTACATTCCCTACCCTCTCACCTGTAGACTACTCATGACAATGATGTGGGATTTTTGACCTCAGCTACTCCTGTAAAAATAACTGTAAAACCAGGAACAAAGTTGCCGCGAGTGCCATAGTACTCTTTGACAGCTGAGGCTATATCTGGTATTGCCCCTGTTATTTCTGCATTGGAACAGCAAGGGATCATAGTACCCACCACAAGCCCATGTAATACTCCAATATTACCAGTAAAAAAAAATGGCAAACAAGCTTACAGATTTGTGCAGGACTTGCGTGAAGTCAACAAAGCTGTTTTGCCTGTTTTCCCAATTGTACCAAACCCGGCTACTATTTTGAGCTGTGTCCCACCTACCGCAAAATGTTTTACGGTCATAGATATTTCATCAGCTTTTTTCTCTATTCCAGTACATCCTGATAGTCAGCATTTGTTTGCATTTACTTATAAAGGTCAGCAGTATACTTGGAATCGATTGCACCAGGAATACGTAGAGTCCCCAATCTTATTTTCTAGAGAGATGCATAGACAGCTACAGAATCTGCAACTACCATCACGTTGAGTTCTTGTCCAATATGTGGACGATATTCTTATAGCTTCACCAGACAGTATATCATGTATGGAAGATTCCCTTTTAGTGTTAAACTTTTTAGCTACACGAGGGTTTAAAATAAATAGATCAAAATTACAATTCTGTCAGGAAAAGGTGCAGTATTTTGGACATATAATTGCAATGGGTTCCCGTCAAATACTCCCAAATCGCATAACTTCTATTCAAAGTGCCCCTTGCCCTGTAACCCAGAGGCAGCTTTGAGGATTCCTTGGCCTAGCAGGATACTGCAGACAGTGGGTGCCTAATTTTTCGGAGATTTAGGCCCCCCTGTTACGGCTCCTAAAAAAGGATGTTATGAAACCTTTACCCTGGACATCAAAGCATGAAGAGGCTTTTCAGGCTATCAAAACAGCCTTGGTAAATCCTCCTGCCTTAGGGTTGCCAGATTATTCCAAACCTTTTGTTTTCTTTTGCTGTGAGTGAAACAAGACTGCCTTGGGTCTCTTAGCTCAGCAACGCACTGGAGGCTACCGGCCTATTGCTTACTACAGCACTCAGCTAGATCCAGTTGCCTCTGGTTACCCAGCCTGTTCACAGGCTGTGGTAGCTGCCCCTGTCTTGGGTGATATGGCAGCCCCACTAACCCTGGAACATAATACTATACTAGCAGTTCCACATGCAGTTCAAGTGTTACTTTTAAAAACAAAAACACAGTATATTTCAAATGCAAGCCTTACTAAGTATGAATTAAGTTTAATAAATAATCCTGCCTACAAGTCATACCCTGCCCACCACTAAACCCTGCATCTTTAATACCAACTTCAGATGAGGGAAAACCACATGATTGTGTGCTTGTAGTTAACTCTGTTCTTTCTCCTAAGTTACATTTATATGACACTCCTTTGTAAAATCCTGACTTAGTTATTTTTGTTGATGAATCCTGCTTATGAACAAACTCTGGTAAATTTCAAACTGCTTGGTCGGTTTGTACTCCGACTAAAGGTTAAAGTTCAGCACAATTACCCCAAGGCACTTCCGCACAGGCTGCAGAACTAGTGGCATTATCAAATGCATGCAAAATAGCAAAGGACAAATCTGTTACTATATATACTGACTCCCGTTATGCCCATGGTGTTGTTCATGATTTTGGTATATTGTAAAAGGAAAGAGGGTTTTTAACATCTCCCGGGGCACCTGTTAAAAACCATTTATATATCAATAACTTGCTACAAGACTTATTGTTACCTTCTCACCTTGCTGTTGTTAAATGTGCAGCCCATCAATCCAATGACTCCTTTAAAACTAAGGGCAATAATTTAGCTGACTGGGCTGCTAAACAGGCTGCTCTCTCACAAACTGTTCAGGGACATTTTCTGCAGCCTCTGCAACAAATGGTTACTTTTGATAACATAGTGTTAAAAGCTTTACAGGATGAAGTACCAGAATCAGAAAGAAAAACATGGCTGGCTCAAGGTTGTTTTAAACACTCTGATCTCATTTGGCAACATCCCGATGGCAGATTGGTCTGCCCAATGTCCATGTTAAATTCTCTTATTAAAGCGTATCATTTGCCAGCCCATGTAGCGGTACAAGCGTTAATAAAACAAATCCAAAAGGATTGGTTTGCCCCAGGACTTTCTGCTTCTGTGCAGCATTTTTTGAGCACGTGCTCCATTTGTTTACAGTATAACATTTCAAAAGGCACTATGGCTCCCGCACAACCACTGCCAAAACCATTGGGACCATTCTGTGCTTTGCAATGGAATTTTATTAAACTCCCACCTTGTACTCATTTCAAATATGTTTTAACTGTTGTTGATGTTTTCTCTGGGTGGTTAGAAGCCTACCCATGTGTTAAGAATGATGCTATTTCAGTTGCTAAGAAACTTTGTTATAAATTGATACCTCATTTTGGTGTTCCCTGTCAAATATATTTGGACCGTGGAACACATTTTACTGCTCAGTTGATTGCTTCATTGTGTAAAATGTTAGGCATCACCTTAAACTTTCATTGTCCATATAGACCATAGGCATCAGGTATTATTGAATGCATGAATCAGACACCAAAAACTAGATTGGCTAAAATTACTACAGAAACAGGCCTCACTTGGGTACAGGCCTTAACTGTAGCCCTACTCTCTATGAGAGCACAAGTACATCCTACTAAGTGACTTTTTCCTCATAAAATCCTCATGGGCTGCCCTATGCGCATGCCCATGACACCACCACCGCCTTTCTCTGAGTATGATGCATTTGATCATAATATTCTTGTATATTGCACTTCTCTTGTCTCTTTTTTACAGTTTCATCACTGCCAGGTAGCAGTGGCTCAACATATCCCTGATCCTTTCCTGTCTTCTGCACTACAACCAGGAGACTGGGTGTACATCAAGTCTTTCTCTCGAAAAACAGCACTTCAACCATGTTGGAAGGGGCCCTTCCTGGTTCTACTGACGACATCATCAGCGGTGCGATTACAAGGCTTGCCCACCTGGATTCAAATATCGCATGTCAAAAAGGTCGTCCCATCCGAAGATCAACAGCCTTTACCTTTTTCAACTCCAGACTCTCCACCTATTGCTACTCGTACTTGAAGCCATACTGTAACAGCACCTGATGATGTCTAACATCTACCCATTTGGAAAACCCCAAACTCCTGATACTATGCAAACTCAATCACCATATCCACAAAAGTACTGGACAGCTATTTTGGTGGTTATTCTTGTTGTACTGTTTTTAATGTGGCCATTTTTATTTCCTGCTCCAACAACACACTCTGCCAAGCAAGCTATTTGGCACCCACCTTTCAACAGCTACCAGGCCATTAAACATGTCTATGCTTCCACCTTCAACGTTTCCCATTGCTGGATCTGTGCATCTCTTCCCACTTCACATGATGGCCTGCCAATGACAGCTAGTCCTTTACCTACTGACAACTATTCAACCATCCTCTTTAATACTTCTGGGGGATTGTGTAAACAAATACATTCAAATCGAACTGTAGCTCTGACTTTAGCATACCGACGGCAAGGCATTTTATGCCTAAAACAAAAGGGAATAAAGAAAGTCGGTTCAAGTAATTGCACTATAACAATTCAGAGAGTATGTGCCGTTACTAACTATATAGCTTTACAGTCAATTAACATTATGGCATGGGACAGGTCTATGTCCTATTCAGTGTGGTGGGCCTCTGTATCTGCACCATTCAAGAGTTATTCAGATTGGCAGATGTGTAATGTGACTGGAACAATGTTAAGGCCAAAGGAGATATGGAACTTTGAAAATAGTCCTACAATGACAAATTACTCACAACTCTCATGTCTTAAGTTAGAGTTAGATGATGTATTCTGTCAAGTAGTGTTCAATAATAATGTTACCACTAACATTTCCACTATGCTCTTGGAAGAAGGGTTGTATTCTATTTGTGGTAGAACGGCATATAAGTGGTTACCAGGGAATTGGTCTGGTAGCTGTTTCTTAGGTTATTTAGTCCCAGCTATCCGACATGTATCTGCCTTACCTCAAGGAAAAATTTCTGAACGTTTGAGAGGTCAAGAAGCCTACCAATCCGGTAGGTCAAGTTGATGCTTCATGGATCTATCATCATGATTTAGCTCATGCTGGCACTAAAGGACTATCCCATATGGACTTGGGTGATGATGTCATATCATGGGCTGGTATAATTCCAGCATACAGAGCAGTGAAACCAATTTGGGAGCTGAAAAAGCTATCCAAATTGCTTGAAGTATTAAGCAATGCTACATTTTCTGCCTTGGAACTAGTGACTGATGAACTAACTGCTATGAGAGCTGTACTGCTCCAAAATCGTATGGCTCTCAACTTCACCGTAGCGGCAAAAGGAAAAACTTGCGTTTTAATCCAGGAGGAGTGCTGTACATTTATTCCCAACAATCATCATGAAATTGAAAGCCATCTTGAACTGATTCAAAGAGTTTCCAAACTCTCTGAGGCCAAAGAGGCCGATAGTTCAACATGGACATGGTTAACTAATCTGTTCTCAGGATGGGTTGGTGGACTGTTGAAGCTGATTTTATTAATTGCAGTATTAGCAATTCTTGCTTTTCTTGTCATATTTTTAATCAAAGCACTAATCTTGAAATTGATGTCTTCAAAAACTGTGAAAAAGGTGCCTAAGTTTTATATGCCTGCAACTATAAATGTAGACAATGCATGACAATGTTTACCAATGATAAAAAGTCCAGTAACATGGTAATGTTAGATTTGGGACAAATGTATGATAGGTTAAGTGGTGATGCTTATACAGCATCAAATGGGGGATTGTAGAATATGAACAGCCAAAGCATGTGTTTGAAGGAATTGAGTACGTGACAGTCTGCATGTATTAAGATGTACTGTGTACTATGAACTTTGAATGAACTGTGAGTAGTGGAAAATTACTGAAAAACAAGAGTCTGCTTGAAAGCAGAAAATGTGCCTTACATAGAAGTATATCTGATTTTCTTTCTCTGACCAGAAATATAATGATGTGAACTGCTTTATGCTTATGGGTAAATCATTGATTGGTTAATTGTTTTGTATAACCATCTAATTGGTTAATTTTAGATTGTTGTACCGTCAGCAATATTCACAGTATATAAGCTAGTGCATTCCTTTGTTCTGGGAGTCTCCCTGGTGCTTTTCCATGAGGCTCCCACACGTGTGTACTGTTAGTTAATAAATACCACTGAAAGAGAGAAAGAACTGTATTTGTCTTCATTTTCAAGGTAATGTGTTACTTAACAGTGCTTTCAAAAAAGATGCTACGGATGGAGTGCACTATAAAAATTAAGTTAAGAGGAAATATTAATCCAGAGCTGTGTTCTGGTATGAACAATTATGCAATAAGCCCTATCTTCATTCAAATGCATTGGAAAAATTGAAGGAAAAACATGGGATTCTGAGACATTACAAATTCAGTTCCGTTTTGGAAAAAGGTATTAGAAACACTTATTCAGATTCTAATAGCATGTTTATATAGCTAGGTAAGTACCTGGATAGCTTGCTTGCAGGTCATTTTAAGTCTAGGCAGTTTCCCATCAAACATGAGAATCAAATCCTACACATTGTGTCTATAAGGTAAACATCATAGCCATTACACCAACCACCCAACCTAACAGGTATAGAAATCTTTACAGATATATGTGCGTGTGTGTATATAACAGCAGATTGAAACCAGAACAAATCAAATGGCAACTAATTGAGCATTACCGGATTTTGAAATAGTGTAATTTCGATCTCCGGTATTAGATCCATATATATATATATATATATATATATATATATATATATATATATATATATATATATATGCATATAGCTAGTTAGATATTTTGTGTGTGTGTGTGTGTGTGTGTGTGTGTGTGTGTGTGTGTGTGTGTGTGTGTGTGTGTGTGTGTGTGTGTGTGTGTGTGTGCTTCACAAACTGCAGCTCCACGTCCACATTCCATTCACTTACAACATTAAGGATATCTAAGGTAGCTGTAATCAGCAGAACAGTTTTCAGAAATTCTGGAATACCCTTAATGTATGTGAATTGTAATTAATGGGCATTATTATAACAAATCATCACAGTCTTACAGACATTGTCATATTTAATTAAATGCACCTGTAATCATTTAACAATGATTAATTAGACTTAAGCTCATATACTGCTAAGTATGTCATCTTAATGTATTTTAATTACTAAGCCAGAAGCTCTACACATTCATAATTTCTGGGCTCAAACTACACAGTATTATTCTGTTTTTTATTCATTGGAAATGTTCCTTTTCTTCAGAATACAAGCGATTGCATTCTCAGAATTTGCAACATCCATGTACTCAGATTTAACTGCATTTATGTGCTACACCATTCCTCTGTGATTCAGCAGTCTATGTTATCACAATACACTACCCAAAGTGCCCATGCTAGTGATGGTTTCATATAAGGTACCTTCCTTATTCTGTGAACCACTTGTTGTCCAATCATACCATCTCTTCTGAACAAGTCCTCATATTCAGAAACCCTTTGTTGTTAAACACCTCGACTGCTAACTTTAGCATCTTCTGCATTTGAGACAATGATTAGTAAATGGACATCTCATTGCAGCAGTTATTTAATTATACTAAATGTACCTAATTACACCTTGAAGTACTCACCATCAGACCATCATCATGTAAAAGTTTTCTGGTTTGTTTGTTATTAATTGACTGCTTGATCTTTACAAAGTGACACAGCTGACAATATTACAGCAAACCCCGGTAAGACTCTTTTCTGCAAAAGTTTAGTCTACCATGACATGATAAGAAATAATTTACACAAATGTGGAAAATGAAAGAAATCTACATAAAAAAGTATGTAGCATTTTCAGATCTTTATACTGATATAACAGGATGTGCACCTGACATCATAACTAGTGATGTAAAACATTTCTTGCCACAGGCACTAGAACTGCATGACTGCGTAGCCAATCTATCTGCTTTCTTCTGGTACAACTGTCACTCTTTGTCAAGTCCAAATCAATCAGATTGGTAATAAGCAATAAAGAACAAATCTCATTGCACAAACCATGGTAAATGTTGACAGGACCGGGAGCTAAGCAGCACAGTACTTGGGATCATAACTGTAAAAGCCACACAGGATACCTCCTGATATATTTTATTACCATGCTGAGAATGCAAGCTAATGAAAAAAAGCAAAAAAAAAGAAAAAAAGAAAAACAGAATTTTCTGTCCATATTGGTGGGATGTAAGTAGAGAAATCATCAGTAGTGTGCTTTCTAAATGTTTGAATTACAGACTGGCTGGTTTCAAACCAATTGCATTTTTTTAAATTCAGTCTTCTAGACTTTTTTACACTGCATTGTGTTCAACACAGAAATCTGCTATATCCATTAGACTCACACTTTCAGCAGAGTTTTAGAACAAGGTGCCATGATGCTTTTGCAGATTAGCCAGACACTTTTTTTATATATGGATTGATAGATAGAAGGATAAATGATATCTAGACAGATGGAGAGATAGATAGATAGATAGATAGATAGATAGATAGATAGATAGATAGATAGATACATAGATACATAGATACATAGATAGAGAGATACAAATATATAATGAATAATCACCAATAAGATTGCTAAAAAAACAAAACATTGTACCACTTCATCGGCAATTACATCCATCTCTGTCTGAAATAATCTAACTAAAGTGATCACCAAAGTTAACAAACAGGTTACATTTCTAAATCACAAAGAAAAAAAAACAGCTTTAATGTGACGGATTCTGCCCCACATGCCTAGAAAGAAAATAAATTAACTCCAGGATTGCGCAACCATGAAGAAAGAGAAAAAATTATGCATTACGTAATGACTGATTTCCTGCAATTTGACTGTTACATAATTATATATATATATATATATATATATATATATATATATATATATATATATATATGGTTCCCATTCAGAAGCCTGAAACATCATAAGCCTGAAAATCAAAATCCTGAAACCAAAAGCCTGAAAATTCAGAATCCTGAAAACTCAAAATCCTGAAAGCCCAAAATCCTGAAAGCCCAAAATCCTGAAACTCAAAATCCTGAAAACACAAATAATGCTAATATGTCACTATAAAGACACTAATATCTACCAACTGACCCTGACCCTAACCCTAACCCTAAGGTCCGTCACTATCGCACACTCACCTGACCCGCCTAACCCTAACTCACTTAAACCGCCTAACCCCAATATTTGTCACTATTGCATACATGCCTAACCTGCCTCTAACCCTAACTCACTTAAACCACCCCTAACCCTAACATAAAACCAACCGCACACTTACCTGACCCCAACGCATGACCTAACACCACAGGGCTAACAATAGCAAAGCCACAATGACATCAGTATGTCTATTTTGTGTTTTCAGGATTTTGAGTTTCAGGATTTTGGGCTTTCAGGATTTTGGGCTTTCAGGATTTTGAGTTTTCAGGATTCTGAATTTTCAGTCTTTTGGTTTCAGGATTTTGATTTTCAGGCTTATGATGTTTCAGGCTTCTGAATGGGAACTATATATATATATATATATATATATATATATATATATATATATATATATATATATATATATATATATATATTATATATTATATATATATATACTAACTCCATAGTTATATACACCATACAAACACAATGTCCAGGGTTCGATTCTCACATTGGGTAATTGGCTTGGCTTAAAATGGCTCACAAAGGCAGTTAGCCAAGCACTAATCTATGAACCTGTATATACAGTGATATGTATAGATGTATCTCTCTATATATGGGTCTCCAAATTAAATGACAACTTTATTAAATGGAAACTCAGTGTGTTAAAATGTTTGAAAGTCCATTTAGTTAAATGATGTTTTGCTTGAAAGTCCCTTTCATTGAGTGCCACATAACTATAACTAATTTTGTAAATCAGAAGCAGAATATGTAAAAATATATGAAGAAGCTTTATCTGGTGACTAAAATTGCCTGTGCGTAACTTTTGCTGATTTAGTTTCTATTTATCCAGACAGTGATTTCCTGTGTGTGTTCATTTCAGTTTTCTCCACAGTTTTGTAACCATGGAGTTAGTATATTTAAGTAAGGGAGTGAGGAGGGGTCAGAGTTGGCATACAAAAGACACATGAAATTGGCATAACAGCTAAGGCCTTGTCTCTCATGCACAATGTACAAGGTTTGATCTTGACTTCTGGCCAATGGCTGTTTGAATTTTGCCTCTTCTGTCTCTGTGTCTCTAGGGGTTTCCTCCCACATCCCAAAAACATGCTGGCTGTTTCCACCTCAAACTCAGCCAAAAATGGAGTTGTGAGCAGCAGCGCAAACTCTTAGATGGTGCCTATGAAGAGAAGAGTTGTAGTGACTGATGGCTTTGGGCATCACCCTCTGATGCACAGTAGCTCCTTGAAAGACAACGGATCACAAACCATGTGCTTTGTCAGGGCAAGCCACTCCGGGGTATAAAACTGCGTCTAGCTCATCTGATCACACTCACTAATGTAGTGACGGAAATGGACATCAGTACTTGCCGTTGATAAGTAGGATGAGGATCCACCTTATGTGGATCTAAATAAGAGAACCATGCTAATGGCAGGAGGGGTCTAGATCCCTTTTTGGCCAGTGTGTACCCAACATACAACTCAGCAGCCCTTGGTCAATAGGCTATTATCTGATTGGTGTCAAGTTTAGGCTGTTGTCTGATTGGTGTCCAGTTTAGGCTATTGTCTGATTGGTGTCCAGTTTAGGCTATTGTCTGATTGGTGTCCAGTTTAGGCTATTGTCTGATTGGTGTCCAGTTGCAGAGACTGATTTACCTGGAATAGATCCATTGAGTGAAAGCTGGTAATAAATCAACCTGCCACACATGAACCAAAGATTGCTACACTCAATATAGGCTCACTGACTGGACATCGCTTGAAAGTGGATAACAAGATGGCAGAGAAGATACTGGCTGTCCTACATATCAAGGAAATAAGGTAGACGATCAGTTCAGCAATTCCACTTGGCTTGGGATCCAGACTCTAATACTCAGGGGAGGACAGACTAGAACTGGTGTGGGAAATGTGGTGAGAGACAGTCTTCGAAAGACAGTGAGGAATGTCATCAGAATTAGTAACATACTACAAAAAACAAGTAATCTCCGTGGTATCCCCGAAGTCTCAAAACAACCCACTAAAGTGTAGTGGGTCCAGAAACAAAACAGTGTAAGAAACTTCTCTGCGTGGAAGATTTTCAGTCCATATATTTCTAGTTAATCACCGTATATTAATCAGATCAGACAATAGTATAAGTAGCGAACGTAAACTCGTCTTAAGTCAAAACAAAACAAAACAAAAAGTAATAATAGAAAATATATAATTGTACAGCATTACTAAGTATTTGAAAGTAATCCAAGCAAGGCAGGCAGTCTGTTTCCAGTCGAAAATCCTTTATTAAGTAATATTACATTCATAGATTAGTGCTTGGCTAACTGCCTTTGTGAGCCATTTTAAGCCAAGCCAACCAATTACCCAATGTGAGAATCAAACTTTTGGAAATCTTCATCATGTAATGGTCAAACTGCAGGAAATCAGTCATTACATAATGCATAATTTTTTCCCTTTCTTCATGGTTGAGCAATCCTGGAGTTAATATATTTGCTTTCTAGGCATGTGGGGCAGAGTCCCTCACATTAAAGCTGTTTTTTTTTCTTTGTGATTTACAAATGTAACCTGTTTGTTAACTTTGGTGATCACTTTAGTTAGATTATTTCAGATAAAGATGGATGTAATTGCCGATGTAGTGGTACAATGTTTTGTTTTTTTAGCAATCTTATTGGTGATTATTCATTATATATTTGTATCTATCTATCTATCTATCTATCTATCTATCTATCTATCTATCTATCTGTTTAGATATCATTTATCATTCTATCAATCCAAATATAAAAAAGTGTCCGGCTAATCTATAAAAGCATGATAGCATCTTGTACTAAAACTCTGCTGAAAGTGTGAGCCTAATGGATCTTGTAGATTTCTGTGTTGAACACAATGCAGTGTAAAAAAATCTAGAAGACTGAATTAAAAAAAATGCAATTGGTTTGAACCCAGTCAGTCTGTAATTCAAACATTTAGAAAGCACACTACTGATGTTTTCTCTACTTACAACCTACTAATATGGACAGAAAATTCTGTTTTTCTTTTTTTCTTTTTTTGCTTTATTTCATTAGCTTGTATTCTCGGCATGGTAATAAAATATATCAGGAGGTATCCTGTATGGCTTTTACAGTTATGATCCCAAGTACTGTGCTGCTTAGCTCCCGGTCCTGTCAACATTTACCATGGTTTGTCAATGAGATTTGTACTTTATTGCTTATTACCAATCTGGTTGATTTGGACTTGACAAAGAGTGACAGTTATACCAAAAGAAAGCAGATAGACTGGCTACGCAGTCATGCAGTTCCACTGCCTGTGGCAAGAAATGTTTTACATCACTAGTTATGATGTCAGGTGCACATCCTGTTATATCAGTACAAAGATCTGAAAATGCTACATACTTTTTATGTAGATTTGTTTCATTTTCCACATTTGTGTAAATTATTTCTTATCATATCATGGTAGACTAAACTTTTGCAGAAAAGATCCTTACTGTAATATTGTCAGTAGTGTCACTTTGTAAAGATCAAGCAGTCAATTAATAACAAACAAACCAGAAAACTTTTACATGATGATGGTCTGATACTGAGTACTTCAAGGTGTAATCAGGTACATTTAGTATAATTAAATAACTGCTGCAATGAGATGTCCATTTACTAATCACTGTCTCGAATGCAGAAGATGCTAAAGTTAGCAGTCAAGGTGTTTAACAACAAAGGGTTTCTGAATATGAGGTCTTGTTCAGAAGAGATGGTATGATTGGACAACAAGTGGTTCACAGAATAAGTAAGGTACCTTATATGAAACCATCACTAGCATGGGCACTTTGGGTAGTGTATTGTGATAACATAGACTGCTGAATCACAGAGGAACGGTGTAGCACATAAATGCAGTTAAATCTGAGTATATGGATGTTGCAAATTCTGAGAATGCAATCACTTGTATTCTGAAGAAAAGGAACATTTCCAATGAATAAAAAACAGAATAATACTTTGTAGTTTGAACCCAGAAATTATGAATGTGTAAAGCTTCTGGCTTATTAATTAAAATACATCAAGATGACATACTTAGCAGTATATGAGCTTAAGTCTAATTAATCATTGTTAAATGATTACAGGTGCATTGAATTAAATATGACAATGTCTGTAACACTGTGATGATTTGTTATAATAATGGCCATTAATTACAATTCGCATACATTAAGGGTATTCCACAATTTCTGAAAACCGTTCTGCAGATTACAGCTACCTTAGATATCCTTAGAATCTGATGTTGTAAGTGAATGAAATGTGGACGTGGAGCTGCAGTTTCTGAAGCACACACACACACACACACACACACACACACACACACACACACACACACACACACACACACATACACACGCACGCGCAAAATATCTAGCTAGCTACACACACACACACATATATATATATATATATATATATATATATATATATATATATATATATATAGATGGGTCTACTACCGGAGATCGAAATTACACTATTTCGAAATCCGGTAGTGCTCAATTAGTTGCCATTTAATTTGTTCTGGTTTCAATCTGCTGTTATACACACACACACACACACACACACACACACACACACACACACACACACACACACACACACACACACACACACACATATATATGTAAAGATTTCTATACCTGTTAGGTTGGGTGGTTGGTGTAATGGCTACGGTGTTTACCTTATAGACACAATGTATAGGGTTTGATTCTCATGTTTGATGGGAAACTGCCTAGACTTAAAATGACCTGCAAGCGAGCTATCCAGGTACCTACCTAGCTATATAAACATGCTAGTATAATCTGAATAAGTGTTTTGAATACCTTTTTCCAAAACGGAACTGAATTGTTAATGTCTCAGAATTCCATGTTTTTCCTTTAATTTTTCCAATGCATTTGAATGAAGATACGGCTTATTGCAATACTTGTTCATACCAGAACACAGCTCTGGATTAATATTTCCTCTTTACTTAATTTTTATAGTGCACTCCATCCGTATCATATATTTTTTTTTTTTCAAAACAGGTTTATTGTTTTAACATATAAGAGAAATATCATAACAATTTTATACAAGTAATTAAAAATAGGTATTATTATAATATTCAACAAAACAACTAAAGTGTTTACAAAGACATCTACTACAATCAGATCAATTAATTAAACTAAAATACCATGCTATTGAAATTAAAATTTTTTTAACAAATTTTGTAAATTATCCCATACAATATAATAAGATGTTTTTCTATTTGTTCTTGTCCTAATTGTGTTTATTTCCATATGGCACACTATATTCATAACATTTTTAAATTCATTGAACGAAGGAGGTGTATCTGAAATCCAATTTCTAGTTATTATTTTCCTAGCCACTGCTAGAATAGACCATAACAAGGGAACCTTAACCTTTTTAACACTTTGAGGTACAGGTGTGTTGAATAATATAAGAGATTTAGAAATAATGAAATTATCTGTAAAAAGAGCCTGCAAAAATTCATTAATTGACTTCCAGTATTCTTTCAATTTTATACAGTCATAAAACATATGAGCCCAGTCAGCGTTAATTTCTACATTACATCTCTTACATAAATTATCTTTATTATTTATTTTATTCATCATCAAAGGTGTATAAAAAGATCTATGTAAAAATGTCCATGTATAAAGTCTCCAGACAATGGAAGATGTAGTTCTATAAGCAGATTCCAAAATATATTGTTTATCTTGTTGATTTGGTGGGTCCCCATTAATAGAAGTGAAATAATTCCAGTATGAATCTACACTGTAAAAAGTTTCTTGTCTGATAATTTTATGTATGTATGAAAGTTTACCTTTATCAGAAACTTTATGTTGTAAATTTAATATCAAGTAATAAATCAGTGTTGGAATAGATTCTTTAACTGTTATAGACATTAGATCTATTTTATTAATGAGATGTTGTCTAAAGGTCTGAACCTCTAACCAGCAAGTTTCTCTTAGATCAAATTCTTGTTTTAAGAAATCTATATTTTTAACTTTATTATCAGATACCAACTGATACCAGTACTTTAGATCATTATCTATAGCTAAATGAGTTCCTTCAGAAGTAGATGACAAAAGCATACCCTGAGTATACATTATAGGGAATAAATAAAATTCCATTCCCTATACTTAGGGTGCATGAATATAAAGTTACAATAACTAATAATAATATTTAATGGGTAACAAACCATATGTTTAGGTGTAATAGGTGAAGTACAAAATTCCTTTAGTAACCATAACATGGAGTTATTTACAATCATATTTTTATGTGTTAAGGAGATTTTCATGAAGTGCATACTAATTAGCTCCCAATAATCTTTCCATTTTGTGACATATGACTGATCTATTAATAAAGTAATAACTTTTACAATAGAAGAGATTTTGTATATTAAGAAAACAGGTATTATAATTATTATATATAATAGATTTAATATCTTTAGATAGTATTATACCTAAATAAGTTATCTGACCTGAACTGGGTACATAATTAGTAAAATCACTAATGAGAATATTTTTTCGTGTATATATAGGTAGTATTTTTTTCTTCTTCATTGAATATTAAACCAGAAATACTTTTAAAATTCATCATGTTATCAAATAGAGACTGCATAGAAGAATTAGATCCTGCTGATATAATTAGAACATCATCTGCAAAAAGTTGAATTTTGGATGTTGTATTTTCATCTATTTCAAAACCCTCTATGTCAGTACTGTTTCTGATCAAATTAGCCCAAGGCTCCATTACTAAAGTGAATAATAGTGGAAAAAGTGGACATCCTTGTTTTGTACCTTTAAAAATGGGTATTTTTTGTGAAACATAAGTTCCTACCTTAATATAAGCCAACGTTCCTTTGTATAAATGCTCAATTAGATTTACAAATGCATCTGAGAAGTTTGTGCACTTCATTAAGGTAAACAGATAGTCCCAACTTACTGAATCAAATGCTGAACTTATATCAAGACTAATAAGTGTTAAATCTTTCTTTTTCCTATTTGCAAAATCTATTAATGTTAAAGTTCTTCTTATATTATCAAAAGTATTTCTATTTACAATGAAGCCTGTCTGATCTATATCTATAATGCCGGGAATGATTGTCTTCAATCTATCAGCAAAAATACTCATAAACATTTTATAATCAACATTAAGTACATTAAGGACATCATACTCAGAAGGAATACTTCCAGCAGCTTCTGAGTAAAGAAAACCCCACAGAAGCTGTTCTGCCTCAGGCACATCCTACAGTAAGAGAAGAAGAGGAGCCCACCCTAGCAGAAGTAAGAACAGCACTAAGGAAAATGAAGTCAGAGGTCACCGCAGATATGATAAAGATGTTGAGCAAGGGAGGGGAGAAATGGCGCCCAAAGTTATTCATAGCAATATGGAGAGAAAGGCATATCCCAGATGATTGGAGAATACACATACTAGTGCCAGTGTACAAGAAAAAGGGAAATTCACAACTGTGGGCAGTACAGAGGTATCAAACTCCTGTCACACCAAAGGAAAGATCTGGAGAGCATGATTGATAAATGAATATGCAGTGTAGTAGGAGCTAAGATGACAAGTTCAGATCCAGATCAGGATGCAGTACAACTGACCCGATGTTTGTAGTGAGATATATAGTTAAGTAAAAGCAAGAGACAAGGTATCAACTGGGCATTCCCAGACTTGCAGAAAGCATCTGACAAGGTCCCAAGAAAGCTGATTTTGGGCAGGCCTGTGATGGTTTGAACTCCCAGAAACACTGGTAAAATTAGAAAAGGCTATATACAAGGATCCAATGACAGACGTATTAACAGTGTTCGGAGTCACAGAGGGCTTCCCAGTGGAAATGGGTGTGCATCAAGGTTTAGCTCTGAGTCCACTGCCGTTCATACTGATGATGGACTATAGTACCAAGCAGGTCATCGAAGACAGAGCAAATATCTTCTGTATGCAGACAATGTGGCATTCCATGCAGGCTCTGAGCAAGAACTTCAGCAGACGACAGTGGAATGGAATGGCAGACAATGTGGCATTACATGCGGGCTCTGTGCTAGAACTTCAGCAGATGATAAGGGAATGGAATGGCAGACAATGTGGAATTGCATGTAGGCTCTGAACAAGAACTTCAGCAGATGATAGGGGGATGGAATGGCAGACAATGTGGCTTTACATGCAGGCTCTGAGCAAGAACTAAAGCAGATGATAGTGAAATGGAATGGCAGACAATGTGGCATTACATGCAGGCTCTGAACAAGAACTTCAGCAGATGATAGGGGAATGGAATGGCAGACATTGTGACATTACATGTAGGCTCTGTGCTAGAACTTCAGCAGATGATAAGGGAATGGAATGGCAGACAATGTGGAATTACATGCAGGCTCTGAACAAGAACTTCAGCAGATGATAGGGGTATGGAATGGCAGACAATGTGGCTTTACATGCAGGCTCTGAGCAAGAACTAAAGCAGATGATAGTGAAATGGAATGGCAGACAATGTGGCATTACATGCAGGCTCTGAACAAGAACTTCAGCAGATGATAGGGGAATGGAATGGCATACAATGTGGCATTACATGTATGCTCTGAACAAGAACATCAGCAGATGATAGGGGAATGGAATGGCAGACAATGTGACATTACATGTAGGCTCTGAGCAAGAACTTCAGCAGATGATAGTGAAATGGAATGGCAGACAATGTGGCATTACATGTAGGCACTGAACAAGAACATCAGCAGATGATAGGGGAATGGAATGGCAGACAATGTGGCTTACATGTAGGCTCTGAGCAAGAACTTCAGCAGATGATAGTGAATTGGAATGGCAGACAATGTGGCATTACATGCCGGCTGTGAGAAAGAACTTCAGCAGGTGATAGGGGACTGGAATGGCAGACAATGTGGCATTACATGCAGGCTATGAACAAAAACATCAGCAGATGATAGGAGAATGGAATGGCAGACAATGTGGCATTACATGCAGGCTCTGAGCTAGAACTTCAGCAGATGATAGGGTAATGGAATGGCAGACAATGTGGCATTACATGCAGGCTTTGAACAAGAATTTCAGCAGATGATAGGGAAATGGAACGCAAACCTGAAGGCAGACAGGATGAACTGAGTATCAATGAGACATGTAATGACAGCAAATGGAGAAATCAGAAGAAGCTTTGATTTGAGATAGAAGTTAAAACAGTGAACAGGTTAGCAGCTCCAAGTATATCCAAGGAGTTGATGAGAAGAACCGAATGAGGAGGTCACAGCTAGAATAAGAAAAGCTGCAACCAACTAACACAGAGTGTCAGGTGTAGTGCATGACAGATGAATGCCAAGGGAGTTGGAAAGTGAAGTGCACAAAACATGGGGTACAGAAACCTGGGCATTGAATGTAGAGTAGTTAAGGACCTTGGAAATGCTGGAATTGAACTGCCTGAAATAGGTGTTAGGATACACACTGTGGGAGAGAAGAAGACATGAGGAAATAAGAGCAGAAGCATGAATATCTGCAATTACAGAGAAGGTCAGTGAGAACAGATAATGGTGGTTTGGGCACATGTGCAGGATATCAGAAGAAAATTTGGGGAAGACAACTTGGGAAAGATAGGCAGTAGGCATGGAGAAACAAAGTGTCTAGTAAAGAGATGGATGCATGAGACAAGAGCTGAAATAGTCAGAAGTGACTAGTGAAGAAGGTAGGAGAGTCGGATTGAATCAAGAGACGTGGTGACAGTTCATGTGACACCCCAACCCCATGTACAAAATGGGAAGGAGGTTGATGAAGATGAAGATGATGAGATTGTGTGTGTGTGTGTGTGTGTGTGTGTGTGTGTGTGTGTGTGTGTGTGTGTGTGTGTGTGTGTGTGTGTGTGTGTGTGTGTGGTGGGGGCTTCCCCCCCTTTTTTTTTGTAACATTTAGTTGGCTGATTTTCACTGTGTGATGCTTTAATGATGTGCCAGTGCACAACAGTTAGCACACTTGCCTTTATTGCACATGATTGTGGGTTCTATCCTGACATTAGGAGGATTAATTGCTAACAGTGTGTAGTGCAGCATAAAGGGAGAGCTCCCCTCCTGAATTCAACATCATTTGGATGAGGTGTTTAGTTATAAGGGCTGCTCCAGAGTGTGACGTCTTTTGGATGAGATATTTAGTTACAATGAAGGAGGGGAACAGAACCAGGAAAATATTGTAGCCAAAGGCAGAAAAAAGAGACATAATCTGAAGAACTCTGAATTTATCTTTTTCTTTATTGTTCCTAAAGTTAAGTCGTAGAGTTAAAAAGCTCTAAGTGTCTGTGTTTAATGTAATAACTGAAGTTTCTGATCAATAAACCAACTAACACATTCAACCTGTAAATGTTTGTTTTCTTTTTTTCCAAAATGAATGAAATTATGTAAAATCGTGCAATTGTGCAATGATGGAGTTACATGTTGTAGTTAATTTCCTTCAGAAGCTTACCAAGACAGGGCTTTTGACAAGTATTCAACTCACCTAAGATTGGCTCACAAAAGTGCAATCACAAATAAGACAAAGCTTGTCACAGCACACAATCTTTGGACATAAAAATTAAGGGAAGTCCACCTGTATCCCATGATAGCTATCATCCCCATGCCCCCACTGTACCAATCCAAGTTCCTACTGTCATAAGGAAGGGGAATTAGTGGTACACTAGGAATTTGTATCTGTGAGGAAACGCTGTCTGATCATACACTAGGGGTCACATAAATGAGAATAAGTCACCAGAGTTTCATAAACAGTCCTGCCTCCAATATTCTAAACAAGCTGCTTCTCAAAAAATATGAAATAAATTCAGTAGTTTGCTGTGCTGTACAACTATATATCTTAACAACAATATTCACTAAATTTGTATAACTTATGTCACTCTAACAGCAATGTTACTGTTCTGTTTCTATTCTGTATCAGGGCATATAATAAACTATTTTTACAATGCTCTTCAAACTACATTCAGTATTGGATAGGAGGAAAGACAGTATATAAACTTAACCGGATTTAAATGGGTCCCGTTCAAAACATTTAAAACCCAATAACATCTAATTTCATAACATCGAGACCAGAACATCTAAAACCCAAAACATTTAAAACCCATAACATCGAATTTCATAACATCTCTCTCTGTCTCTCTTTCAGCTTTTTCCCGGTTAGGGGTCGCCACAGTGGATCACCTTGTCCGCTCATGATTGGCAGTGGAGTTTTTACGGTGTTGAGTTGCCAGCCTAGTGCCCAACCTTCCGCAGAAGGCACACACACATGCACTCATGCCTAGGCCCAATTTTAGCATGTCCATTCCACTTACAGCATGAATAACATCCCCTCCACATATAACGACATCAAACTACCAAACACATTTTTTACTACATTTCTGCAGGGGGGCTTGATACAGTTAGGTTAGTTAATTAACTTGTTACCACTGTAGTGCAGTCTTGGAGTTGGTATATTTAATTTACGGGGGGGTATAACCCCCACATGGGGGTGCAGGGGTGCTTGCCCCCCTGCAGAAATGTAGTAAAAATTGTGTTTGGTAGTTTGATGTCATTATATGTGGAGGGGTTGCTATTTTCTTGTGATTTGATGTTATGGAATTCGATGTTATGGGTTTTAGATGTTTTGGGTTTTAGATGTTCTTGTCTCAGTGTTATGAAATTAGATGTTATGGGTTTTAGATGTTTTGAAGTAGACCCATTTAAACACAAAATGGCATTCCTTTCAGAATATGCAGTGCAAATCATGTGACATAATTATTTAAACTCAACCATTAATGTGGTTTCTTTGCAAATGTGGCATATTCCACAGACTCATTGTGAATGTGAACACTGACAGCATTCTTGGTTTCGGCTGAAATAGTGAAGCGTTTGTAATAGTGGAATCGTCTGGTTCTGGGTCTTTGTGCATAAAATTAAAAAAAAATAGGAACACATAATGCAGTTACACAGTCTTCCAGCCTTATTTAAACGTTGTAAAGTACATATTATTTACTCATACATTATAGGACCACATAATGCAGTTACACAGTCTTCCAGCCTTATTTAAACGTTGTAAAGTACATATTATTTACTCATACATTATAGGATCACATAATGCAGTTACACAGTCTTTCAGCCTTATTTAAACGTTGTAAAGTACATATTATTTACTCATACATTATAGGACCACATAATGCAGTTACACAGTCTTCCAGCCTTATTTAAACGTTGTAAAGTACATATTATTTACTCATACATTATAGGACCACATAATGCAGTTACACAGTCTTCCAGCCTTATTTAAACATTGTAAAGTACATATTATTTACTCATACATTATAGGATCACATAATGCAGTTACACAGTCTTCCAGCCTTATTTAAATGTTGTAAAGTACATATTATTTACTCATACATTATAGGATCACATAATGCAGTTACACAGTCTTCCAGCCTTATGTAAAGGTTGTAAAGTACATATTATTTACTCATACATTATAGGACCACATAATGCAGTTACACAGTCTTCCAGCCTTATTTAAACGTTGTAAAGTACATATTATTTACTCATACATTCATTCATTCATCATATAACAACATATGCATCATTTTCAAACCCAGGCAAGAACGCTGAGTAATTCCAAGTATTGTGTTTATACTAATAATGATGTTTGGCTTATGACATCATTGGGGGTTCACACACATTTCTGGGCCTTTTAAGATGATGTTGCTATTGAATTTAAAGTGTTCACACATTTTGGTTGATCTAAGATGATGTAATTTCTGATATTGCATTTAAACAATCAGAATAATAGCACATTTAACAGTAAAGAAGATGTGTTCGGCAGTGAAACTGGCTTATTTTTATAGATTCATAGGAGGCTACTAGGCTATTGGCCCAAGAACCCTTACAAGCCTAGCGAAGTTAATCCCAAATATCCCCATTTGTTCTTTTTGGGTAGTTTGCAGAATGAATTTATGAACAGAGAGGGTCTGTGATCAACAACGGCTACCTCTGTCCATGAGGGACATGGGTGCCACCCCACAGACAAATTTGGGGTCTCCTATCCAATTATCTAGGTTGCGTTTGAATAGGGTCTAGGAGTTGTGTTTCACATGAATAGGACGTCTATTCCATATGAGCAGTAGTCGCTGGGAGATATATCTGTCCCTCTAGCATGTTCTGTGAATGCAACAAGCTAGGTTGAGGTCCCTAGAGTGAGCAACTCTTGTCCCATTTGACTTCCAGATGTGCAGCATTTCCATTTGGGGAGGGTCTGAGATTTTTGATATGGAGCTTAAATTGGATCTCCCCTTTTCACCTATTAATGGATTAATAAAGAAGAAAATGTTTACTGGCACTTTTGCTAATGGAATCATTGCTTGGTGATATGAGGTGCCTAGCTTTGGCTTTGTAGTATATGTACCATTCACTTCATTAGTGACATTCCTAAGTCATTTCAAAACTATGACATCTCGTGATGGTATACTGGTGTTTCTCTCTTGGAACAGTCATTGTCTGAGCCACTGAAAGTTGTGGTCACACAGCAGTTTCAGTTCTGCGTTTGTGTTACTACTGCTACTTTTATGCTGTGTATATTGAGTGCTCTGGTGTACTAATAAAATAATGTACTCGTTAAGAGAGCTGTTCAGATGCTATCCTTAACCTAACTTGGAAATCTGTCCAGAAAGCAATATTCTCAAGAGTTTACATTTTCCTAAATTAAGCAGTACTTGTCCTCATATAAACCAAGTAATTTCAAAATATTGATTCATTTCTAGGACATCATAATGATATTCCTAATATCAAAACCACATTTACTGCCGGCCTTCTCTGGAATCATACATTGTAGTTGTTTCATTGTGCATGCATCTGATCCACAAGAGAGTTCGACACTCTAGTGTTCCATGTTGGAACAAAAACACTGGTGGTGCAGAAAAGAAGGAAGAGTTTCAGTTTAACCGATAAAACATGCTTGACTAGTATAAAAGAGTTACATATACTGTTTACTTTGGAGTGTGTGTGTGTGTGTGTGTGTGTGTGTGTGTGTGTGTGTGTGTGTGTGTGTGTGTGCGTGTGTACACATTTTGTGTTTGTATATATTCGTGTGTACGTGTGTGTACATGAATTTTATGTGAATGCGTATATATGTTTGTGTGTACATGTATGTGTGTGCATGGCTGAGTGTATGTGTGTGCGCAAATGGTCATGAGCATGATCGAATGTGTGTGCAGTCTTAAACTGGCCTTCTGCTTTCCATGATTCTGTTTTGTGAAGACTTCATTTACCTTCTCTTTCAATAGCTGATCATTTCTTCACACAACAGATACCAAACTAGGAAGACCTGGTTCCGAAGCTGGAAATGCAATTCACAACCTCTTCTCATCCTTTTATGTTCTGATCCTGCTGTCATCATTTTCACTTACACTAGGCCTCTTGTTGATCAAAAGGAAAGTAGAACCCATACCAGGAGCCAATGTAAAACACACTCCATGGTATTCAGCAAACTCTGCACGGCAAGCAGGAATAGTGCACGAGCTGCTGGAGGCAATATGGCCACCGAGAGATCCAGGAACAAGCTCCTGGGATGTGCACGAGCGCTCCTGCACTATTCCTGCATGGACCCTGCTCCTGCATGAAAATTACCTCATCTGCAGGTGAAAACTATGCAAATGAGGTGAATTTGTGATCCAGGAAACTGCAGCCAGCTGTGCAGGACTAGTGTAATCTGTAGAAATGTACTCGGTTAGTAACCGAGTGGATTTCTGCAAACTACAAAATGGAGCCATGACAGCTCCAAATAAAGCTTGTATATATTGTGTAAAGCATGCCAATTGCCAAATATATGGCCATTGGCATGGAAAACAGTAGGAAAAATTAAAAAAAAAATTTTTTTTTTTTGGCCGATTTCGGCCATTTAAGTGTAAGACTGTTACTCCACTAGGTCTTATAGCTTGCTACATGCCTGAGCCATCTTTCGATTATTAGTTTATATCACTGCTGTATTTGTTTCTGTTTGATAACTGTCAGAATCTCCTCTCATAATAGGCCACTTTTGGTTTAATTCAGATGCATGATTTTGTATGTCACAATAAGGTGGTACAGAGGTTTGGAGATTTCAATCACTGTCTCCCAGGTCTTGGTTTTGACTAAGGGATCCCTATATGTGAAATCACTTGTTATTTGTATTATGACATGTGGGTACCCAAGGTTACATCTCACTCTATTCTCTTGTACTACCTGCATTGTATTATGTCAGTTTCCTAGTTTATCATTTTCTCTGGGTTCACTTGTTATTTGTATTATAACGTGGCTACCTCTCAGTCTACAACCATGTACTACCTGCATTGTGTTATGTCAATTTCCTAGCTTATAGATTTCTCTGGGTTCACTTGTTATTTGTATTATAACATGTGGGTACCCTTGGTTACAGCTCACTCTATTCCCATGTACTACGTGCATTGTATTATGTCAGTTTCCTAGCTTATAGTTTTCTCTGGGTTCACTTGTTATTTGTATTATAACATGTGGGTACCCTTGGTTTCAGCTCACTCTAGTCCCATGTACTACGTGCATTGTATTATGGTAATTTCCTAGCTTATAGTTTTCTCTGGGTTCACTTGTTATTTTGTATTATAACATGTGGGTACCTTGAGTTACAGCTCACTCTATTCCCATGTACCTACCTGCATTGTATTATGTCAGTTTCCTAGCTTATAGTTTTCTCTGGGTTAACTTGTTGTTTTGTATTATAACATGTGGGTACCCTCGGTTACAGCTCACTCTATTCCCATGTACTACGTGCATTGTATTATGTCAGTTTCCTTGCTTATAGTTTTCTCTGGGTTCACTTGCTATTTGTATTATAACATGTGGGTACCCTTGGTTACAGCTCACTCTATTCCCATGTACTACCTGCATTGTATTATGTCAGTTTCCTAGCTTATAGTTTTCTCTGGGTTAACTTGTTGTTTTGTATTATAACATGTGGGTACCCTCGGTTACAGCTCACTCTATTCCCATGTACTACGTGCATTGTATTATGTCAGTTTCCTAGCTTATAGTTTTCTCTGGGTTCACTTGTTATTTGTATTATAACATGTGGGTACCCTTGGTTACAGCTCACTCTATTCCCATGTACTACATGCATTGTATTATGTCAATTTCCTAGCTTATAGTTTTCTCTGGGTTCACTTGTTATTTGTATTATAACATGTGGGTACCCTTGGTTACAGCTCACTCTATTCCCATGTACTACGTTTATTGTATTATGTCAGTTTCCTAGCTTATAGTTTTCTCTGGGATCACTTGTTATTTGTATTATAACATGTGGGTAGCCTCAGTTACAGCTCACTCTATTCCCATGTACTACGTGCATTGTATTATGTCAGTTTCCTAGCTTATAGTTTTCTCTGGGTTCACTTGTTGTTTTGTATTATAACATGTGGGTACCCTCGGTTACAGCTCACTCTATTCCCATGTACTACGTGCATTGTATTATGTCAGTTTCCTAGCTTATAGTTTTCTCTGGGTTCACTTGTTATTTTGTATTATAACATGTGGGTACCCTTGGTTACAGCTCACTCTATTCCCATGTACTACCTGCATTGTATTATGTCAGTTTCCTAGCTTATAGTTTTCTCTGGGTTCACTTGTTATTTGTATTATAACATGTGGATATCCTCGGTTACAGCTCACTCTATTCCCATGTACTACGTGCATTGTATTATGTCAGTTTCCTAGCTTATAGTTTTCTCTGGGAATCACTTGTTATTTGTATCATAACATGTGGGTACGCTTGGTTACAGATCAGTCTATTCCCATGTACTACGTGCATTGTATTATGTTAGTTTTCTAGCTTATAGTTTTCTCTGGGTTCACTTGTTATTTGTATTATAACATGTGGGTAGCCTTGCTTTCAGCTCTCTCTATTCCCATGTACTACGTTTATTGTATTATGTCAGTTTCCTAGCTTATAGTTTTCTCTGGGTTCACTTGTTATTTGTATTATAACATGTGGATATCCTCGGTTACAGCTCACTCTATTCCCATGTACTACGTGCATTGTATTATGTCAGTTTCCTAGCTTATAGTTTTATCTGGGTTCACTTGTTATTTGTATTATAACATGTGGGTACCCTTGGTTACAGCTCACTCTATTCCCATGTACTACGTTTATTGTATTATGTCAGTTTCCTAGCTTATAGTTTTCTCTGGGTTCACTTGTTATTTGTATTATAACATGTGGGTACCCTCGGTTTCAGCTCACTCTATTCCCATGTACTACGTGCATTGTATTATGTCAGTTTCCTAGCTTATAGTTTTCTCTGGGTTCACTTGTTATTTGTATTATAACATGTGGATATCCTCGGTTACAGCTCACTCTATTCCCATGTACTACGTGCATTGTATTATGTCAGTTTCCTAGCTTATAGTTTTATCTGGGTTCACTTGTTATTTGTATTATAACATGTGGGTACCCTTGGTTACAGCTCACTCTATTCCCATGTACTACATGCATTGTATTATGTCAATTTCCTAGCTTATAGTTTTCTCTGGGTTCACTTGTTATTTGTATTATAACATGTGGGTACCCTTGGTTACAGCTCACTCTATTCTCATGTACTACTTGCATTGTTTATGTCAGTTTCCTAGCTTATATTTTTCTCTGGCTTCACTTGTTATTTGTATTATAACATGTGGGTACCCTTGGTTACAGCTCACTCTATTCCCATGTACTACGTGCATTGTATTATGTCAGTTTCCTAGCTTATAGTTTTCTCTGGGTTCACTTGTTATTTGTATTATAACATGTGGATACCCTCGGTTACATCTCACTCTATTCCCATGTACTACCTGCATTGTATTATGTTAGTTTTCTAGCTTATAGTTTTCTCTGGGTTCACTTGTTATTTGTATTATAACATGTGGGTAGCCTTGCTTTCAGCTCTCTCTATTCCCATGTACTGCGTGCATTGTATTATGTCACTTTAATAGCTTATAGTTTTTTCTGGGTTCACTTGTTATTTGTATTATGATATCTGGGTATCCATGGTTAGATCTCACTCTATTCTCATGTACTACCTACATTGTATCACGTCAGTTTCATCACTTATACTTTACTCTAGTTTCACTTGTTATTTGCTTTTTGACATGTGGGTATCCATGGTTATCTCTCTCTCTCTCTTCGCATATATATATATATATATATATATATATATATATATATATATATATGTATATATATACTTTACTCTGGTTTCACTAGTTCTTTGCGTTATGACATGTGGTAACCATGGCTACTTCTCACTCTGTTCTCATGTACTACCTACATTGTATTATGTCAGTTTCTTCATTTATTGTTTACTTTCGTGTCACTTGTTATTTCTGTTATGACATGTGGGTACCCATCGTTACATCTCACATGCATTTAACCCACACAATTTTTTCCCATACACAAAGCCATAAAATACTAGGAATTGTAGGCAGAAATGATGGCAATGTGGAAAAAGATAACCAGACAGTTCCAATAGTAGTAGGGGCAATGGGTTTCATAAAAAGGAATTTACAGTCGTATTTAGATAAGTTACCGATACATGTAACTCCTTATGACTTGCAGAAGGAGGCAGTTCTGGGCACATTGTGGGTGCTGCAAAGAGCACTTTTGGCTGACATCAATGATTGAAACAATACTAATTTGATTAACTTTGTATCATATTTTGACTTAGGAATAGAAGCCAATCCCATCATTATATCAGAAACCCAAAAGACATGGAGAAATTAAACACATTTTAGAGACACATTCATATCACATAAGCATGCTTTATATAGCTCCACATAGAACAGATTGGTTTAGACAACTATAATTATATGCTCTTTGAGTTAATAACATTTGCAAGAGATGTTGAAAAAAATTTACTTATCTGAGTACACTGTTTGCCTAACTATACCCTTGAAGGTAACACATGTCAGAAAGTAGAAGTTCAGAAATGAGGGAGGGTCTTACCCCAAGAATGGAAGTGGGAAGGCAAAGACGTATTAAGAGAAAGCTTTTCTGCAGAGAAATAGTGATAAACGTGCAACACAAACTTTTGGTGGATTTTCAGGTAGAGAAAAAGGATGTGAGTGTGATAGAACAAACAGATGCAGGTATACCTTAGCAATGCAGAAGAAAAAGTGAAAGCTTCTTTAGCTTTTTTTACTAAAAAGAAAAAGCTAGATTCACCCAAACCCAGGGCCTGGTAATACCTTCCCTGACATCCATTCTTCCTTCACCTCTATTTCCCGTACCCCCTGTTCTTCCTCGAACTCTTTTCTCATTGCCAACCTCAATATTCATAGTTTAAATAACAAAATTACCCAACTTCATGCCCTACTAGACTTACATTCCCTTGACATCCTATGTCTCACAGAAACCTGGCTCAAACCAGTTACTAAAGACAATGATATCATCCCTCCAGGTTATAACATCCTTAGAATTGACCGTCCTAACAAAAAGGGTGGGGGGTAGTGATATTGTTTAAATCTGAACTACAGGTAACCTCACTAAACACTCAACCTCCCTCACCTAGCAATGCAGAAATCTTAATATCTAAGCTCCAAATTAATGCTGATAAATCTATATACATCTAAAACAAAATACACACTGGAGCCAGAATACATTTAGAGCTTACATCCTGTTTATTATAGAACTTCTTCAGAATTACAAAATCCACCAGTTACATCATTTCCTTTTATACCACAATTAATTTTGCATCATTTCCTACTAGTATCAATCCTTAAAAGGACATGTCACTGTAAAATGCACTCAACCAAATGATACTATCAATCCCTTACCACAATATCTACTGAAAAAAAACTATATATATATATATATATATAGTATAAACTTATAATAATATTCTTAATATAACTGCATTTATAGTACTTACAAATACTGAATTTTATGACAAAAATTATATTGTAATTATACCGAATTAGACATAATGTGAAAACATTAGTTAAGAATACGTGCCACTTACATGACAATGGTTTAATATTTAGATAATTATATCGAATTAGACATAATGGGAAAACATTGGTTAAGAATAGGTACAACTTAAATGACAATGGATTAATATTTAGATAATTACACAGAATTAGACATAATGTCAAAACATTGGTTAAGAATAGGTACAACTTAAACAACAATGGTTTAATATTTAGATAATTATATCGAACTAGACGTAATATGAAAACATTGGTTAAGAATAGGCACAACTTACACGACAATGGATTAATATTTAGATAATTATACTGAATTAGACATAATGTCAAAACATTGGTTAAGAATAGGTACAACTTAAACAACAATGGTTTAATATTTAGATAATTATATCGAATTAGACATAATGGGAAAACATTGGTTAAGAATAGGTACAACTTAAACGACAATGGATTAATATTTAGATAATTATACAGAATTAGACATAATGTGAAAACATTGGTTAAGAATAGGTACAACTTACATGACAATGGATTAATATTTAGATAATTATACCGAATTAGAAATAATGTGAAAACATTAGATAAGAATAGGTACAACTTACACGACGATGGTTTAATATTTAGGTAATTATACCGAATTAGACATAATGTCAAAACATTCGTTAAGAATAGGTACAACTTACACGACGATGGTTTAATATTTAGACAATTATACCGAATTAGACATAATGTGAAAACATTAGTTAAGATTAGGTACAACTTACATGACAATGGATTAATATTTAGATAATTATACCGAATTAGACATAATGTGAAAACATTGGTTAAGAATTGCTACATCTTACAGGGCAATGGATTAATATTTAGATAATTATACAGAATTAGACAAAATGTGAAAACATTGGTTAAGAATAGGTACAACTTACATAACAATGGATTAATATTTAGATAATTATACTGAATTAGACATAATGTGAAAACATTAATTTGAATAGGTAAAACATACAAGACAATGGAGTAATATTTAGATAATTATACCGAATTAGACATAATGTGAAAACATTAGTTAAGAATAGGTACAACTTACATGACAATGGATTAATATTTAGATACATATACTGAATTAGACATAATGTGAAAACATTAGTTAAGAATAGGTACAACTTACATGACAATGGATTAATATTTAGATAATTACACCAAATTAGACATAATGTGAAAACATTGGTTAAGAATAGGAACAACGTATATGACAATGGTTTAATATTTAGATAATTATACCGAATTAGACATAATGTGAAAACATTGGTTAAGAATAGGTACATCTTTCAGGGCAATGGATTAATATTTAGATAAATATACCAAATTAGACATAATGTGAAAACATTGGTTAAGGATAGGTACAACTTACACGACAAAGACAAGACAAACCCACCTCCATAGCTATCACAAGGGATAAGAAACTAAGAGTAATGCTACTCAATGTGAGAAGTCTAAACCTCAAGATGCACACACTCAAAACTCTTCTTAGCATGGAGAATATCGATATCTGTGCAGTAACAGAAACCTGGTTCAAGACTCCCGAGAGCACCCCAGCACTACCAGGTTATACCTCATACCATGCTTTTCGGCCCCAAAACTTGGACCAAACCACAAAAGGCAGGGAGTATCAATATTCGTCAAAGATACCCACACCTCAAGGTTGGTGGCACAGCACAAAGCATCAGAGACTATCCATGTGCAACTAACAGTGGGTAAAACTGCCTTCCAGTTTATAGCCTGCTACAGACCACCCTCCCAAACCCAGGAACCCCACTCGGCCTTCCTGAGAACACTGGAAAATATGAAGATCTCTCCAAACACCATTATATTGGGTGACTCATCTACCCAAACATAGATTGGGAGCAGTACTCTAGCTCCAACACCCTAGCCCAAAGGTTCCTAGAATTTATAAACTCAAATGCTATGGAACAACTTGTTACCACTCCCACAAGAGGGGAAAACATACTGGACCTGATCATCACCAACATGGGGACTCTATGCTCCAGACCAGAAGTGTATCCCTTACTGGTAAGATCAGACCATAAACTAATCTCACTGGATATTCACATCCCGACCCCACCCCCTGCCCAGAAAACCACAGTGAAAAACTTCTCTAAAGCAAATTTCACACTCCTCAAAACCGAGGTGGAATCCTTCAAAGCCCCCGGGCCTGTGGAAAATATGGCCCAGACCACAGAATCCTTTATAAATGCATTCTATGAACACCTTCAGCAATGCATGGATCATGCAATCCCAAATACAACCAAGACACAATCCTCCAAAGGCAGACGTCCTGTCTGGTGGACTCCAGCCATAAACAAACTATACAATAGAAGGAGGAAGCTACTACATGATAGAGCAAAATCCCAAGAAGGGAAGGCATCTCTGATCAGTATTAGCAAAAAACTATGGGCACTCATATAATCATCTAAGGCCAGCTTCGAGAGAAAAATTGCACAGGACACTAAGGATAATCACAAGGCTTTCTTTAGTTATGTTAGGAACCTGGGTGGGAATTCCCAGATATGCTCAGAATTAGTCCAAAAAGACAAAAAATACACCAAACCCACAGACATTGCCAACATCCTAGCTGACAGGTTCAGCGCAAACTTCTCCCACCCCACTCCACCAAAAGGGCAAATATCTATCCCAGCAGAGTGCTGACCCCCTGTCATCTCAGATGCTCAGGTAAGAGCCGCCCTCTCCAAAGCAAAAAACACAGCATCAATGGGACCAGACGGTGTCTCAGGCTGCGTCCTACATGAACTCCAAGATGAGCTAAACCCAAACATAAAACTACTGTTCAATCTCAGCCTTACTACAGGATATGTACCCAAAGAGTGGCGTACAGCAACAGTGGTCCCTCTCCACAAAGGTGGTGCCTCAACGGATCCTGGAAACTATCGCCCCATAAGCCTGACTAGCTTGGTCTGCAAAGCTATGGAAAGGATCATCATGGACCTCATAAATAAAGATATTGGGGACCTACAGACACTGGATCCTACCCAGTTCAGCTTTGTTAAGGGCAGATCCTGCCTCTTAAACCTGACAATTTCTTTGAAACAGTCACCAAGGCCATTGACGAGGGGAAGGTGGTCCACACAGCCTACCTGGACCTCGCAAAAGCCTTCAGTACAATATCACACTTGGGCATTATAGATAAGCTCACCAGCTTAAATATAAACGCTTATGTCACTAGATGGGTTGCAAACTGGCTCAAGGACAGAACCCACATGGTTAGAATTATTGGAGCCATGTCAGACTCCAAACCAGTTACAAGTGGCGTCCCAAAAGGCTCAGTCCTGGGACCTCTCTTGTTCGGTATATATTTCTCGGAGGTACAGGCCAACACAGAAGGACTGTGGCTGACCAAGTTTGCAGATGACTGCAAACTGGGCGCCATAATCGACTCTCCAGCTGACACAAGCATCATCCAAAAGGGCCTCATAGAAACAGACAACTGGTGCCAGAGCCATGGCCTCAAGCTAAATGCCAAAAGTGTATAGTCATCCCCTTTTTCAAAAACAAAGTGTCCACAAATTACCACATAGGTAGTAATCCGTTAAGTACAGAAGAAGTAATTAGGGACCTGGGACCCAAGTTGATAGCAATCTCTCATTTGACAACCACGTGGCCAAAGTGGTTAGAAGAACATTTTATATAGCCCACCTAATCATGAAGGGATTCACATCTAAATTAGGGGAGGTCATCGTGCCTCTTTACTCATCCCTCATCAGGCCCATAATTGAGTACAATGCCCCTTTTGGGATGTACCTTACCAGACACCTGCAGCAACTGCAAAGACCCCAAAAGTACCTCACCAAGAGGATCAAAGGGCTCAAACAGATGCCATATGCTGCCCGGTTAAAGAAACTCCAGCTCTACTCAGTGGCATACTGCCTGCTCAGAGGCGATCTGTGCCTGACGTATAAAGCCATGTCCAACTCGGAACTAATGGACATGCTGCACCTCAGAAAATCCAAATCCCATCGAGCTACGCGCTCGAAAGACTTGAACCTCAGCACTGAAATAAATAGGACATGCTGGAGGGACATATTCATAACCCAGAGGCTCCCTTCACTCTGGAATAAAATCCGAGTCCAGGTTAGGCAGAGTCCCTCATTGACTCTCTTCAAGAGGAATCTTGATGAGTGGATGGGAGATCATAAGATTACCCCGGGTATCACTTCTGTGTCACAGTTAGACAGAGGCAAAGTATACTAACCTCAAAAAAGGGCATAGCAAAATTAATTTAAAATGGGTGGCGAAAGCCAAACACACTCTGGCTAGGCTTATAAACGCCCTAGGGCAGATAGCCTAGTATGAACCTATGAACCTATGAACCTATGACAATGGATTAATATTTAGATAATTATACCGAATTAGACATAATGTCAAAAGATTGGTTAAGAATAGGTACAACTTACATGATAATGGATTTATATTTAGATAATTATACTGAATTAGACATAATGTGAAAACATTGGTTAAGAATAGGTACGTCTTAGAGGGCAATGGATTAATATTTAGATAATTATACCGAATTAGACATAATGTGAAAACATTGGTTAAGAATAGGTACAACTTACATGACAATGGATTAATATTTAGATAATTATAACGAATTAGACATAATGTCAAAACATTAGTTAAGAATAGGTATAACTTACACGACAATGGATTAATATATAGATAATTATACCGAATTACACATAATGTCAAAACATTGGTTAAGAATAGGTACAACTTACACGACAAAGGATTAATATTTAGGTAATTATACTGAATTAGACATAATGTCAAAACATTGATTAAGAATAGGTACAACTTACACAACAATGGTTTAATATTTAGATAATTATATCGAACTAGACATAATGTGAAAACATTGGTTAAGAATAGGTACAACTTAAACGACAATGGATTAATATTTAGGGAATTATACCGAATTAGGCATAATGTCAAAACATTAGTTAAGAATAGGTACAACTTACACGACAATGGTTTAATATTTAGATAATTATACTGAATTAGACATAATGTCAAAACATTGGTTAAGAATAGACACATCTTAAAGGGCAATGGATTAACATTTAGATAATTATACAGAATTAGACATAATGTGAAAACATTGGTTAAGAATAGGTACAACTTACATGACAATGGATTAATATTTAAATAAGTATACCGGATTAGAAATAATGTGAAAACATTAGATAAGAAGAGGTACAACTTACACGACAATGGTTTAATATTTAGGTAATTATACCGTATTAGACATAATGTCAAAACATTGGTTAAGAATAGGTACAACTTACATGACAATGGTTTCATATTTAGACAATTATACCGAATTAGACATAATGTGAAATCATTGGTTAAGAATACGTACAACTTACATGAAAATGGATTAATATTTAGATAATTATATCGAATTAGACATAATGTAAAAACGTTAGTTAAGAATATGTACAACTTATATGACAAAGGATTAATATTTACATAATTATACAGAATTAGACATAATGCGAAAACATTAGTTAAGAATACGTACAACTCACATGACAATGGTTTAATATTTAGATAATTATACCGAATTAGACATAATGTGAAAACATTGGTTAAGAATAGTTACATCTTACAGGGCAATGGATTCATATTTAGATAATTATACAGAATTAGACATAATGTGAAAACATTGGTTAAGAATAGGTACAACTTACGAACCAATGGATTAATATTTAGATAATTATACTGAATTAGACATAATGTGAAAACATTGGTTAAGAATAGGTACAACTTAAATGACAATGGATTAATATTTAGATAATTATACCGAATTATACATAATGTAAAAACATTAGTTAAGAATATGTACAACTTATATGACAAAGGATTAATATTTAGATAATTATACAGAATTAGACATAATGCGAAAACATTAGTTAAGAATACGTACAACTTACACAACAATGGTTTAATATTTAGATAATTATACCGAATTAGACATAATGTGAAAACATTGGTTAAGAATAGCTACATCTTACAGGGCAATGGATTCATATTTAGATAATTATACAGAATTAGACATACTGTGAAAACATTGGTTAAGAATAGGTACAACTTACATGACAATGGATTAATATTTAGATAATTATACTGAATTAAACATAATGTGAAAACATTGGTTAAGAATAGGTACAACTTACATGACAATGGATTAATATTTAGATAATTATACCGAATTAGACATAATGTGAAAACATTAGTTAAGAATAACTACAACTTACATGACAATTGATTAATATTTAGGTAATTAGACCGAATTAGACATAATGTGAAAACATTGGTTAAGAATAGGTACAACATACATGACAATGGTTTAATATTTAGATAATTATACCGAATTAGACATAATGTGAAAACATTGGTTAAGAATAGGTACATCGTACAGGGCAATGGATTAATATTTAGATAATTATACTGAATTAGACATAATGTCAAAACATTGGTTAAGAATAGGTACAACTTACATGACAATGGATTAATATTTAGATAATTATACCAAATTAGACATAATGTCAAAACATTAGTTAAGAATAGGTACAACTTACATGACAATTGATTAATATTTAGATAATTGTACCGAATTAGACATAATGTGAAAACATTTGTTAAGGATAGCTACATCTTACAGGGCAATGAATTAATATTTAGATAATTATACAGAATTAGACATAATGTGAAAACACTGGTTAAGAATAGGTACAACTTACATGACAGTGGATTAATATTTAGATAATTATACTGAATTAGATATAATGTGAAAACATTAGTTTGAATAGGTACAACTTACATGACAATGTTGTAATATTTAGATAATTATACTGAATTAGACATAATGTGAAAACATTGGTTAAGAATAGGTACAACTTACATGACAATGGATTAATATTTAGATAATTATACCGAATTAGACATAATGTGAAAACATTTGTTAAGAATAGCTACATCTTACAGGTCAATGGATTAATATTTAGATAATTATACAGAATTAGACAGAATGTGAAAACATTGGTTAAGAATAGGTACAACTTACATGACAATGGATTAATATTTAGATAATTATACTGAATTAGACATAATGTGAAAACATTAGTTAAGAATAGGTACAACTTACACGACAAAGACAAGACAAACCCACCTCCATAAGTATCACAAGGGATAAAAACTATGAGTAATGCTACTCAATGCCAGAAGTCTAAACCTCAAGATGCACACACTCGAAACTCTCTTTAGCATAGAGAACATCGATATCTGTGCTGTAACAGAAACCTGGTTCAAGACTCCCGAGAGCACCCCAGCACTACCAGGTTATACCTCATACCATGCTTTTCGGCCCCAAAACTTGGACCAAACTGCAAAAGGCGGGGGATTATCAATATTCGTCAAAGATACCCACACCTCCAGGTTGGTGGCACAGCACGAAGCATCAGAGATTATCCATGTGCAACTAACAGTGGGTAAAACTGCCTTCCAGTTTATAGCCTGCTTCAGAACACCCTCCCAAACCCAGGAACCCACTCGGCCTTCCTGAGAACACTGGAAAATATGAAAGTCTCTCCAAACACCATTATATTGGGCGACTTCAACTACCCAAACATAGACTGGGAGCAGTACTCTAGCTCCAAAACCCTAGCCCAAAGGTTCCTATAATTTATAAACTCAAATGCTATGGAACAACATGTTACCACTCCCACAAGAGGGGAAAACATACTGGACCTGATCATCACCAACATGGGGACTCTATGCTCCAGACCAGAAGTGTATACCTCACTGGTAAGATCAGACCCAAAACTAATCTCACTGGATATTCACATCCCGACCCCCACCCCCTGCCCAGAAAACCACAGTGGAAAACTTCTCTAAAGGAAATTTCACACTCCTCAAAACCGAGGTGGAATCCTTCAAAGCCCATGGGCATTTGGAAAATACGGCCCAGACCGAATAATTCTTTATAAACGCATTCTATGAACACCTTCAGGAATGCATGGATCATGCAATCCCAAATAAAACCAAGACACAATCCTCCAAAGGCAGACGTCCTGTCTGGTGGACCCCAGCCATAAAAAAACTATACAACAGAAGGAGGAAGCTACTACATGATACAGCAAAATCCCAAAAAGGGAAGGTATCTCTGATCAGTATTAGCAAAAAACTACAGGCACTCATAAAATCGTCTAAGGCCAGCTTGTTGAGAAAAATTGCACAGGACACTAAGGATAATCACAAGGCTTTCTTTAGTTATGTTAGGAACCTGGGTGGGAATTCCCAGATATGCTCAGAATTAGTCCAAAATGACAAAAAATACACCGAACCCACAGACATTGCCAACATCCTAGCTAAAAGGTTCAATGCAAACTTCTCCCCCTCCTCCCCACCAAAAGGGCAAATATCTATCCCAGCAGAGTGCGGCCCCCCTGTCATCTCAGATGCTCAGGTAAGAGCTGCCCTCGCCAAAGCAAAAAACACAGCATCAATGGGACCAGACGGTGTCCCGGGCTGCGTCCAACATGAACTCCAAGGGTAGCTAAACCCAAACATAAAACTACTGTTCAATCTCAGACTTACTACAGGATATGTACCCAAAGAGTGGAGTACAGCAACAGTGGTCCCTCTCCACAAAGGTGGTGCTTCAACGGATCCTGGAAACTATTGCCCCATAAGCCTGACTAGCTTGGTCTGCAAAGCTATGGAAAGGATCATCATGGACCTCATAAATAAAGATATTGGGGACCTACAGACACTGGATCCTACCCAGTTCGGCTTTGTTAAGGGCAGATCCTGCCTCTTAAACCTGGTCGATTTCTTTGAAACAGTCACCAAGGCCATTGACGAGGGGAAGGTGGTCCACAAAGCCTACCTGGACCTCGCAAAAGCCTTCGATACAATACCCCACTCGGGCATTATAGATAAGCTCACCAGCTTAAATATAAACCCCTATGTCACTAGATGGGTTGCAAACTGGCTCAAGGACAGAACCCACATGGTTAGAATTACTGGAGCCACGTCAGACTCCAAACCAGTTACAAGTGGCGTCCCAAAAGGCTCAGTCCTGGGACCCCTCTTGCTCGGTATATATTTCTCGGAGGTACAGGCCAACATGGAAGGACTGTGGCTGACCAAGTTCGCAGATGACTGCAAACTGGGCGCCATAATCGACTCTCCATCCGACAAAAGCATCCTCCAAAAGGGCCTCATAGAAACAGACAACTGGTGCCAGAGTCATGGCCTCAAGCTAAACACCAAAAAGTGTATAGTCATCCCCTTTGGCAAAAACAAAGTGCCCACAAATTACCACATAGGTGGTAATCCATAAAGTACAGAAGAAGTAATTAGGGACCTGGGGTCCCAAGTTGATAGCAATCTCTCATTTGACAACAACGTGACCAAAGTGGTTAGAAGAACATTTTATATAGCCCACCTAATCATGAAGGGATTCACATCTAAATCAGGGGAGGTCATCGTGCCTCTTTACTCATCCGTCATGAGGCCCATAACTGAGTACAATGCCCCTTTTGGGATATACCTTAACAGACACCTGCAGCAACTGGAAAGACCACAAAAGTACCTCACCAAGAGGATCAAAGGGCTCAAACAGATGCCATATGCTGCCCAGTTAAAAAAACTCCAGCTCTACTCAGTGGCATACCGCCTGCTCAGAGGTGATCTGTGCCTGACGTATAAAGCCATGTCCAACCCAGAATTAATGGACATGCTGCACCTCAGAAAATCCAAATCCCATCGAGCCACGCGCTCGAGAGACTTGAACCTCAGCACTGAAATAAATAGGGCATGCTGGAGGGACAGATTCATAATCCAGAGGCTCCCTTCACTCTGGAATAAAATCCAAGCCCAGGTTAGGCAGAGTCCCTCATTGACCCTCTTCAAGAGGAATATTGATGAGTGGATGGGAGATCATAGGTTTGCCCCGGGTATCACTTATGTGTCACTGTTAGACAGAGGCATAGTATACTAACCTCGAAAAAGGGCATAGCAAAATTAATTTAAAATGGGTGGTGAAAGCCAAACACACTCTGGCTAGGCTTATAAATGCCCTAGGGCAGATAGCCTAGTATGAACCTATGAACCTATAAACCTATGACAATGGATTAATATTTAGATATTTATACCGAATTAGACATAATGTCAAAACATTGGTTAAGAATAGGTACAACTTACACGACAATGGATTAATATTTAGATAATTATACTGAATTAGACTAAATGTGAAAACATTGGTTAAGAATAGGTACATCTTAGAGGGCAATGGATTAATATTTAGATAATTATACTGAATTAGACATAATGTGAAAACATTGGTTAAGAATAGGTACAACTTACATGAGAATGGATTAATATTTAGAAAATTATAACGAATTAGACATAATGTCAAAACATTGGTTAAGAATAGGTGCAACTTACACGACAATGGATTAATATTTAGATAATTATACTGAATTAGACATAATGTCAAAACATTGGTTAAGAATAGGTACAACTTACACAACAATGGTTTAATATTTAGATAATTATATCGAACTAGACGTAATATGAAAACATTGGTTAAGAATAGGTACAACTTAATCGACAATGGATTAATATTTAGGTAATTATACCGAATTAGGCATAATGTCAAAACATTAGTTAAGAATAGGTACAACTTACACGACAATGGTTTAATATTTAGATAATTATACTGAATTAGACATAATGTCAAAACATTGGTTAAGAATAGGCACATCTTACAGGGCAATGTATTAATATTTAGATAATTATACAGAATTAGACATATTGTGAAAAAATTGGTTAAGAATAGGTACAACTTACATGACAATGGATTAATATTTAGATAATTATACCGAATTAGAAATAATGTGAAAACATTAGATAAGAACAGGTACAACTTACACGACGATGGTTTAATATTTAGGTAATTATACCAAATTAGACATAATGTCTAAACATTGGATATGAATAGGTACAACTTACATGACGATGGTTTCATATTTAGACATTTATACGAAATTAGACATAATGTGAAAACAATGGTAAAGAATAGGTACAACTTACATGACAATGGATTAATATTTAGATAATAATACAGAATTAGACATAATGTAAAAACATTAGTTAAGAATAGGTACAACTTACATGACAAAGGATTAATATTTTGATAATTATACAGAATTAAACATAATGCGAAAACATTAGTTAAGAATACGTACAACTTACACGACAATGGTTTAATATTTAGATAATTATACCGAATTAGACATAATGTGAAAACATTAGTTAAGAATAGCTACATCTTACAGGGCAATGGATTAATATTTAGGTAATTATACAGAAATAGACATAATGTGAAAACATTGGTTAAGAATAGGTACAACTTACATGACAATGGATTTAGATAATTATACCGAATTAGACATAATGTGAAAACATTGGTTAAGAATAGGTACAACTTACATGACAATGGATTAATATTTAGACAACTATACCGAAATAGACATAATGTGAAAACATTAGTTAAGAATAGCTACATCTTACAGGGCAATGGATTAATATTTAGGTAATTATACAGAATTAGACATATTGTGAAAACATTGGTTAAGAATAGGTACAACTTACATGACAATGGATTTAGATAATTATACCGAATTAGACATAATGTGAAAACATTGGTTAAGAATAGGTACAACTTACATGACAATGGATTAATATTTAAATAAGTATACCGGATTAGAAATAATGTGAAAACATTAGATAAGAAGAGGTACAACTTACACGACAATGGTTTAATATTTAGGTAATTATACCGTATTAGACATAATGTCAAAACATTGGTTAAGAATAGGTACAACTTACATGACAATGGATTAATATTTAGATAATTATTCCAAATTAGACATAATGTCAAAACATTAGTTAAGAATAGGTACAACTTACTGGGCAATGAATTAATATTTAGATAATTATACAGAATTAGACATAATGTGAAAACACTGGTTAAGAATAGGTACAACTTACATGACAATGGATTAATATTTAGATAATTATACTGAATTAGACATAATGTGAAAACATCAGTTTGAATAGGTACAACTTACATGACAATGGAGTAAGGCAGGTTCAACATGTGGGAGCGTGTTGCAAACTGTTTACAACAGTTTGCGTGGGCGTGCATGTGTTTAAGGCAGTGTGCGTGCGTTTTAACATGAATCAGCCTAGTTCACACCGTGTGAGGATGTGTGCACGCGTGTAACACCGTGTAGGGATGTGTGCGCACATTTAAGTGACTGTGAGCGAGTTTGAGCTGGTGTGCACATTGCTCCCCTTCAGGAAACAGAGAGGAAACAGGGAAAACCAAAATACTAGGAAACTGCCAGGGAATACTGCTGGAGTTAATTGGTGGAAACAATTGGAAGCAGGCAATTATGCAGGCAGACTAGAAGCCCAACCCAGCACTTAAAACACTACAAAGAGCAGTGCAGGGTGTTTCTCACAAGCTGAACTCAGAGCAGAAATGCTAGGGGCTGCCATAGCTGTTATAATCAGGGAAATACGAATTGCTGAGGGTGGTGTCAATGCAGATGCTGACAGACAACCCAGAGTGAGGAGAAGGAGAAGAGTATACAGGACCAGGGTCACCTACCATGGGTTACATGAGCTGGAGATAGTAGAGTGCTACAGAGTGGACAGAGACCTTCTGCAGCAGATTGTTGAGCTGTGCAGGCCACATCTCACACACAGAACCAAGAGAGGGGAACCCATCTCAGTGGAAACCAAGGTATGTGTTGGCCTAAGAATACTAGCAACAGGTACCTTCCAGAGACCAACTGGTGATATGATGGGGATATCACAGGCATCAGCCTCCAGGGTACTTCACCAGTTCCTGGATGCCATGTCAGCACATGTCGGTGATCATATATATGTCCCTAATGACCGTGAGGTTGTGGCCAGCAATATGCGTCTCTTCCAGCAAATAGCGGGATACCCTGAGGTGCTGGGTGCAATAGACTGCACGACGACGCATCAAAGCACCAGCTGGTGAGCGGGTAGAGTCTACATTAACCGCAAGGGATACCCCTCCATCAACTGCCAGGTCGTGTGATGCCCAGGGCATAATAATGAATGTGTGTGCTGGCTGCCCTGGGAGCTACCATGATTCCCACATCTGGCATCTGATGCAGCTGTACCAATCATTTGCCAGTGGAGACTTCCCACACGGACACCTAGTGGGGGATGCAGGTTATGCACTTGAGCCGTGGCTGATGACACCCATCAGAAATGCACACACACCTGAACAGGAACGCCATAATGAGGCACACGCACAAACACGTAATGTCATAGAGTGTGTGTTTGGGCTGCTCAAGTCACGGTTCCAGTGTCTGGACACATCTGGTGGAGCCTTGCAGTACACACCAACTACATGTACCCAAATGGTCATGATATGTGCTATGCTACATAATATGATCCTGCAGAAACAGCTGCAGCAGGACCAGCACAGGGCTGGGCCTAACATCCCCCCACCATTGCCAAGGCCACCACAGGCAGAGGGTGACTCGGAGGAGGAACAACCTGACCTTGTCCCAGTAGGCAGAAGGAGGCATGCCCAGTATGCCCTGGCCTTAGCAAAGAGGCAACGCATAGCACATACACTTGGTCAGTAGGAACACTGGGACTGATACCCGCTCTGACTCACTCATATAGTAACAGGGATGCCTAACATGACACAACCTGATTCCAAACATGTACAGGGAGTGTAGTATGTGCATCCGACAGAGACAGCCCTGCAGCACCACCTGAGGCATGAATGCCATGTGTTAAGTAATGTAACATCATGTACCATATGCACACCTGAGGACCTGACTAACATCCACCCTCACCAATCATAAACCACAAAAAACACAATCCTACCTCATAGGTACCACAAGCGATAGTAACCTAGATGTAATGCTACCCAATGCCAGAAGTATAAATGCGTGCAGTGTAAACGCACACAGTATAGAGAATGTAGATACCAGTGCTGTAATAGAAAACAGGGTCAAAGCCCACATCAGCACCCTGACACTACCAGGTCACACTTCTGTCCTCATAGCAGGAACTGCCCCAAGCCTACTCTGGCAACGTGAGTGTCAAACGAAATATTACTGTCAACCTGGGTGCCCAGGACCCTGATAACCTCTTATGTGCTTAGAGGATTGCCACCTAGATGGGAACTAGGCGTAACCCTGTTGTTCCCGAAGGGTATGACTATGCATTGTTTAGCGTTTAACGTAAGGCCATGGCTCTGGCACCAGTTATCTGTGTCTATGAGACCCTTCTGAAGGATGTCTGTGTCAGATGGGTTTCCAACTATGGTTCGCAGTTTGCAGTCATCTTCAAACTTTGTCAGTCATAATCCTCCTGTGTTTGCTCGTACTTCTGAAAAGTAGATGCTGAACAAATGTGGGCCCAGGACTGAGCCCTGTGGGACACCACTTGTGACAGCTCTGGAGTGTGACATGGCACCAGCAACTTTGACCCTGTGTGTTCTGTCACTTAGCCAGTTTGCAACCCATGCTGTGATGTATGGGTTCACAATTAAGCTGGTGATGTTTTCAATGATACCTGAGTGGGGTATTGTGTTGAAAGCCTTTGCCAGGTCAAGGTAGGCTGTGTGGACTGCCTTGCCCACGTCAATGGCCTGGGTGACTGTCTTGAAAAAGTCAACCAAGTTTAAAAGGCATGATCTGCCCTTGACAAAGCCAAACTGGATTGGATCCAACGTCTGCAAGTCCCCTATGTCTTCATGTATTATTCCCATTATGATCCTCTCCATAGCTTAGCAGAACAGTCTTGTCAAGGTAATGGGATGGTAGTTTCCGGGGTTGATGGAGGCACCTCCTTTGTGAAGTGGGTCCACCATTGCTGTATGCCACTCCTTGGGCACATATCCTGAGGTGAGGCTAAGATTAAACAGCTGCCCCAACTGCGGGTGTAATTCCTCATTGAGTTCATGGAGCACATAACTGGGGGCACCATCTGGTCCCATGGATAAAGTGTTTCCCGCCTTGGATAGAGCAGTTCTCACTCCAGCATTGGAGATGTTTGGGGGGTTACAATCCTCTGGTGTAGATACCCCTCCAGTTGGGGAGAGGGGAGAGAAATCTGCACTGAACCTGTCAGCCAGTATGTTGGCAATGTCTGTAGGTTCAGTGATATTTACATCATTCCGAACTAATTCCGAGCATATCTGGGAGTTCCCTCCCAGGTTTCAAACATAGGTAAAAAGGCCTCATGATTGTCCCTTGAGTCCTGAGTGGGTTTACTCTCAAAACTCGCCTTGGATGATTGTATGGGGGAACCCAGTGTTTTACACATAATGAGCATGGGTGTCTTCCCTTCTACGATTTTCGCTCTATCTTGTAGTAGCTCCTTCCTTCTGTTGTAGAGCTTGTTTATGGCTAGGGTCCACCAGACTGGATGCTTGCCTGTGGTACAAAGAGTCTTTGTCTTGTTTGGGATTGCCTGATCCATGCAGTCCTGGAGGTGCTGGTAGAAGGCATTTGTAAGTGATACAGCGGCTTGGGTAATGGTGTCCGCTGGCTTGGGGGCCTTGAAAGAGACCACACCAGTCCGTACAAATGTGAAGTTGGCATCTGAGAAGGTCTTCACTGTTTGTTTTTCTATCTGGGGTGTGGGTGGGATGTGGACTCCCACTGAGATTAGTCCATGATCTGATCTCACCAATGATGGGTATACTTCTGGTGTTGAACAGTGTGACCCCATGTTCGTGATGATGAGTTCTAGTATGTTGTCTCCACTTATGGGGATGGTGACCAGTTGTTCCATGGCATTTGAGTGTATGAACTCTTGGAACCTTTGTGTTAGAGTGTTGTGGCTTGATTAGTGATCCCAGTCTATATTTGGATAGTTGGAATCACCCAGTAGGATGGTGTTTGGAGATACATATATCCCCTCCAGTGTTTTCAGGACAGCTGTGTGAGGTACCTGAGTTTGAGAGGGTGGCATGTAACATGCTACAAACTGCAGAGCAGTCTTGCCTACGGTTACTGGCACCTGGATGGTCTCCGATGCATCGTGTGTTGCCACCAACCTCGAGGTTAGGGTGTCCTTGATGAATATGGACACCCACCCTCCTGTCTTGGTGTTGTCCGGATTCCGGTGCCGGAACGCATGATATGAGGTAACACCCGATAGTGCCGGGGTGCTGTCAGAAGCTGTGAACCAGGTTTCAGGCACAGCACAGACATCAATGTGCTACATACTGAGAAGGGCATCGAGTGTGTGCAGCTTGAGGTTGAGACCTCTGGCATTGAGCAGCATTACCCTTAGTGTCTTTCCTTTTCTGTGTTCTAGGGTGGTAGGTGTAGAATCTGAATCTTGCATAAAAAAGGCACAATGGGGGTGGCAAGAGCATCAGCCGAATTCCAGAAGCCCAGGGGTGACAGGTGCAAGCCGTCCCTTGCAAATCAACGTGGCCTGTCCAGCATGTCATCCCAGGCAGACAGACATTGGACCCCCTTTGAATGACACCAAAGTTTAAGCAAATTATTACAGCTGATCATCTTGTCTCTGTTTATGTGGCATCATACTTGGTGAAGGTAGGATACTGCTCAAGGTCAGGGTCATACCTGCCTGGCCTACATAATCAGAGGGATCCTCTATGTCTCTTTCCATGTAGTCCAGGGAGGTACATCTCAGGTCGTTCACACCAGCATGGATAATGACTGGTTCAGACTTGTACTTGCAGTTGAGTGACCTGAGTGCTTGCATTATGTGGTGGATTCCAGTGCCCGATAGGCAGCTTACTGTGACCTCCTCCGTACTCGATCTGGTGAGCGGGACGTCAGTGTGTCTGACTATGGAGTTACGTATGACAGGTGTGTCTGGCATTGTGTTTGGCATTAAGGGCTGTGACTGTTTGGCACACTGACTCTGTGGTCAATGTGTTGCATGTGCTGTGCCCTGTGGAGGCAGTTGTGTGAGTGTCTGCTGTGGTGGCCACTGCCGTTTTGGTAGAATTCCGATCAGAGCCTCCGAGTATGTCTTTGTGTGTCTATGTGTATGATTTTAAGTTGTGATAGTGCCATGTGAGACTGGGTTTGTGATGTGTGTGGCTACCTTCACCTTCTCTCTGGTCTTGCTAGTCCTATGTTGAGAGAGCTCAGCCTCCACTTTGGCTATATAGTTGCATCTCTCACATGTATGTGTGTTTTATGGGAGAAGGAGAGGGTTGTCAGTGTACATGAGGCAAGTGTAACATTGCCTCAATATTCCCAGGTTCACCAGCTGAGCAGGAGAGGACACTAGCAACTGATCCCTAGAAATGCTAGAAGGAATAGACAAAACAATGTTGGAATACAGGGAGATATCAAGCCCCCCAAACCACATCATAGTGCTTGACTGACAATACCTACACATACACCAGTGTTTCATAGTGTCATAGTTTACTACTAGGCTATCTGCCCTAGTGCATGTATAAGCCTAGCCATAGTGATGTGGCTATTGCCACCCCTTATAGTGGTAATAAGTGTACAGAATAGATTCCGAATATTGTGCCTCTGACTTAGTAGTGACACATTATGACCCCCTTACATAATTGAATAACAGGACTGTGCCTCTGTCTAGTCTGAGCCTCTGTCTCATATGCAGTTGTCCAGATGTCTCCTGAAGAGAGTCAGTGAGGGACTCTGTCTAACATGAACTGGGATACTCTGCTAGAGTGTGAGATGCCTCTGAGTTATGACTCTGTCCCTCCAGCATGTCCTATACATGTATGTGCTGAGGTTCAAATCCTCAGCTCTCATGGCTCTGGTGGATTTGGATTGCTTGCAGTGGAGCATGTCCACCAAATCCTGATTGGACATGGTCTTGTATGTCAGGCATAGGTCACCTGTAAGTATGCAGTATGACACTGAATAAAGCTGGATTTCCTCTATTCTGGAAGCATATGACATGTGTTGAAGACCCCTGATCTTCATGGTAGGTACTTTTGAGGTCTCTCCAGCTGTTGCAAGTGCTGGGTGAGGTACATACCATATGGGGCTTTGTATTCAATCATGGGCCTGATAAGGGAGAAGGATAGTGGAACAATGACCTCCTATGATCTGGATGGAAAACCCTCCATGATAAGGTGGGCAAGATAGAAAGTCTTCCTAACCACTTTGGCAACAGGGGTGTCAAAAGAGATGTCACTATCTACATGTGTCCCCAGGTGTCTGATTTGTTTTCTGTGCTCAGTGGGTTGCTGTCTATGTGTTGATCTGTGGGTACTTTGTTCCTCCCAAAGGGGATGAATACACATCAGTTACATTCAGTTTCAAGCCATGCGTCTGGCACCAGCTATCCGCCTTTGTGATGGCATTTTGTAGGATGTGTGTGCCGGCTGATGTATTCACTATGGTGCCTAGGTTGCAGTCATCTGCAAACTTTGTCAGCCACAACCCTCCTATGTTTGCTTTCACATCTGAAAAGTAAATACCAATTAAGAGGGGTCCCAGGACACATCCTTGTGGGACACCACCTGTGACTGGCTTTGAATCTGACAAGGCACCTGCAATGTTGACTTTATGGGTTCTGTTTCTTAGCCATTTTGCAACCTATCCTGTGACATATGCTGTTATATGTCATCTGTTGAGCTTGGCTATGATGCCTGAGTGGGGTATTGTGTCACAGGTCTTAGCCAAGTGCAGGTAGGCTGTGTGGACTGCGTAGCCCTCATCGATGGCCCTACTGACAGTTTCATAGTAGTCAACTAGGTGCAAAAGGCAGGATCTGCCCTGTACAAAGCTGAACTGGGTGGGAACAAGGGTCCGTAGGTCAGCAATGTCTCTGTGTAAGAGCTCCATAATGACTCTTCCCATAGCTTTGCAGACAAGGCTGGTTAAGCTTGTGTGGTGGTAGTTGCCATGGTCTGTGGAGGCATCTCCTTTGTGGAGTGGGACCACTGTTGCCGTACGCCAGTGTTCAGGTACATATCCTGTAGCAAGACTAAGGTTAAATAGCGGTTGTATATATGGGTCCAGCTCCTTCTGGAGTTCACATAGCATGCAACCGGGGATACCAGCAGGTCCCATTGATGCTGTGTACTTGTCTTTGCTGAGTGCGGCTCTCACATGGACATCCAAGATGACAGTGAGGTTACATACAGCTGTGATAACTATCTTCCTTTGGGGTGAGGGAGGGGTAAATCGCACTGAAGCTGTCCCGGAATGTTGCCAATATCTGTCAGGTCACTGGAATATATGTTGTTGTGTACCAACTCTGAGCATATCTGAGGTTTCCCAACCAGGTGTCTGACATAACTGAAGAAAGCAGTGTGGTTACCTTCATTGTCTTTGGTGATTTATGTCCCCAAGTTGACCTTGCATGTCTTTATGAGATAATGTAGCTTTCTACTAGTGCTGATCACAGCTGTCTTCCCTTTTGGAGATGTAGCTCTGTCTTGCATTAGTAACCCTCATCTGTCATACAGTTTGTTTATGGCTGGGGTCCACCAGACAGGCCACTTTCCCTTTGTGTTGAGGGTCCTGTTTTTATTTGTGATTGCATGGTCCATGCTTTCTGACATCTAGCTAAGGGGAGGTCATCGTGGTTCTGCAGTTATCTTTCATCAGCATTAGAAATGGTTATACTAAAGGAAAAAACCTCCGTCGCTGTACCATAAAGGGCTGTCCTCCAACTTTCACTTAAATGTTCCACAAGGCATTCGTAAGGAAACAGGCTGCAAATTAATCCTTCGTTTTAATGTCACGAAAATTCACCCATTAGAAATGACCACAACAGCCCCTGTGGGGTGTACCTCATGCAGACACATCCAGCACCTGTAAAGTCCACAACAGTACCTCACCAGGAGTCTAAAAGAGCTGGAACACATGTAATGTGTCGCCTGATTAAACAGAGTGCAGCTCCACACACTGCCATGCTGTCCACCCAGATGCAAGCTGTGCCTGATGTAGAAAGCCATGTCCAAGCTGGAATCAATGCACATGCTGCACCTTGTACAATCTAAATGGCAGGGAGCTATGCACATGAGGGACCTGAACCCCAGCACTGACATACATAGGACAGGCTGTACTGCATTATCCATAACACAGAAGCCACCCCCACGCATGAGTAAACTACCAGTACAGGTTATCTATAGAGACACTCGTTGATTCCCCTCAACAGGAATCCTAATGAGTGGATGGGAGATGGGAGGTTTACCCTGGGTATCAATGTTATATCACAGGTAGACAGAGGCACAGTATACTAAACAAGACATATGTCATGGCAAACTACACTTACAATGTGTTGACGGACAAACACACTCTCCGACTAGCATTAGAAATGGCCTAGGGCACATCGGTAGTGTTTGCCAATGTACACCCATGTTGTGGAATACGCTACTGATGTTGGATGAGGCTGTTGTAAGTAGTTCACATCTGAACATAATGCAACATGGTCAGATAGGTTCATAGGTACATAGGTTTATACTAGGCTATCTTCCCTAAGGCAGGTATAAGCCTAGCCCAGAGTTTGTTGGCGTACACCACCCCTTATATGGAAACAGTACTGTACCCATTATTTTGTCATGCCCCTCTCCAGCAGTGACACAGTGACAATCCCCGGGTTAAACGTATGACCTTCCATCCACAGGTCAAGATACCTCTTGAACACAGCCAGCAAGGTGCTCTGCCTCACATGGACCGGGATTGTATTCCACAGCATAGGGAGTCTCCGGGTGATAACTCCATCCCTCCAACATGTCCAACGTACATCCCTGCTAAGGTGTAAGTCACTTGCACTAGTGGTTCAGGTGGATCTGCCGATTCTGAGGTGGAGCATGTCCATTAATCCCTGTTTGGACATGGCCTTGCATGTCAGGCACATGTCACCTCTAAGCAGACGGTATGTGAGTGAATAGAGTGGGAGTGTCTTCAATCTGGCAGCATATGACAGCTGTTGGGGTTCCTTGATCCTTTAGGTGGGGGACATTCAGGGTGTCTCCAATTGCTGCAGATGTTGGGTGAGATACATCCAGAATAGGGAATTCTACTCGATCACCGTTCTGATAAGTGAAGAGTACAGGGGAACAATGACCCACTAGATCTGGATGTGAATCCCATCCTGATCAGGTGGGCAATGTAGAAGGTCTTTCTAGCCACTTTAGCAACGTGAGTGTCAGAAGAACGGCGACTGTCAACCTGGGTCCCCAGGTCCATGATAACCTCCTCTGTGTTTAGAGGATTGCCACCTATATGGTAGCTTGGGGTTACCTTGCTTTTCCTGAAGGGTATGTCTACACATGTTGTGCACTTTGACTTCAGGCCATGGCTCTGGCACCAGCTATCAGTTACCATGAGTCCATTCTGAAGGATATCCGTGTCTGATTCACTGTCCACTATGGCGCCCAGTGTGCAGTCATCTGCAAACATTGTCAGCCAAAGTCCTCCCATGTTGGCCTGTACTTCTGGGAAGTACATGACAAACAATAGGAGGCCAAGGACTGAGCCCTGTGTGACACCACCTGTGACCAGCCTGGAGTCTAACATAGTGCCAGCAACTCTAACCCTGTGGGTCCCGTCCTTAAGCCAGTTTGCAACCCATCTTGTGACATATGGGTTTACATTTCAGTTGTTAGGGTTTTCCACAATACCTGAGTGGGGTATTGCGTTGAAAGTGTTTGCAAGGCCAAGGTAGGCTGTATGGACTGCCTTTCCCCAACAATGGCCTAAGTGACCGTTTTGAAGATGTCAACCAAGTACAAAAGGCATGATCTGCCCTTGACCAAGCCAAAATGGGACGGGTACAATGTCTGCATGGCCCCTATATCTTTGTTTATGAGCTCAATTATGATCCTCTCCATAGCTTTGCAGACTAGACTTGTTAAGCTTATGGGGCAGTAATTACCAGGGTCCGTAGAGGCACCGCCTTTGTGCAGATGTGCACAACTGGACCCTAACCAGGCTGTTGTGCATACTATGGAAATGTAAACCAGTGATAGGACTAAAGCCCAGGATACTGACCACCACAGTGAAAGTACTGAACCACTACACTATACAGTACTACAGTGTTAGGTCAGTATGAACGGATGTTGACAATTGTGTGCAAAGTATCCCATGCAAAACCTGCAGGCACAGTATACTCCCTGTTGTGTTCACACAAAAAGCATTTGGACAGTAACTACACAACATGGCACAGAACACACAACCATAAACTGGAGGTATTGGTTGAAGGTCACACTCATCCACAAATGTGATGGGCTGCAGAGTTCAACATATGGAAAGCCCACACTGGGCATGCTCACACACTTAGATAAATGAGACATCTTTCACACAACATGCCATGGGAAGGCTGAACTGGGCATGCTCACACACTTGGTCCAAATGTTACTCCTAGCAACTGTGAAAACACACCAGAGGATGCTCATTCCCCTTTCTAGACACTGATCATGTAAGCACCCTATAAGTATATCAGGAGAAAACAAATCTCTCACTAATCCGAATAGCGTGCTCTGCTAATGCGTATGTCTCTAGTGTCATAACATAATTAGGTAGGGATTTGAATCCAGCAAGTGGCAAGTGTGTGTGAAAGAGGATAAGTGTGTATGAAAGGAACATCCCTTTTGGCAACTGGGAAAACACACCACAGGATGCTCATTCCACTTTCTAAACTCTGATGATGTCAGCACCCTATAAGTATATCAGGGGAAAGGAAATCTCCCAGTAATGCGAATAGTGCGCTGTGCTAATGTGTCCGTCTGTATTATGTCATAATATAGTTAGGTAGGGGTTTGAATCTGGCAAGTATGTGTGAACGGGTGTAAGTGTGTATGAAAGAAACATCCCTTTTGGCAACTGGGAAAACACACCACAGGATGCTCATTCCACTTTCTAAACTCTGATGATGTCAGCACCCTATAAGTATATCAGGGGAAAGGAAATCACCCAGTAATGCGAATAGCGCACTGCGCTAATGCGTCCGTCTATAGTGTCATAACATAGTTAGGTAGGGGTTTGAATCCAGCAAGTGTGTGTGAAGGGGGGGTAAGTGTGTATGACTGAAATATCCCTTTTGGCAACTAGGAAAACACACTACAGGATGCTCATATCCCTTTCTAAATGATATCACAATTATGTATAGCTTTTGATTACAGACATGCCACGTGTGTTTTGCCCACACAGTATGCCCATGTGTGCGGGTTGTCCCTCACAATAATGCATGACATTGATTAAACCAGTTATGGCAATGCACACATGATGTATGTGTGTGCCAAATACACATATGTACCTGTGACCTTCAATAGTTACCATGTGTGATGCCTGCCACATGTGAATACATGGTATTTGCACAGGGTAACATTATGACTGTGGTCTTCTGTGCAGGTGCTGCATGTGGGATGTGTATATACAGTGTGAGATGTAGATGCTATCAGCCTAGTAGTGAGGGATACACACCTGGTCTGGGGCATATAGTCTACATGTTTTTGATGTACAGGTGCTGCATGTTGTCACCTGTTGTTGGAGTGTTAAGACCTTATTCCATAGCAATGCAGTGACTGCATGCTAAGAACCGTTCAGCTAGGGTGTTGTAGCTACACTAATTCATTAGCATTCAGTAATATGTCAGAATCCCTGGTGAGGGTCTGATGCCAACCAAGGTCAGGGGTCTACCAGCCTGTGTCACTTGCTCAGTGATCCCTTCCATGTTCCCTATCATGTATCCCAGTGAGGGACATCCCACATCAGCTGTGGTGGCATGGACAATGACTGAGTCATATGTGTCCATGCATCTGACTGACCTGTATGTTTGTGTTATGTGGTGGACCACAGTGCCCCATGAGCATATCACTGTGACCTACACCTTGTCCAGCCTGGTGAGCATGTTCTCACTGTACTGGACAATAAAAGTACCTAACACAACTGCGGCAGTAGTGTTGTATAGCTGTACAGACTGTGCTTGTTTGACACACAGGATTTGTGTGCTATGTGTTATGCGTGCTGTGTGCAGGCCTAATGTATGCCTGTGTGCCAGCTGCAGAGATGTCTGCCAGTCATGCAGGATGCTATCCTTAGGCTCCACAACTGACCCGGTGTGTTTCCATGCTTGTATTGCTGTCCGTGTAGGTCCACATCAGATTGGTATTGCTGTCACTGTAGTATTTCATGCCACCAGACAGGTTATGCCAGTACTGGGTTCAGAGTGCTTAGTCCACAGTTTGGCCATGTGTTTCCATCTCATACATGTGTTGTACATCTATGGGTAGGTAGGGGACAGGGTTGACTGTGTACATGTGGCAGCTGTGATATTACTACATGACACACATATTCCACAACTGTACCATAGAGGTGACTGACAACTGACCTTTGCACATGCTACCATAGTATTGAGATTGCATTGGTGATTAACAGCACATAGGGCCAATGGTGAACAAGATACATAGGTCCATAGGTTCATACAGGGATGTCTGCCCAGGGCATGTATCCACCTAGCCAGAATGTGTGTGGCTTTCAACATGCATTGTAAATCTGTCTTGCTATGCCCTTTTCCAAGGTTAGTATACTGTGCCTGTGTCTCACAGTGACACATAAGTGATACCCAGGGTGACCCTACAATGTCACATCCAGTCATTAATATCACTCTTGAAGATAGTCACTGAGTCACTCTGCCTAACCTCTATTGGGATAATATTCAAGAATGAAGGGAGCCTCTGAGTTGTGAATGTGCCCCTCCAGCATGTCCTATGTATATCACTCCTGAGGTTCAAGTCTTTCCAGCGTGTATCCTGATGGGATCTGGATATTCTGAGGTGCAGCATGGCCATTAAGTGAGGGTTTGACATGGCTTCATATGTCAGGCACAGATTGCCTATGAAGAGGCAGTATGCCACTGAGTAGAGCTGCTGTTTCTTTAGCCAGTCAGTATGTGGCATCTGTTTGAGCCCTTCGATCCTCTTGTCAAGGTACGTATGTGGTATCTCCAGTTGCTGCAGGTGTCTGGTAAGGTGCATGCCGACAGGTTCATCATAGTCAATTATGGGCATGATGAGGGATGAGTAAAGGGGCACAATGTCCTCCCCTGATCTACATGTGGATCCCATCATGATGATGTGGCCCATATAACATGCTTACCTGACCACTTTGTCCATGTTGTTGTCAAATGGTAGAATGCTATCAACCTGTGTACCCCAAGGTCCATAATTCCTTCGTCTGCACTTAATGGATTAACACATATGTGGTACTTTGTGGTCACTTTGTGTTTGACAAAGGGGATGACTATACGCTTTCTGTCATTCACCTTGAGGCCATGGCTGTGGCACAAGTCGTGTGTTTGCAAGAGGCCCTTTTGGAGGATGTGTGTGTTAGCTGGAGAGTTGGTTATGGTGTCCGGTTTGCAGTCACCTGCAACTTGCTCAGCCACAGTACTTCCATGTTGGCCTGTACCTATGATAAATATATAATGAACATGACAGCTCCTAGGGCTGAGCCTTGTGGGACACCACATGTACCAGGTTGGAGGCTGACATGGCTCCAGCAAGTCTAGCCATGTGTGTTCTGCCCTTGAGCCACTGTGCAATAACCATAGTGACATAGGGGTTAATATGTACACTGGTGAGCTTCCCTAGAATGCACAAGTGGGGTATTGTATCAAAGGCTTATGCAAGGTCCAGGTAGGCTGTGTAGACCTCCTTCCCCTTGACAGTGGCCTTGGTGACTGTTTCAAAGAAAGCAAACAGGTTTGAGAGGCAGGATCTGCCATTAACAAAGCCAAACTGTGTATGGTGACATGTCTGTAGGTACACAATATCTAGATATGTGAGGTTCATGATGATCCTTGCCATAGCTTTGCAGACAAAGCTAGTCAGACATATGGGGGGAATAGTGTCCAGGATCCGTGAAGGCACCACCTGAATGTAGAGGGACCACTGTTGCTGTACGCCACTCTCTGGCCACATATCGTGTAGTAAGTCTGGGATTGAACAGTGGTGTTATGTCTGGGTGTAGCTCTTCTTGTGGTTCATGTAGGACACAGCCTGGGACACTGTCTGGTCCCATTGATGCAGTGTTTATTGCTTTGGGAGGGGCATCTCTTACCTGAGCATCTGTGATGTCAGGGGGGTGCAGCACTCTGCCGCGAGACATATTTGCCCTTTCGGTGTGGTGGGGGGGAGAAGGCAGCAGTGAACCTGTCCACTAGGATGATGGCAATGTCTGTGTGTTTTGTATCTTGTGTGACATCTTGGATTACCTCTGAGCATATCTGGGTAGTACCACCCAGGTTCCTAACATAACTACAGACAGCCTTGTGATTATCCTCAGTGGCTTGTGGAATCTTCTCTCAAAGATGGCCTTAGACAATCGTAAGGGTGGCTGTAGTTGTCTTCCAATACTCATCAGTGGTGCCTTCACATTTTGGGAGGTTGTTGTATCATGTAGTGGCGTCATCCTTCTATTGTATAGTGTGTTTATGGCTGGTGTCCGGCACCCAGGACATCTGCCTCTGGAGAATTGGGTCATGCTTTCATATGTGGTTTCATGATCCATGCATTCCTGAATGTGTCCATAGAATGCCTTTATACAGGTATCTGCAGTCTGGTCCATATTTTCAACAGGCCTGGGGCCTTTGAAGGTTTCCACATCATTTATGAGGGGTGTGAACTTGCTTGACATGAGCTGTTGACAGACGTGCCGCCCTCCAGACAGAGCAAGGTGAGGGTCACATTTAGCTACCTGTCGGGTGATAGAATGTGCCACATAACACAGGCACACAGGTCACTCCACAGCAAGTACAACTATGAGGCAGTCATTGTCCATGCTGGTGCAAACAACCTGAGACGTACCTCCCTGGACCACATGGAAAGAGACACAGAGGAGCTCTTACAGCACCCTCTCAAACTCAGGACTTCCACACAGCCTTCATGCTGACACAGGAGAGTATAGATTTCTCTGCAAACACCATCATACTGGGTGACATCAGCTACCCAAACATAGACTGTGAACATTACACAAGCCACAATACCCAAGCTCTAGGGTTCCCATAGATCAGACATTCTTTAGCTATGGAAGAGGTAACCAACCTTCCCACAAGAGGGGCAGATATACTAGACCTGATCATCACAAACATGAGTACAAAATGCTCGCCACTGGGAGTATATCCCTCATTGTTGCAATCAAACCATATACTAATCACACTTGAGTACTGGATCCCCCACATATGCAAACCTCGAACACATCGATGTGTGTGTGGGAAATGCCCCTATTAGCAACTGTGACAGTACAGTACAGGATGCAGATCCCCCTTTTGAAACACTGATGATGTCAGGACTCTATAACTATATTACCTGTATTAAAGTCTTCCCGTAATTTGCATAGCGCGCTCTGCTAATGCGTCTTTCTCCAGTGTCATAACATAGTTAGGTAGGGGTTTGAATCCTGCAAAGAGAATGTATGTGTGTTAGTATGAGTGGGGTTTATATGTGTGCACTATGCTGGGAGGGATAAGTGCCTTTTGCCAACTGGGAGAACACACTACAGGGTGCACATCCCTCCTCCTACACACAGATGATGTCAGCACCCTCTAAGTACAGCATTAGGAAGGACTTCGCCAACTACTGCAAATAGCACACTCTGCTAATGTGTCTGTTTCTACTGTCATAACACAGTTAGGTATGGGTTTGAATCTTGCAAATTGAAAGTATGTGTTTTACTGTGGGTGGGGTTAGTGTGTGTGCACAATGATGGGGGTGGGATGTGGCTTTTGCCACATGGGGCTATGCACTGCAAGGTGCTCATTACCCTTAACAAGCAGTGATGTTGACAGCACCCTATACAAACAAAACTACAAAAGAGAAGGTGGTGGTACCAATAACACATGTAAGGTAACACTTCTTCAAGTCCACAAAACGAAGTAGGATAATCAAACAATTCTTTTATTCTATACAAACAACATGACAACAGATAACTGCCAGTACTCAGTATAGTGTTACATGCTACTGTAACACGCACATGTACCAGAATATACCTAGATAGTGTTTTGAAGCCTGAATGTGGCAAGTGTGTGGATGTGGGATGTGTCTGTGTGTGCATTTCCGTATGGGAAACATGTTTGATGTGGCAATCAGGGTACCACAGTACCTGATGCACATTACATCTTTGAACTGATGAGGTTGCCTGCACCCTGTGAGTACAGGTAGAGAAGAGGAAGTCAGTAGTAAACAACATAGTGCACTTCTCAAATGTGTACCTGTCATGTATCGACAGCTACTCATGTAGGGTAATAATGGGAATGGCAGGTGAGCGTGTGCATGTGTGTGGGTAGCAGGGTGTGTATAAATGCATGTGTGACAGAACAGATACATATAGCTGAATCTACATAACAGCACATGATGTGCATTCCCATAGTCAATGTTAGCATGTGATGGTGTGCAGCTGGTACACTTTGGTAAGTAGTATGGGTGCAGATAACAATTGAGGACATTCATACAGTTACTGCAGCAGGACTGCTGGGATATACACACAATCATACTGGAACAGTGAACAGTTACCAACATGTTACTACTTATACACATCTATGTAGTCACCCTGTGCATCAGCAACATGTTTACCTTTTCCTGCACCAATGTTGTAGTATGCAGGAGGTGGCACAGTGTCATCATATGCACAGGGTGTGGGTTAGGTATGCCCAAGCCAGCCACTGGTAACACCAATTGACATGTGTATGTATGTGTGTTTGTGAGGGGCAGCAGTACAGGGTGGACCAGTGTTGGTGCAGTGTGTGTGTGTATGTGTTTGCCCTAGGTGTTAGGTTTCTGCATGTGTGTAAGCACGCACACAGTCCCACATAATGGCTGCCATGTACAGGGCTTTGTGGACAGCCACAGACTGCACCTGTCAGGTCATCCAGATCAGTGTCTGTGGGCACGGACACGGTACCTGTGCCAGGCAGGGGTGCTACGGGCCGTATCCGGTACTAACCCAGACTGGGTACTGTCGTCAGAAGCAGGGGTGTGTTGACTGGACACAGTTCCCTGTTGGGACTGTCCAGAGCCACGTGCACGTGGTCTCCTGGGGCGTCTTGATGACAGCACAGACCCAGCATTGCTGGGGCTGGTGCTGGCACTTGAGGTGCGTGAGTGGGCCTGTTGTCGTCCGCGGCCACTGCCAGCTGGTGCTGTTGCTGGCATACGGCCACGTCGACATCGCAAACGCACACCATCGCCCTGGCCCATGGACATCTGGTTGTGGAGTAGCTGTTCTATGCCCCCACAATGTCAACGACATCTCTGAAGTTACAGATAGCATGCCGTCTGTCATGGCTGTGCGACATGCTCTCAGCTCCCTCAGACCCTGTCTGGTGTACCTTTCCATACGTGCCTGTGCCTGCATGACAGTTCGAAACATAGTGGAGGTTGACATACCTCCTTGGGCACGTCGGCCAGAGGCAGTATGGCCATGGATGCCCCCACGAGAACCCATGGGCGACTGTCTGCGTGGTACCATTGGAGGACCCTGCTCAAGGCTGCCTTGTGGGGATGCATGTACCACAGGTACCACATTACCCTGATCTATGCCCACTGCAGACTGTCCATCACCTAGGGACAATGGTGGCAAAGGATGTAACGGCAGGATGACTGTGCGCATTGACGGGGTTGACAGCTGTGTACTGTCAATTGGCTGACCAATGGTGGACCCAGACACACCTTCCTGCACCATTACAGACATTTCATCATCATCAGTACCTGGGGCACAAGATTCAGGTTCCCTGCTGCAGGTCACCAGAGCAGCACCAGAACCTATGGGAGGAAAACAGGGAACACAGATTACAGTCTCAACACATATTTGACAGAGATGCACTTCAATACTAATGCACACATTCAGAAATGGACACATGCACTCATGGACACTAACACACATGCACACATGGGCACAGGCACACTCGCACACATGCACACCCCACAGTAAACACACACATCAGTACCATGTTACACTACTCTTAATTTAGTACAACTGGGTATTACAGGTATTATTAACACACTCACCAGCATGTCTACTACAGAGTTACACTACTCTTACTAGTATTATAAATTGTTTTTCAGGTAATGTTAAAAACACTCACCAGCATGTATGGACTGCCTTGTTGCTAGATGGGAGGGACCTGGAAGTGTGAAGAGAGTAATGTCAGTGGGCACAAGTGTGCCATTTGTTTTGCACATGATACAGTACAGTAGTACACTAGTTCCCTTATACACATCAGCTGCTCATAATGTCTGTATCACACATGCACAATTACATATCATGATGACAGATACATACCACATGCACACCTTATGTGTGCATGAAGTAACAGTGTACAGAACAGTCATATGCACATACCAGGAGTTAACTCTAATCTCACCCTTACCTCTCTTCAAACAACAACTCAAACTGTACTTCCAAAACCACTGGCTTTGTTCTTGTTGGACTCCAGGCTAACGTCCCTCTCCCCACCCTCTCTTTACCTTTAACCCCTCATTGTGTATAAAAACTAGCTTCTACCCTGTTTCTTTCACCTTGATGTCCTTCTATGCTCTGACCTACTTCTCCCATCCCTCCCACCTCCTCTTGACTGTCTTCCTTCTTTTCGTCACTTCCCTTCTTGACTCCTGCCTCTTCCCTATTATTTTATCTTTCATACTCCTTCTACTTCTACTTCTCTACCCTTCTGAGCCCTAAGTATTATCTATATGGCTTTTGCCTTATTGCATAACCGTTATGGTTTAGGTAGAATTGCTTTGAAACCGACAGTACATTGTGTATGACTCTAAACTGTTTGAGTTCCTTAAATGTATGTTGATTTAATTAACAGGCTGGTGTATATTTCTATTATGTTGGCTGTCTGTATTAACAACTTGTCTGTCTGCCTTTATTATGTTATGTGTGGAGCTTTTCTCCCCAGGCCTCTACTGAAAATGGACATATATCCAGTTAGACTATCTTGGTCAACAATGTAAAAGTAATAATAAATAAATATGGCATCTTACCTGCACGCTCGGTGTCTTGCTGCTGTGTGGATCCAACCTCCATCATGATGCATGACTGTTGCTGTTGTTGTTCTGGGGCTGGATCCACAACACTTAGCAGTAGCCCCTCCTGTCTGGTGAGGGGGGGATGTGTGGCCACCCCCCCACCTGTGGCAACCTGTTGCCTGTGGATATCTGCAGCACGCTGGTGGACATTTCTAATCAAATCACTGCAGTGATGTCTCACCTGCTCATATGTCCTATCATGCATGCCAACATCATTTATCCTGCTAACTAGGTTTTGCCACAGTGCAGACCTCTCCTGCTGATTCTGGGTGGTGCGTGAGAACAGGATGGCATAGTCACGCACCAGGCTCTGGTGAATCACGTCATCCTCTGCAGCAGAATATGCTGGGTTCCTTTTTGGAGCCATGTTAACCTGGAAAGGTACACAAACAGGTTATCAGCATAGTATCTCAGCAATACATGGTACACATTCTATACAGGGAGTATTAAATTGTACTTATTACTGCTTGGTTGTAACTTGATTACAGTGTAGCTATCATTCTAAGTCATTTGGACTAAGCACTTGGCCTTCAGACCAGTTGTTTTACATTAGGGAGGTTTGTGGCAAGCACTGTGGTGGCAGGACACATATCTTTCATCCATTGAAGTTGGGAACTGATGATTGAGGGCCCAGTGTACAAGTGTATTAGTTCTGGTATAGGCAGTTGGCCTTCAGGCCAGTTATTTAACATTAACAAGGTTTGTGGTCTGCACTCGTGTGTGGCAATAGGCTGTACTCTGCCATTCATAGCTGGGGACATCTGGTTTCAGGTTTATAGTGCCTGCATATCTGAGCTGTATCTTACTGACATTGCTACACCTTGTTTGCTGTAGCAAACACTACATCCAGGCCTCCTGGATCTACCTTTGTTTATATGCTTGTTATTTGTTAGCTTGTTATTTCACTGGTATGCTACTTCCACATAATACATAGCTTCTCAACACATCTGTGACTCACTACTGATATCTGCATTGATTACTGTATGTATTTCCATGTTACACATGACAGCAAGTGACTGCTTGTCATTGTTGCATTTACTTAATTGTGACACATTGCACTTAGGTTACCTGGCACTTGCTCACTGACGCTTTTATATCAGTCAGCAGTTGTAGGTAATATCAGTAAACCCTCACCCCCCACTGGACCTTGTTTTCAATTATTACAGAATTCACAATAGTATTCTAGCATGTCCAGAGGTCAGTTGTCAGGTCCCTCCCCAGTCCAGCTGGTGAGTGTGGTACTCCAGAGACAATGTTAGAACAGCTGCATGTACACAGACAACCCCCTCCTCCTAACAACAAATTCAAACTCATGTGAGTGATGCAACCATATACCAAACTGGAGGCTAGGCTCTGTCTACTCAATACCGCCATAACCAGTCAGGTGGCGAAGGAAACCACACTCACTACACTTCCAGTCTCACATAGACCTACCACGACAGCAGAACTAACACATGATCACACATGAACATACTTGTAGGCTCCGACTACAGGTCTGCCTACGCAGCAGAGACCTCCTAAGCAGACACTCAGGCAACCACTACCACGGAAACGAACACGTGCAACACATATCACACAAAGCCAATGTGCTGAACACTCACAGCCATTAACAGTAAACAACACACCTCATACACCTGTACTAGGTGCCTCTATCATCAGGCACACTAACATCACGTTCACCAGGCTTAACAAGGTGAGGGTCACGGTGTGCAGCCTGTCGGGCACTATGACCTGCCACATAACACAAACACTCAGGTAACCCCAAGGCAAGTACAGGTATGACTCAGTCAATGTCCATGCTGGTGTGAATGACCTGACACATACCTCCCTGGACTACATGACATGAGACAGTACAGAGCTCTCTGAGCACGTAGCCCAAGACAGTTTGACCCTGACCTTGAGTAGCATCCTACCCTCACCAAGAACAATGCCACAATATCAAGGCACGATGATCCCTTCCAACAATTGACTGACATACTGGTGTCATTCACAGGTGTGCCAATGCCTGCCATCTTGGGGTCGTATGCTTTGCTAGGGACAGCTTGCACCTGTCACCCCTGTCCTATTGGAATTTGGCGGAGCCTCTTGCTACACCCATAGTGCCTGTATTAGGCAAGGCTCATAAGGCAAACCCACATCCATTTGTATCACAAAGGATGAGGAAGTAAGAGTGATGCTACTCAACACCGGAAGTCTAGACCTCAGGATGTACGCACTCAAAACCCTACTTAGCATTCTGGACATCGATATCTGTGCAGTAACATAAACCTGTTTCAGGTTTCACAGGAGCACACCAGTACTACCAAGTTATAGCTGTTACCATTCTTGTCGGCCCCAACACTTGAACAAGGGAGGGGGAGTATCAGTATTTAATGCAGATTCCCATGCCTCCACATTGGTGTCAAAGTACAACATATGTGTTAGGCCATTGAGTACAGAAGACGTAGTTGGGGACCTGGGGAAGAAACATGGTAGTGGTCTGTCATTTGTCAACCACATGGCCAACGTGGATTGAAAGACATGTTATATAGCCCAGCTAATCATGAGGGATTCACATGTATGGCAGGGGAGGTCATTGTGCCTCTTTACTCATCCATCATCAGGCCTATAATTGCGTACAATGCACCTTTTGGGATGTACCTAACCAGACACCTACAGCAACTGGTACAGGACAACAGTACCTCATCAAGAGGATGCAGTGGCTCAAACAGATATCATATGCTGCCCAGGTAAAGGAAATGCTGCTGGACTCAGTGGCATACTGCCTGTTCAGAGGCAATCTGTGCATGCCATATACAGCCATGTCCTACCCAGCAGTAATGAACATGCTGCACCTCAGGCAATCAGAGTCCCATACAGCCACATGCTCAGGAGACCTGGACCTCAGCACTGACATACATGGACATGCTGGAGGGGCATATTCCTAACCAAGAGGCTCCCTTCACTCTGTAATGAGCTCACACTACAGGTTAGGCAGAGTCCCTCATTGAGTCTCTTCCATAGGAATCTGGATGAGTGGATGGAGATCATAGTTGTACCCCAGGTATCACTTCTATGTCACTGTTAGACAGAGGCACAGTATACTAACGTCAGACAAGGGCATAGCAGCATAACTAGTAATTGGGTGGTGAAAGACAAACACATTCTACAAGGCTTATCAATGCCCTAGGGCAGATAGCCTAGTATGAACCTATGAACATGTGTGTACTGCTATAGTACTTCTGCCATATGTTGCATGTGTGTGTGTTGTGGGGGATGCACAGGTAATGGCCAGATATTTCTGCACAGGCGACACGTCTGACACACTCTGGGTGTTCATCCCTACATACTGGATGTGTGTTGCCATCCAACCCTGTGATGTGGACACACATTACTCAGCCTGGATATACATATCCGAACAACACCACAAGCACAGTACACTACCTTGCTATGTATGCATGTAATTACACAGTTATTCACTAGTTATGACAGTGATGCTATCCATGCAGCCCATTGGGCCAGTGGAAGCCACAACACACACCGCCGGCCCCTTTGCATATGCTTACCACAGACATCCCACATACTGCATGTACTGTGCACACACATATCTAACCCAGAACAACTGCACACCACTTATTAATCCTGTCCAGTGGACTACAGATACAGGCATATTGTATAACAATAGTAGGAGGCTACTGCAGCACAGGGCAGATTCACATGGAGGCAAGGCATCTGTGGTCAGCAGTGTTAAGATGCTTCACATTCACCAAATGCACAGATATTGGCAACATTGTTGCAGACAGTTTAGGTGCAGGTACCCCCCCCCCATTCTCATACACATGTTGTATTAGTTATCCCAGATGACTGTAACCTCCCTATCCTCTCACATGTCCAGGTGAGAGCCACCCTCAACATTGCAGAACACATAGCATTACTGTTATGAAATGGTATCCCTGGATGTGTGCTACATTCACCCCTGGAGGACATAGCACCACATGACAGACTGATATTAATCCCTGGCCATACTACGGGATATGTACCTGAACAGTGCCATACATACACAGTGGTCCCACACCAATGAGGAGTTACCTCTACTGACCCTGGTAACTACTGCATCATATGCACACCTGGCCTTGTGTTCTAAGCTATGGAAGTTTTAAGTATGGGCAACATGTACAGCAATATTACATATGTATATATTTCAGGACTATGTACACACAACCTATCTCATGGACATACCTATAGATAGTGAACTATGATACATTTGGAGGTGTCACAGTAAACACAGTATTAACCTGTGTTTGTGGCAGCTGTTGCTGTGTCAGTGGTGCTGCTTGCTGTTTTCTGCTGCTGCTGCTGGTTTTGCTGCTGTCAGTCTGTTTATTTTCATATTTCTGTTTCTCTCTCTCTCTCTTTCTCAGGTTTGTGCAATGATTGTATTGCATGTGTGGAGTGTGGGTACTGAATGCTTTTGTAGGTATCTGCATAGGCCCATGTGATGGCCTCTACACCAATTGTAAGGCAGCATTGGCTAATTGCATACAGCCAGTTGTGTACTGATTGCATGTCTCACTGTGATTTCAGGACAGTGCTATAAAAAGGTATGTGAGATAGGCGTTGCTTTTTCAGATTGTAAGGGCGTGGACCATGCTGGTATGCTGTTGGAAAATGTTCTGTGAGTGTGAAGGTTAGTACATCTCTCATGCTTCATGCTGTGTTGTGAATTCAGGTTGCTGCATTTCTCCCACCTGTTCCCTGTAGTGAGTGTGTATGCATACTGACACCCACAACGATATTTATTATGTATTGCTATATATACATATGTGTACATATACATACTGTCATATATGTACATTAGCTGACAATATTGGGTACAAGCTAAAAATTTTCAGGGCTGTTTCTGTTAACACACACTAGTATGAGAATCCGGTAATTGGGACAGTGAAAGTCTGTCTGCATGCTTAGGGTAGTACACATACTATATTGCCTTTATCTTCATTCCTACTATTACATGTTCCACTTATTTAGCACTATATCCCTGTATGAGAGTCATGTCTTGCTGGTAGGTCATACAGACTAGTGTTACAATAGTCTTGTGGTAGGGCCTACTAGTATGCTTGTATTTTGCTTTCAAATTGAGTACAGGGTCTATCAATCAAAGTGCTGGAGGCACCTTCCAGCAGTTAAGGGGTTAGTAGGTCTCACAGGAGTCAGGCTGTGTTGCAGATTCTGGCTGCTGCATTTATCTTCACTGTCTCCTGTAGTGAGTGTGTATGGATACTGACACCCACGACTATATTTCATATGTATTACTATATATTTATATATATGTATGTGTACATTTACATACCTTCTTATGTGTACATTACCTTACATTATTATGTACAAGCGAACAATTAGTAGGGCTGTTTCTGTCAACACTGAACTAGTGTGGGAATCCAGTAATTCGGCCATTAAAACTCTACCTGAAATGCATTGGGTAGTACACCTCCTATATTGCCTTTATATTGATTCCTACTATTACATGTTATATTTATTTTAGCACTATGTTTTAGTATGGCAGTCATGGCTTAGTGGTAGGTCATACAGACTAATGTTACCAAGGTGCTGGGTTCGAGACTGGCAGTGGGAATTTATTTTTCTTTCCAGACATTCAAAATGAGTACAGGACCTGTCAATCAAAGTGCCATAAAGGCACTTTTAAGCACTTAAAACCAGGTCTGCGCTCATTTGCTGGAGCTCACTTGATGCGCACTGACGGTGAGCTCCGCTAACACAAGCGCACACCCGCGCTATTTTCTTTGAAAGAAAAGAAAAAGGGGTGACAGGAAAGTGGTGAAAAAGGGGTCACAAAGAGGGTAAGACAGTAGGGAAACAAGCGTGGGATTTGCAGGAGGGATGTAGGTAAGGCCCATAGATGCCCATGTCTTTAGCAGCAACAGCTGTGCATTTCCATGTATTTTGGTGAGACATTTGACATACTTCACTGAAAATGCTTTATCATGCTCCATTCTGGATTTTATCCCATATATATGCTATTTCTGCATTGCTAGGTATTGCTGTCATGACTTAGTGGTTTAGTACCTTGACTCTAGTGCATGGTATCCTGGGTTCGAATCTAACCACTGATTTTTAATTTTCCTGACAGAAATGAGTTGAGGACCTGTCAATCAAACATGCCATAAGCACTTTTAAGCACTTAAAAGCAGGTCTGCGCTCGTTTGCGCGGAGCTAACGCATGCGCACTGCCAGCTAGCTTGTGGGAGCGGCGCGCAAACGGTGTGCGCTGGGATAAACCTTAATTGGCTAGTGACACACATGTTAAGCTAAGCACAGCTAGTTGCAAACATTTTCAGCCTGTTAAACCGGTGCTTAGCAACGGGCATACAGTTTGCAGCTTTTTAAACACTACGCAGCTACGGGCACTCTGTCTCACAGCAGCTTAGCTAACAGTACATTTCTAATTATTTTTATTATTGTGTTACTTCAATATATATGCTCCATTTCATTCCATTTTACAAAAGGGTATATTTTTACATTTGGACAATACTGTCAGGGGCTTTTTTAGTGCTTATTTACAAAAAAAAAAAGGTTGTTGTGTGGGCTCGAACCCTGCCTGCCTACTCTTAAGCCGGCAACTCTACCGCTATGCTATTACTTCTTGGCTTACTTTGCATATTTAGTTCTTATATCCTTTTCCACTGATTGCTAACTGCAGTTGCACTAGTAGCACACCCGTGCACATGAGCGCACACAGTAGCACACATTTACGGGGGTTAAAAAAAATAAAACAGTTTTTATTTTCATTTTATAGCCTCTGTTCACTTTGTACACTGATGGTCTGTGGGGGAATGTGTTGTGTAGTGTGTTTATTTACATTTCCATGGCCTCTCTCGTGTCTGTTTACTTTCAGCCATTCTACACTTACGGGGCGTGTCTGCATGCAGGGCTTAGCCTACGGACACGCCCCCTACTCTCTTACACGGACCGTGTAAGAGTTACAGTGTGATTCAGCATGCCTCATGAACCTCATGCATATGCATGACATGCTGACATCACACTGTTTAACTGCAGCCTCCGTGTAAGAGTTATAACTCTTACACGGAGGCTTCCTGAATCTGGCCCAATGTCTAAACATTAGTTAAGAATAGGTACAACTTACATGACAATGGATTAATATTTAGATAATTATACAGAATTAGACATAATGTCAAAACATTAGTTAAGAATAGGTACAACTTACATGACAATGGATTAATATTTAGATAATTATACAGAATTAGACATAATGCGAAAACATTAGTTAAATATTGGTACAACTTACACGACAATGGTTTAATATTTAGATAATTATACCGAATTAGACATAATGTGAAAACATTTGTTAAGAATAGTTACATCTTACAGGGCAATGGATTAATATTTAGATAATTATACAGAATTAGACATAATGTGAAAACATTGGTTAATAATAGGTACAACTTACATGACAATGGATTAATATTTAGATAATTATACTGAATTAGGCATAATGTGAAAACATTAGTTTGAATAGGTACAACTTACATGACAATGGATTAATATTTAGATAATTATACCAAATTAGACATAATTTGAAAACTTTGGTTAAGAAGAGGTACAACTTACACGACAATGGTTTAATATTTAGATAATTATAAAAAATTAGACATAATGCGAAAACATTGGTTAAGAATAGGTACATCTTACAGGGCAATGGATAATATTTAGATAATTATACAGAATTAGACATAATGTGAAAGCATTGGTTAAGAATAGGTACAACTTACACGACAATGGCTTAATATTTAGATAATTATACCGAATAAGACATAATGTCAAAATATTGGTTAAGAATAGGTACAACTTACACGACAATGGCTTAATATTTAGATAATTGTACCGAATTAGACATAATGTCAAAACATTGGTTAAGAATAGGTACAACTTACACGACAATGGATTAATATTTAGATAATTATACTGAACTAGACATAATGTAAAAACATTGGTTAAGAATAGGTACAACTTAAACGACAATGGATTAATATTTAGGTAATTATACCGAATTAGACATAATGTCAAAATATTAGTTAAGAAAAGATACAACTTGCATGACAATGGTTTAATATTTAGATAAATATTCCAAATTAGACATAATGTCAAAACATTGGCTAAGAATAGGTACAATCTTACAGGGCAATGGATTAATATTTAGATAATTATACAGAATTAGACATAATGTGAAAACATTGGTTAAGAATAGGTACAACTTACATGACAATGGATTAATATTTAGATAATTATACCGAATTAGAAATAATGTGAAAACATTAGATAAGAATAGGTACAACTTACACGACGATGGTTTAATATATCGGTAATTATACCGAATTAGACATAATGTCAAAACTTTGGTTAAGAATAGGTACAACTTACACGATGATGGTTTAATATTTAGACAATTATACTGAATTAGACATAATGAGAAAACATTGGGTAAGAATAGGTACAACTTACATGACAATGGATTAATATTTAGATAATTATACCGAATTAGACATAATGTGAAAACATTAGTTAAGAATAGATACAACTTACATGGCAATGGATTAATATTTAGATAATTATACAGAATTAGACATAATGTGAAAACTTTGGTTAAGAATAGCTACATCTTACAGGGCAATGGATTAATATTTAGATAATTATACAGGATAAGACATAATGTGAAAACATTGGTTAAGAATAGGTACAACTTACATGACAATGGATTAATATTTAGATAATTATACTGAATTAGACATAGTGTGAAAACATTAGTTTGAATAGGTACAACATACATGACAATGGAGTAATATTTAGATAATTATACCATATTAGACATAATGTGAAAACATTAGTTAAGAATAGGTACAACTTACATGACAATGGATTAATAATTAGATAATTATACCGAATTAGACAGAATGTGAAAACATTGGTTAAGAATAGGTACAACTTACATGACAATGGATTAATATTTAGATAATTATACTGATTTAGACATAATGTGAAAACATTACTTAAGAATAGGTACAACTTCAAGACAATGGATTAATATTTAGATAATTACACCGAATTAGACATAATGTGAAAACATTGGTTAAGAATAGGTACAACGTACATGACAATTGTTTAATATTTAGATAATTAAACCGGATTAGACATAATGTGAAAACATTGGTTAAGAATAGGTACATCTCACAGGGCAATGGATTAATATTTAGATAAATATACCAAATAGACATAATGTGAAAACATTGATTAGTATAGGTACAATTTACACGACAAAGACAAGACAAACCCACCTCCATGGGTATCACAAGGGATAAGAAACTAAGAGTAATGCTACTCAATGCCAGAAGTCTAATCCTCAAGATGCATGCACTCGAAATTCTCCTCTGCATGTAGAACATTGATATCTGTGCAGTAACAGAAACCTAGTTCAAGACTCCCAAGAGCACCCCAGCACTACCAGGTTATACCGCATACTATGCTTTTCGGACCCAAAACTTGGACCGAACCACAAAAGGTGGGGGAGTATCAATATTCGTCAAAGATACCCACACCTCCAGGTTGGTGGCACAGCACACAGTATCAGAAACTATCCATGTGCAACTAACAGTGGGTAAAACTGCCTTCCAGTTCATAGCCTGCTACAGACCACCCTCCCAAATCCAGGAACCCCACTCGGCCTTCCTGAGAACACTGGAAAATATAAATGTCTCTCCAAACACTGTTATATTGGGCGACTTCAACTACCCAAACATAGACTGGGAACAGTACTCTAGCTCCAACACCCTAGCCCAAAGCTTCCTAGAATTTATAAACTCAAATGCTATGGAACAACTTGTTACCACTCCCACAAGAGGGGAAAACATAATGGACCTGATCATCACCAACATGGGGACTCTATGCTCCAGACCAGAAATGTATCCCTCACTGGTAAGATCATACCATAAACTAATCTCACTGGATATTCACATCCCGACCCCCACCCCCTGCCCAGAAAACCACAGTAGAAAACTTCTCTAAAGCAAATTTTACACTCCTCAAAACCGAGGTGGAATCCTTCAAAACCCCTGGGCCTGTGGAAAATACGGCCCAGACTGCAGAATCCTTTATAAATGCATTCTATGAACACCTTCAGGAATGCATGAACCATGCAATCCCAAATACAACCAAGACCCAATCCTCCAAAGGCAGACGTCCTGTCTGGTGGACCCCAGCCATAAACAAACTATAAAACAGAAGGAGGAAGCTACTACATGATAGAGCAAAATCCCAAAAAGGGAAGGTATCTCTGATCAGTATTATCAAAAAACTACGGGCACACATAAAATTGTCTACGGCCAGCTTTGAGAGAAAAATTGCACAGGACACTAAGGATAATCCCAAGGCTTTCTTTAGTTATGTTAGGAACCTGGGTGGGAATTCCCAGATATGCTCAGAATTAGTCCAAAATGACAAAATAATACACCGAACCCACAGACATTGCCAACATCCTAGCTGAAAGGTTCAGCGCAAACTTCTCCCCCTCCTCCCTACCAAAAGTGCAAATATCTATCCAAGCAGAGTGCTGCCCCCCTGTCATCTCAGATGCTCAGGTAAGAGCCGCCTTCTCCAAAGCAAAAAACACAGCATCAATGGGACCAGACGGTGTCCCGGGCTATGTCCTACATGAACTCCAAGAAGAGCTAAACCTAAACATAAAACTACTGTTCAATCTCAGCCTTACTACAGGATATGTACCCAAAGAGTGGCGTACAGCAACAGTGGTCCCTCTCCACAAAGGTGGTGCCTCAACGGATCTTGGAAACTATCGCCCCATAAGCCTGACTAGCTTGGTCAGCAAAGCTATGGAAAGGATCATCATGGACCTCATAAATAAAGATATTGGGGACCTACAGACACTGGATCCTACCCAGTTCGGCTTTGTTAAGGGCAGATCCTGCCTTTTAAACCTGGTTGATTTCTTTGAAACAGTCAACAAGGCCATTGACGAGGGGAAGGTGGACTACACAGCCTACCTGGACCTCGCAAAAGCCTTCGATACAATACCCCACTCAGGCATTTTAGACAAGCTCACCAGCTTAAATATAAACCCCTATGTCACTAGATGGGTTACAAACTGGCTCAAGAACAGAACCCACATGGTTAGAATTACTGGAGCCATGTCAGACTCCAAACCAGTTACAAGTGGCGTCCCAAAAGGCTCAGTCCTGGGACCTCTCTTGTTTGGTTTATATTTCTCAGAGGTACAGGCCAACATGGAAGGACTTTGGCTGACCAAATTCGCAGATGACTGCAAACTGGGCACCATAATCGACTCTCCAGCCGACACAAGCATCCTCAAAAAGGGCCTCATAGAAACAAACAACTGGTGCCAGAGCCATGGCCTCAAGCTAAATGCCAAAAAGTGTATAGTCATCCCCTTTGGCAAAAACAAAGTGCCCACAAATTACCACATAGGTGGTAATCCATTAAGTACAGAAGAAGTAATTAGGGACCTGGGGACCCAAGTTGATAGCAATCTCTCATTTGACAACAATGTGGCCAAAGTGGTTAGAATAACATTTTATATAGCCCACTTAATCATGAAGGGATTCACATCTAAATCAGGGGAGGTCATCGTGCATCTTTACTCATCCCTCATCAGGCCCATAATTGAGTACAATGCCCCTTTTGGTATGTACCTTACCAGACACCTGCAGCAACTGGAAATACCCCAAAAGTACCTCACCAAGAGGATCAAAGTGCTCAAACAGATGCCATATGCTGCCCGGTTAAAGAAACTCCAGCTCTACTCAGTGGCATACCGCCTGCTCAGAGGCGATCTGTGCCTGACATATAAAGCCATGTCCAACCCGGAATTAATGGACATGCTGCACCTCAGAAAATCCAAATCCCATCCAGCTACGCGCTCGAGAGACTTGAACCTCAGCACTGAAATAAATAGGACATGCTGGAAGGATAGATTCATAACCCAGAGGCTCCCTTCACTCTGGAATAAAATCCCAGTCCAGGTTAGGCAGAGTCCCTCACTGACTCTCTTCAAGAGGAATCTTGATGAGTGGATGAGAGGTCATAGGTTTGCCCCGGGTATCACTTCTGTGTCACTGTTAGACAGAGGCACAGTATACTAACCTCGAAAAAGGGCATAGCAAAATTAATTTAAAATGGGTGGCGAAAGCCAATCACACTCTGGCTAGGCTTATAAATGCCCTAGGGCAGATAGCCTAGTATGAACCTATGAACCTATGAACCTATGACAATGGATTAATATTTAGATAATTATACTGAAATGGACATAATGTCAAAACATTGGTTAAGAATAGGTACAACTTACACAACAATGGATTAATATTTAGATAATTATACTGAATTAGACATAATGTGAAAACATTGGTTAAGAATAGGTATATCTTAGAGGGCAATGGATTAATATTTAGATAATTATACTGAATTAGACATAATGTGAAAACATTGGTTAAGAATAGGTACAACTTACACGACAATGGATCAATATTTAGATATTATTTCGAATTAGACATAATGTCAAAACATTGGTTAAGAATAGATACAACTTACATGACAATGGATTAATATTTAGATAATTATACCGAATTAGACATAATGTCAAAACATTGGTTAAGAATAGGTACAACTTACACGACAATGGATTAATATTTAGATAATTATACTGAATTAGACATAATGTCAAAACATTGGTTAAGAATAGGTACAACTTACACAACAATGGTTTAATATTTAGATAATTATATCGAACTAGACATAATGTGAAAACATTGGTTAAGAATAGGTACAACTTAAACAACAATGGATTAATATTTAGCCAATTATACCGAATTAGGCATAATGTCAATACATTAGTTAAGAATAGGTACAACTTACACGACAATGGTTTAATATTTAAATAATTATACTGAATTAGACATAATGTCAAAACATTGGTTAAGAATAGGCACATTTTACAGGGCAATGGATTAATATTTAGATAAATATACAGAATTAGACATAATGTGAAAAAATTGGTTAAGAATAGGTACAACTTACATGACAATGGATTAATATTTAGATAATTATACCGAATTAGAAATAATGTGAAAACATTAGATAGGAATAGGTACAACTTACATGACGATGGTTTAATATTTAGGTAATTATACCGAATTAGACATAATGTCAAAACATTGGTTAAGAATAGGTACAACTTACATGACGATGGTTTCATATTTAGACAATTATACCAAATTAGACATAATGTGAAAACATTGGATAAGAATAGGTACAACTTACAGGACAATGGATTAATATTTAGATAATTATACCAAATTAGACATAATGTAAAAACATTAGTTAAGAATAGGTACGACTTACATGACAATGGATTTAGATAATTATACTGAATTAGACATAATGTGAAAACATTAGTTTAAATAGGTACAACTTACATGACAATAGAGTAATATTTAGATAATTATACCAAATTAGACATAATGTGAAAACATTAGATAAGAATAGGTACAACTTACATGACAATGGATTAATATTTAGATAATTATACAGAATTAGACATAATGTCAAAACATTGGTTAAGAATAGGTACAACTTACATGACAATGGATTAATATTTAGATAATTATTCCAAATTAGACATAATGTCAAAACATTAGTTAAGAATAGGTACAACTTACAGGGCAATGAATTAATATTTAGATAATTATACAGAATTAGACATAATGTGAAAACACTGGTAAAGAATACGTACAACTTACATGACAAAGGATTAATATTTAGATAATTATACCGAATTAGACATATTGTGAAAACATTAGTTAAGAATAGGTACAACTTACATGACAATGGAGTAATATTTAGATAACTATCCCGAATTAGACATAATGTGAAAACATTAGTTAAGAATAGGTACAACTTACATGACACTGGTTTAATATTTAGATAATTATACCGAATTAGACATAATGTGAAAACATTAGTTAAGAATAGGTACAATTTACATGACAATGGATTAATATTTAGATAATTATAACGAATTAGACATAATGTGAAAACATTGGTTAAGAATAGGTACAACTTACATGACAATGGATTAATATTTAGATAATTATACCGAAGTAGACATAATGTGAAAACATTAGTTAAGAATAGGTACAACTTACATGTCAATTGATTAATATTTAGATAATTCTACAGAATTAGACATAATGTGAAAACATTGGCTAAGAAGAGGTACAACTTACATGACAATGGATTTAGATAATTATACAGAATTAGACATAATGTGAAAACATTAGTTTGAATAGGTACAACTTACATGACAATAGAGTAATATTTAGATAATTATACCGAATTAGACATAATGTGAAAACATTAGTTAAGAATAGGTACAACGTACATGACAATGGTTTAATATTTAGATAATTATACCGAATTAGACATAATGTGAAAACATTGGTTAAGAATAGGTACATCTTACAGGGTAATGGATTAATATTTAGTTAATTATACCGAATTAGACATAATGTCAAAACATTGCTTAAGAATAGGTACAACTTACATGACAATGGTTTAATATTTAGATAATTATACCGAATTAGACATAATGTGAAAACATTTGTTAAGAATAGCTACATCTTACAGGTCAATGGATTAATATTTAGATAATTATACAGAATTAGACATAATGTGAAAACATTGGTTAAGAATAGGTACAACTTACATGACAATGGATTAATATTTAGATAATTATACTGAATTAGACGTAATGTGAAAACATTAGTTTGAATAGGTACACCTTACATGACAATGGATTAATATTTAGATAATTATACCGAATTAGACAAAATTTGAAAACATTGGTTAAGAAGATGTACAACTTACATGACAATGGTTTAATATTTAGATAATTATAAAAAATTAGACATAATGCGAAAACATTGGTTAAGAATAGATACATCTTACAGGGCAATGGATAATATTTAGATAATTATACAGAATTAAACATAATGTGAAAGCATTGGTTAAGAACAGGTACAACTTACACGACAATGGCTTAATATTTAGATAATTATACCAATTAGACATAATGTCAAAACATTGGTTAAAAATAGGTACAACTTACACGACAATAGATTAATATTTAGATAATTATACTGAATTAGAAATAATGTCAAAACATTGGTTTAGAATAGGTACAACTTAAACGACAATGGATTAATATTTAGGTAATTATACCGAATTAGACATAATGTCAAAATATTAGTCAAGAATAGGTAGAACTTACACGACAATGGTTTAATATTTAGATAATTATACTGAATTAGACATAATGTGAAAACATTGGGTAAGAATAGGTACAACTTACATGACAATGGATTAATATTTAGATAATTATACTGAATTAGACATAATGTGAAAACATTAGTTAAGAATAGGTACAACTTTTATGACAATGCATTAATATTTAGATAATTACACAGAATTAGACATAATGTGAAAACTTTGGTTAAGAATAGCTACATCTTACAGGGCAATGGATTAATATTTAGATAATTATACAGAATTAGACATAATGTGAAAACATTGGTTAAGAATAGGTACAACTTACATGACAATGCATTAATATTTAGATAATTATACTGAATTAGACATAGTGTGAAAACATTAGTTTGAATAGGTACAACATATATGACAATGGAGTAATATTTAAATAATTATACCGAATTAGACATAATGTGGAAACATTGGTTAAGAATAGGTACAACTTACATGACAATGGATTAAAATTTAGATAATTATAACGAATTAGACAGAACGTGAAAACATTGGTTAAGAATAGGTACAACTTACATGACAAAGGATTAATATTTAAACATTAGTTAAGAATAGGTACAACTTAAATGACAATGGATTAATATTTAGATAATTACACCGAATTGGACATAATGTGAAAACATTGATTAAGAATAGGTACAACGTACATGACAATTGTTTAATATTTAGATAATTATACCAAATTAGACATAATGTGAAAACATTGGTTAAGAATAGGTACATCTCACAGGGCAATGGATTAATATTTAGATAGATATACCAAATTAGACATAATGTGAAAACATTGGTTAGGAATCGGTACAACTTACACGACAAAGACAAGACAAGCCCACCTCCATAGGTATCAAAAGGGATAAGAAACTAAGAGTAATGCTACTCAACGCCAGAAGTCTAGATTCATAGATTCATAGACTAGTACTAAGCTAACTGCCCTTGCGAGCCATTTTTAGCCTAGCCAATTATCCCTTGTGAGACTCAAACCCTACACCTTGAGTTTGTAAGGCAAACACCTTAACCATTAGGCCACCCTCCCAACCTGTAGGTCCCCAATATCTTTATTTATGAGGTCCAGGCCTCAACCAGGAGGTCTAAACCTCAAGATGCATGCACTCGAAATTCTGCTTAGCATGGAGAACATCGATATCTGTGCAGTAACAGAAACCTGGTTCAAGACTCCCGAGAGCACCCCAGCACTACCAGGTTATACCGCATATCATGCTTTTCGGCTCCAAAACTTGGACCGAACCACAACAGGCGGGGGGAGTATCAATATTCGTCAAAGATACCCACACCTCCAGGTTGGTGGCACAGCACAAAGTATCAGAGACTTTCCATGTGCAACTAACAGTGGGTAAAACTGCCTTCCAGTTTATAGCCTGCTACAGACCACTCTCCCAAACCCAGGAACCCCACTCGGCCTTCCTGAGAACACTGGAAAATATAAAATTCTCTCTAAACACCATTATATTGGGCGACTTCAACTACCCAAACATAAACTGGGAGCAGTACTCTAGCTCCAACACCCTAGCCCAAAGCTTCCTAGAATTTATAAACTCAAATGCTATGGAACAACTTGTTACCACTCCCAGAAGAGGGGAAAACATACTGGACCTGATCATCACCAATATGGGGACTCTATGCTCCAGACTAGAAGTGTATCCCTCACTGGTAAGATCAGACCATAAACTAATCTCACTGGATATTCACATCCCAACCCCCACCCCCTGCCCAGAAAACCACAGTGGAAAACTTCTCTAAAGCAAATTTCACAATCCTAAAAACCGAGGTGGAATCCTTCAAAGCCCCTGGGCCTGTGGAAAATACGGCCCAGACCGCAGAATCCTTTATAAACGCATTCTATGAACACCTTCAGGAATGCATGGATCATGCAATCCCAAATAAAACCAAGACCCAATCCTCCAAAGGCAGACGTCCTGTCTGGTGGACCCCAGCCATAAACAAACAATACAACAGAAGGAGGAAGCTACTACATGATAGAGCAAAATCCCAAAAAGGGAAGGTATCTCTGATCAGTATTATCAAAAAACTACGGGCACACATAAAATTGTCTACGTCCAGCTTTGAGAGAAAAATTGCACAGGACACTAAGGATAATCACAAGGCTTTCTTTAGTTATGTTAGGAACCTGGGTGGGAATTCCCAGATATGCTCAGAATTAGTCCAAAATGACAAATAATACACCAAACCCACAGACATTGCCAACATTCTAGCTGAAAGGTTCAGCGCAAACTTCTCCACCTCCTCCCCACCAAAAGGGCAAATATCTATCCCAGCAGAGTGCTGCCCGCTGTCATCTCAGATGCTCAGGTAAGAGCCGCACTCTCCAAAGCAAAAAACACAGCATCAATGGGACCAGACGGTGCCCCGGGCTGCGTCCTACATGAACTCCAAGAAGAGCTAAACACAAACATAAAACTACTGTTCAATCTCAGCTTTACTACAGGATATGTACCCAAAGAGTGGCGTACAGCAACAGTGGTCCCTCTCCACAAAGGTGGTGCCTCAACGGACCTTGGAAACTATTGCCCCATAAGCCTGACTAGCTTGGTCAGCAAAGCTATGGAAAGGATCATCATGGACCTCATAAATAAAGATATTGGGGACCTACAGACACTGGATCCAACCCAGTTCGGCTTTGTTAAGGGCAGATCCTGCCTCTTAAACTTGGTTGATTTATTTGAAAAAGTCACCAAGGCCATTGACGAGGGGAAGGTGGTCCACACAGCCTACCTGGACCCCGCAAAAGCCTTTGATACAATACCCCACTCGGGCATTATAGATAAGCTCACCAGCTTAAATATAAACCCCTATAACACTAGATGGGTTACAAACTGGCTCAAGGACCAAACCCACATGGTTAGAATTACTGGAGCCATGTCAGACTCCAAACCAGTTACAAGTGGCATCCCAAAAGGCTCAGTCCTGGGACCTCTCTTGTTCGGTATATATTTTGACAGAAGACTGGCTACAATTGCAGACCCTTTTTTTTTGAAAAATTAAAAAAAAATTTAAAAAAAGGGGGGCCCCCGGGTAAAAAAAAAAAAAAAAAAATTAAAAAAAAAAAAAAAAAATTTAAAGGTTTTTTTAAAAAAAGAAAAAATTTTTTAAAAAAAAATTCAAAAAAAAAATTTTAAAAAAAATTTAAAAAACCAAAAAAATTTTTTTTTTTGGGAAAAAAAAAAATTTCCCAAAAAAAAGGGAAAATTTTAAAAAAGGAAAAAAAATTTTTTTTTAAAAAAGGGAAAATTTTTTTTTGGGGGGCCCCCCCGGGGTTTTTAAAAAAACCCCCCCCAAAAAAAAAAAAGGGAAAAACCCCCCCCTTTTAAAAAAAAAAACCCCCAAAAAAAATAAAAAAAATTTAAAAAAAAACCCCCAAAAAAAAAAACCCTGGGAAAAAACCCCCCCCCGGGGGGGAAAAATTTTTCTTTCCCAAAATTTTCCGGGGGGGAAAAAAAAGGATTTTTAAACCCTTTTGGGGGGGAAAAAAACCCCCAAAAAAGTTTTTTTAAAAACCCCCCCAAAGGGGGGGAAATTTTGGAAAAAAAACCCCTTTTGGGGGAAAAAGGGGGGAAAACCCCTTTTCCGGGGGAAAAAAAACCCCCCCCAAACCCGGAATTTTGGCCCCGAAAAAAAAAAAAAAAAAAAATTTTTGGGGCCCAAACCCCCCCAAAAAAGGGGGGTTCCCCCAAAACCCGGGGAAAAAGGGGGGTTTTTTTTTTTAAAATTTTTCCCCCCCGGGGGGGAAAAAAAAGGGGGTACCAAAAAAAAAAGGGGCCCAAATTCCCCCCCAGGAAAAAAAAAAAAAACCCCTTGGAAAAAAAACCGGCCCAAAAAAAAAAATTTTTTAAAAAAAAAAACCAAAGTTTTCCCCCCCCCCCCCAAAAAAAAAAATTTTTTTTTTTTCCCCCTAAAAAAGGGGGTCCCCCAAACCCCAAAAAAAAAATTTTTTTAAAGGGGGTTTTTTTCCCCCGGGGGAAAAAATTTTTAAAAAAGGGGGTTTTTAAAAAAAAAAACCCCCCAAAAAATTTTTTTTAAATTTTAAAAACCCCCCTTTTTTTGGTTTGGGGGGGTTTTTTAAACCGGGGAAAAACCGGTTTCCCCCCCGGGGGGGGGGTTTTCCCAAAAAGGCCGGTTTTTTTAAAAAAAAAAACCCCAAAATTTAAACCCTTTTTTTTTTTGGGGAATTTGGGGGAAAAAAAAAAGGGGAAAATTTTAACCCCCGGGGGTTTCCCCTTTTGGGCCAAAAAAGGGGAAAAAAAAAAAAAAGGGGGGAACCACCCCCGGGGCCCTTAAAGGTTTTTAAAAAACCCCCCAAAAAAAAAAATTTTTTTTCCCCCCCCCCAAAATTTTTTAAAAGGGCCCCCCCCGGGGTTTTTTTTGGGGGGGGGTTTTTTTTTTCCCCCCCCGGGTTTTTTTTTTTCCCCCGGGGTTCCCCCCCTTTGGGGCGGGCCCCCCCTTTTTTAAATTTTTAAACCCCCAAACCGGGGGGGGGAAAAAAGGGAAAAAACCCCCCCCTTTTCCCCCCCCCCAAAAAAAATTTCCCGGGGGCCCCCTATTTAAAAATTTTTTTTTAAAAAACCCCAATTTTTAAATTCCCCGGGGGGGTTTTTTAAAAAACCTTTAAATTTGGGGGGCCCCCCTTTTTTTTTGGGTTTTTTTTTTGGGGGGCCAAAAAGGGGGGGGGAAAGGAAAAGGGGGTTCCCTTTCCAACCCCCCCTTTTTTTTTTTTTTCCCCCTTTGGGGGGGCCCCACAAAAAAAAAAAAAACCCCCTTTGGCAAAACAAACTGCGCACAAATTACCAGATACGTGCTAATCCATTAAGTACAGAAGAAGTAATTAGGGACCTGGGGACCCAAGTTGACAGCAATCTCTCATTTGACAACAACGTGGCCAAAGTGGTTAGAAGAACATTTTATATAGCCCACTTAATCATGAAGGGATTCACATCTAAATCAGGGGACGTCATTGTGCCTCTTTACTCATCCCTCATCAGGCCGATAATTGAGTACAATGCCCCTTTTGGGATGTACCTTACCAGACACCTGCAGCAACTGGAAAGACACCAAAAGTACCTCACCAAGAGGATCAAAGGGCTCAAACAGATGCCATATGCTGCCCGGTTAAAGAAACTCCAGCTCTACTCAGTGGCATACCGCCTGCTCAGAGGCGATCTGTGCCTGATGTATAAAGCCATGTCCAACCCGGAATTAATGGACATGCTGCACCTCAGAAAATCCAAATTCCATCGAGCTACGCGCTCGAGAGACTTGAACCTCAGCACTGAAATAAATAGGACATGCTGAAAGGATAGATTCATAACCCAGAGGTTCCCTTCACTCTGGAATAAAATCCCAGTCCAGGTTAGGAAGAGTCCCTCATTGACTCTCTTCAAGAGGAATCTTGATGAGTGGATGAGAGGTCATAGGTTTGCCCTGGGTATCACTTCTGTGTCACTGTTAGACAGAGGCACAGTATACTAACCTCGAAAAAGGGCATAGCAAAATTAATTTAAAATTGGAGCCGAAAGCCAAACACACTCTGGCTAGGCTTATAAATGCCCTAGTGCAGATAGCCTAGTATGAACCTATGAACCTATGACAATGGATTAATATTTAGATAATTATACAGAATTAGACATAATGTGAAAACACTGGTTAAGAATAGGTACAACGAACATGACAATGGATTAATATTTAGATAATTATACTGAATTAGACATAATGAGAAAACATTAGTTTGAATAGGTACAACTTACATGACAATGGAGTAATATTTAGATAATTATAGCGAATTAGACATAATGTGAAAACATTAGTTAAGAATAGGTACAACTTACATGACAATGGATTAATATTTAGATAATTATAATGAATTGGACATAATGTGAAAACATTGGTTAAGAATAGGTACAACTTACATGACAATGGATTTAGATAATTATACTGAATGAGACATAATGTGAAAACATTAGTTTGAATAGGTACAACTTACATGACATTTGAGTAATATTTAGATAATTATACCGAATTAGACATAATGTGAAAACCTTAGTTAAGAATAGGTACAACTTACATGACAATGGATTAATATTTTGATAATTATACCAATTAGACATAATGTGAAAACATTGGTTAAGAATAGGTTCAACTTACACGACAATGGATTAATATTTAGATAATTATACTGAATTAGACATAATGTGAAAACATTAGTTAAGAATAGGTACAACTTACATGACAATAGATTAATATTTAGATAATTGCACCGAATTCGACATAATGTGAAAACATTGGTTAAGAATAAGTACAATGTATGTGACAATGGTTTAATATTTAGATAATTATACCGAATTAGACATAACGTCAAAACATTGCTTAAGAATAGGTACAACTTACATGACAATGGATGAATATTTAGATAATTATACCAAATTAGACATATTGTCAAAACATTAGTTAAGAATAGGTACAACTTACATGACAATGGATTAATATTTAGATAATTATACAGAATTAGAGATAATGCGAAAACATTAGTTAAGAATAGGTGCAACATACACGACAATGGTTTAATATTTAGATAATTATACCGAATTAGACATAATGTGAAAACATTTGTTAAGAATAGCTACATCTTACAGGGCAATGGATTAGTATTTAGATAATTATACAGAATTAGACATAATGTGAAAATATTGGTTAAGAATAGGTACAACTTACATGACAATGGATTAATATTTAGATAATTATACTGAATTAGACATAATGTGAAAACATTAGTTTGAATAGGTACAACTTACATGACAATGGATTAATATTTAGATAATTATACTGAATTAGACATAATGTGAAAACATTAGTTAAGAATAGGTACAAGTTACATGACAATGGATTAATATTTAGATATGTACACCGAATTAGACATAATGTGAAAACATTGGTTAAGAATTGGTACAACGTACATGACAATTGTTTAATATTTTGATAATTATACCGAATTAGACATAATGTGAAAACATTGGTTAAAGATAGGTACATCTTACAGGGCAATGGATTAGTATTTAGATAATTATAGCAAATTAGACATAATGTGAAAACATTTGTTAAGAATAGGTACAACTTACATGACAATGGATTAATATTTAGGTAATTATACTGAATTAGACATAATGTCAAAACATTAGTTAAGAACAGGTACAACTTAGATGACAATGGATTAATATAGATAATTATACCGAATTAGACATAATGTCAAAACATTGGTTAAGAATATGTACATCTTACAGTGCAATGGATAAATATTTAGATAATTATACCTAATTAGACATAATGTGCAAACATTAGTTAAGAATTGGTACAACTTACACGATGATGGTTTAATATTTAAATAATTATACCGAATTAGACATAAAGTGAAAGCATTGGTTAAGAATAGGTACATCTTACACGACAATAGATTAATATTTAGGTAATTATACCGTATTAAGCATAATGTGAAAACATTGGTTAAGAATAGTTACATCTTACATGACAGTGTATTAATATTTAGATAATTATACCGAATTAGACATAATGTGAAAACATTGGTTAAGAATATGTACAACTTACATGACAATGGATTAATATTTAGATAATTATACCGAATTAAAAATAATGTGAAAACATTAGATAAGAATAGGTACAAGTTACACGACGATGGTTTAATATTTAGGAAATTATAAAGAATTAGACATAACGTCAAAACATTTGTTAAGTATAGATACAACTTACACGGCGAAGGTTTAATATTTAAATAATTATACCGAAGTAGACATAATGTGAAAACATTGGTTAAGAATAGGTACAACATACACGACAATGGTTTAATATTTCAATAATTATACCGAATTAGACATAATGTCAAAACATTGGTTAAGAATAGGTACAAATTACACGACAATTGATTAATATTTAGGTAATTATACCAAATTAGACATAGTGTGAAAATATTGGTTAAGAATAGGTTCATCTTACATGACAATGGATTAATATTTAGATAATTATACCGAATTAGACATAATGTCAAAACTTTAGTTAAGAATAGATACAACTTACATGACAATGGATTAATATTTAGATAATTGTACCGAATTAGACATAATGTAGAAACATTGGTGAAGAATAGCTACATCTTACAGGGCAATGAATTAATATTTACATAATTATACAGAATTAGACATCATGTGAAAACACTGGTTAAGAATAGGTACAACTTACATGACAATGGATTAATATTTAGATAATTATACTGAATTAGACATAATGTGAAAACATTAGTTTGAAGTGGTACAACTTACATGACAATAAAGTAATATTTAGATAATTATACCAAATTAGACATAATGCGAAAACATTAGTTAGGAATAGGTGCAACTTACATGACAATGGATTAATATTTAGATAATTATAACAAATTAGACATAATGTGAATACATTGGTAAAGAATAGGTACAACTTAGATGACAATGGATTAATATTTAGATAATTATACCGAATTAGACATAATGTGAAAACATTAGTTAAGAATAGGTACAACTTACATGGCAATGGATTAATATTTAGATAATTATACAGAATTAGACATAATGTGGAAACAGTGGCTAAGAATAGGTACAACTTACATGACAATGGATTTAGATAATTATACTGAATTAGACATAATGTGAAAACATTAGTTTGAATAGATACAACTTACATGACAATAGAGTAATATTTACATAATTATACCGAATTTGACATAATGTGAAAACATTAGTTAAGAATAGGTACAACTTACATGACAATGGATTAATATTTAGATAATTATAATGAATTATTCATAATGTGAAAACATTGGTTAAGAATAGATACAACTTACATGACAATAGATTAATATTTAGATAATTACACCGAATTAGACATAATGTGAAAACATTGATTAAGAATAGGTACAACGTACAATGACAATGGTTTAATATTTAGATAATTATACTGAATTAGACATAATGTGAAAACATTTGTTAAGAATAGGTACATCTTACAGGGCAATGGATTAATATTTAGATAATTATACCAAATTAGACATAATGTCAAAACATTAGTTAAGAATAGGTACCACTTACATGACAATGGATTAATATTTAGATAATTATATAGAATTAGACATAATGCGAAATCATTGGTTAAGAATAGGTACAACTTACACGATAATGGTTTAATATTTAGATAATAATACCGAATTAGACTTTATGTGTAAACATTTGTTAAGAATAGCTACATCTTCCAGGGCAATGGATTAATATTTAGATAATTATACAGAATTAGACATAATGTGAAAATATTGGTTAACAATAAGTACAACTTACATGACAATGGATTAATATTTAGATAATTATACTGAATTAGACATAATGAGAAAAAATTAGTTTGAATAGGTACAACTTACATGACAATGGAGTAATATTTAGATAATTATACCGAATTAGACATAATGTGAAAACATTAATTAAGAATAGGTACAACTTACATGACAATGGATTCATATTTAGATAATTATACTGAATTAGACATAATTTGAAAACACTGGTTAAGAATAGGTACAACTTACACAAAAATGGTTTCATATTTAGATAATTATACCGAAATAGACATAATGTGAAAACATTGGTTAAGAATAGGTACATCTTACAAGGCAATGGATAATATTTAGATAATTATACCGAATTAGACATAATGTCAAAACATTGGCTAAGAATAGTTACAGTTTACACGACAATGGATTAATATTTAGATAATTATACTGAATTAGACATAATGTCAAAACATTGGTTAAGAATAGGTACAACTTAAACGACAATGGATTAATATTTAGGTAATTATACCAAATTAGACATAATGTCAAAACATTAGTTAAGAATAGGTACAACTTACACGACAATGGTTTAATATTTAGATAATTATACTAAATTAGACATAATGTCAAAACATTGGTTAAGAATAGGTACAATCTTACAGGGCAATGGATTAATATTTATATAATTAGACAGAATTAGACATAATGTGAATACATTGGTTAAGAATAGGTACAACTTACATGACAATGGATTAATATTTAGATAATTATACCGAATTAGAAATAGTGTGAACACATTAGATAAGAATAGGTATAACTTACACGGCGATGGTTTAATATTTAGGTAATTATACCGAATTAGACATAATGTCAAAACATTGGTTAAGAATAGCTACATCTTACTGGGCAATGGATTAATATTTAGATAATTATACCGAATTAAAAATAATGTGACAACATTAGATAAGAATAGGTACAACTTACACGACAATGGTTTAATATTTAGGAAATTATAAAGAATTAGACATAACGTCAAAACATTTGTTAAGTATAGATACAACTTACACGGCGAAGGTTTAATATTTAAATAATTATACCGAAGTAGACATAATGTGAAAACATCGGTTAAGATTAGGTACAACTTACACGACAATGGTTTAATATTTCAATAATTATACCGAATTAGACATAATGTCAAAACATTGGTTAAGAATAGGTACAAATTACACGACAATTGATTAATATTTAGGTAATTAGACCGAATTAGACATAATGTAGAAACATTGGTTAAGAATAGCTACATCTTACAGGGCAATGAATTAATATTTACATAATTATACAGAATTAGACATCATGTGAAAACACTGGTTAAGAATAGGTACAACTTACATGACAATGAATTAATATTTAGATAATTATACTGAATTAGACATAATGTGAAAACATTAGTTTGAATTGGTACAACTTACATGACAATAAAGTAATATTTAGATAATTATACCGAATAACACATAATGCGAAAACATTAGTTAGGAATAGGTGCAACTTACATGACAATGGATTAATATTTAGATAATTATAACAAAATAGACATAATGTGAATACATTGGTAAAGGATAGGTACAACTTAGATGACAATGGATTAATATTTAGATAATTATACCGAATTAGACATAATGTGAAAACATTAGTTAAGAATAGGTACAACTTACATGGCAATGGATTAATATTTAGATAATTATACAGAATTAGACATAATGTGGAAACAGTGGCTAAGAATAGGTACAACTTACATGACAATGGATTTAGATAATTATACTGAATTAGACATAATGTGAAAACATTAGTTTGAATAGATACAACTTACATGACAATAGAGTAATATTTAGATAATTACACCGAATTAGACATAATGTGAAAACATTGGTTAATAATAGGTACAACGTACAATGACAATGGTTTAATATTTAGATAATTATACTGAATTAGACATAATGTGAAAACATTTGTTAAGAATAGGTACATCTTACAGGGCAATGGATTAATATTTAGATAATTATACCAAATTAGACATAATGTCAAAACATTAGTTAAGAATAGGTGCCACTTACATGACAATGGATTAATATTTAGATAATTATACAGAATTAGACATAATGCGAAATCATTGGTTAAGAATAGGTACAACTTACATGATAATGGTTTAATATTTAGATAATAATACCGAATTAGACTTTATGTGAAAACATTTGTTAAGAATAGCTACATCTTTCAGGGCAATGGATTAATATTTAGATAATTATACAGAATTAGACATAATGTGAAAATATTGGTTAACAATAAGTACAACTTACATGACAATGGATTAATATTTAGATAATTATACTGAATTAGACATAATGAGAAAAAAATTAGTTTGAATAGGTACAACTTACATGACAATGGAGTAATATTTAGATAATTATACCGAATTAGACATAATGTGAAAACATTAATTAAGAATAGGTACAACTTACATGACAATGGATTCATATTTAGATAATTATACTGAATTAGACATAATTTGAAAACACTGGTTAAGAATAGGTACAACTTACACAACAATGGTTTCATATTTAGATAATTATACCGAAATAGACATAATGTGAAAACATTGGTTAAGAATAGGTACATCTTACAGGGCAATGGATAATATTTAGATAATTATACCGAATTAGACATAATGTCAAAACATTGGCTAAGAATAGTTACAGTTTACACGACAATGGATTAATATTTAGATAATTATACTGAATTAGACATAATGTCAAAACATTGGTTAAGAATAGGTACAACTTAAACAACAATGGATTAATATTTAGGTAATTATACCAAATTAGACATAATGTCAAAACATTAGTTAAGAATAGGTGCAACTTATACGACAATGGTTTAATATTTAGATAATTATACTAAATTAGACATAATGTCAAAACATTGGTTAAGAATAGGTACAATCTTACAGGACAATGGATTAATATTTATATAATTAGACAGAATTAGACATAATGTGAATACATTGGTTAAGAATAGGTTCAACTTACATGACAATGGATTAATATTTAGATAATTATACCGAATTAGAAATAGTGTGAACACATTAGATAAGAATAGGTATAACTTACACGACGATGGTTTAATATTTAGGTAATTATACCGAATTAGACATAATGTCAAAACATTGGTTAAGAATAGCTACATCTTACAGGGCAATGGATTAATATTTAGATAATTATACCAAATTAGACATAATGTGAAAACATTGGTTAAGAATAGGTACAACTTACATGACAATGGATTAATATTTAGATAATTATACTGAATTAGACATAATGTGAAAACATTAGTTTGAATAGGTACAACATACATGACAATGGGGTAATATTTAGATAATTATACCGAATTAGACATAATGTGAAAACATTAATTAAGAATAGGTGCAACTTACATGACAATGGATTAATATTTAGATAATTTTATCGAATTAGACAGAATGTGAAAACATTGGTTAAGAAAAGGTACAACTTACATGACAATGGATTAATATTTAGATAATTATACTGAATTAGACATAATGTGAAAACATTAGTTAAGAATAGGTACAACTTACATGACAATGGATTAATATTTAGATAATTACATCGAATTAGACATAATGTGAAAACATTGGTTAAGAATAGGTACAACGTACATGACAATGGTTTAATATTTAGATAATTATACCAAATTAGACATAATGTGAAAACATTGGTTAAGAATAGGTACATCTTACAGGGCAATGGATTAATATTTAGATAAATATACCAAATTAGGCATAATGTTAAAACATTGGTTAAGAATAGGTACAACTTAAACGACAAAGACAAGACAAACCCACCTCCATAAGTATCACAAAGGATAAGAAACTAAGAGTAATGCTACTCAACGCCAGAAGTCTAAACCTCAAGATGCACACATTCGAAACTCTCCTTAGCATGGACAACATCGATATCTGTGCAGTAACAGAAACCTGGTTCAAGAGTCCCGAGAGCACCCCAGCACTACCAGGTTATACCTCATACCATGCTTTTCAGCCCCAAACTTAGACAAACCACAAAAGGTGTGGGAGTATCAATATTCATCTAAGATACCCACACCTCCAGGTTGATGGCACAGCACCGAGCATCAGAGACTATCCATATGCAACTATGAGTGGGTAAAACTGCCCTCCAGTTTATAGCCTGCTACAGACCACCCTCCCAAACCCAGGAACCCCACTCGGCCTTCCTGAGAACACTGGAAAATATGAAAGTCTCTCCAAACACCGTTATATTAGGTGACTTCATCTACCCAAACATAGACTGGCAGCAGTACTCTAGCTCCAACACCCTAGCCCAAAGGTTCCTAGAATTCATAAACTCAAATGCTATGGAACAACTTGTTACCACTCCCAACAGAGGGGAAAACATACTGGACCTGATCATCACCAACATGGGGACTCTATGCTCCAGACCAGAAGTGTATCCCTCACTGGAAAGATCAGACCATAAACTAATCTCACTGGATATTCACATGCCGACCCCAGCCCCTGCCCAGAAAACCACAGTGAAAAACTTCTCTAAAGCAAATTTCACACTCCTCAAACTGAGGTGGAATCCTTCAAAGCTCCCAGGCCTCTGGAAAATACGTCCCAGACCACAGAATCCTTTATAAACGCATTCCATGAACACCTTCAGGAATGCATGGATCATGCAATCCCAAATAAAACCAAGACCAAATCCTCCAAAGGCAGACATCCTATCTGGTGGACCCCAGCCATAAACAAACTATACAATAGAAGGAGGAAGCTACTACATGATAGAGCAAAATCCCAAAAAGGGAAGGCATCTCTGATCAGTATTAGCAAAAAACTACGGGCACTCATAAAATCGTCTAAGGCCAGCTTCGAGAGAAAAATTGCACAGGACACTAAGGATAATAACAAGGCTTTCTTTAGTTATGTTAGGAACCTGGGTGGAAATTCCCAGATATGCTCAGAATTAGTCCAAAATGACAAAAAATACACTGAACCCACAGACATTGCCAACATCCTAGCTGACAGGTTCAACGCAAACTTCTGCCCCCCTCCCCACTAAAAGGGCAAATATCTATCCCAGCAGAGTGCTGCCCCCCTGTCATCTCAGATGCTCAAGTAAGATCCGCCCTCTCCAAAGCAAAAAACACAGCATCAATGGAACCACATGGTGTCCCGGGCTGCGTCCTACATGAACTCCAAGAAGAGCTAAACCCAAACATAAAACTATTGTTCAATCTCAGCATTACTACAGGATATGTACCCAAAGAGTGGCGTACAGCAACAGTGGTCCCTCTTCACAAAGGTGGTGCCTCAACGGATCCTGGAAACTATCGCCCCATAAGCCTGACTAGCTTGGTCTGCAAAGCTATGGAAAGGATCATCATGGACCTGATAAATAAAGATATTGGGGACCTACAGACACTGGATGCTTCCCAGTTAGTCTTTGTTAAGGGCAGATCCTGCCTCTTAAACCTGGTTGATTTCTTTGAAACAGTCACCAAGGCCATTGACGAGGGGAAGGTGGTCCACACAGCCTACCTGGACCTCGCAAAAGCCTTCGATACAATACCCCGCTCAGGCATTATAGATAAGCTCACCAGCTTAAATATAAACACCTATGTCAATAGATGGGTTGCAAACTGGCTCAAGGACAGAGCCCACATGTTTAGAATTACTGGAGCCATGTCAGACTCCAAACCAGTTACAAGTGGCATCCCAAAAGGCTCAGTCCTGGGACCTCTCTTGTTCTGTATATATTTCTCAGAGGTACAGGCCAACACAGAAGGACTGTGGCTGACCAAGTTCGCAGATGACTGCAAACTTGGTGCCATAATCGACTCTTCAGCCGACACAAACATCCTCCAAAAGGGCCTCATAGAAACAGACAACTGGTGCCAGAGCCATGGCCTCAAGCTAAACATCAAAAAGTGTATAGTCATCCCCTTTGGCAAAAACAAAGTGCCCACAAATTACCACATAGGTGGTAATCCATTAAGTACAGAAGAAGTAATTAGGGACCTGGGGACCCAAGTTGATAGTGATCTCTCATTTGACAACAACATGGCCAAAGTGGTTTGAAGAACATTTTATATAGCCCACCTAATCATGAAGGGATTCACATCTAAATCAGGGGAGGTCATCGTGCCTCTTTACTCATCCCACATCAGGCCCATAATTGAGTACAAAGCCCTTTTTGGGATGTACCTTACCGGACACCTGCAGCAACTGGAAAGACCCCAAAAGTACCTCACCAAGAGGATCAAAGGGCTCAAACAGATGCCAAATGCTTCCTGGTTAAAGAAACTCCAGCTCTACTCAGTGGCATACTGCCTGCTCAGAGGCGATCTGTGCCTGACGTATAAAGCCATGTCCAACCTGGAATGAATGGACATGTTGCACCTCAGAAAATCCAAATCCCATCGATCTACGCGCTCGAGAGACTTGAACCTCTGCACTGAAATAAATAGGACATGCTGGAGGGACAGATTTATGACCCAGAGGCTCCCTTCACTCTGGAATAAAATCCCAGTCCAGGTTAGGCAGAGTCCCTCATTGACTCTCTTCAAGAGGAATCTTGATGAGTGGATGGGAGACCGTAGGTTTACCCCGGGTATCACTTCTTTGTCACAGTAAGACAGAGGCACAGTATACTAACCTCGAAAAAGGGCATAGCAAAATTAATTTAAAATGGGTGGCGAAAGCCAAACACACTCTGGCAAGGCTTATAAATGCCCTAGGGCAGATAGCCTAGTATGAACCTATGAACCTATGACAATGGATTAATATTTAGATAATTATACCGAATTAGACATAATGTCAAAACATTGGTTAAGAATAGGTACAACTTACATGACAATGGATTAATATTTATATAATTATACTGAATTAGACATAATGTGAAAACATTGGTTAAGATTAGGTACAATTTACACGACAATGGATTAATATTTAGATAATTATAACGAATTAGACATAATGTCAAAACATTGGTTAAGAATAGGTACAACTTACACGACAATGGATTAATATTTAGATAATTATACTGAATTAGACATAATGTCAAAACATTGGTTAAGAATAGGTACAACATACACAACAATGGTTTAATATTTAGATAATTATATCGTACTAGACATAATGTGAAAACATTGGTTAAGAATAGGTACAACTTACACGACGATGGTTTAATATTTAGGTAATTATACCAAATAAGACATAATGTCAAAACATTGGTTAAGAATAGGTACAACTTACATGACAATGGATTAATATTTAGATAATTATACCGAATTAGACATAATGTGAAAACATTAGTTAAGAATAGGTACAACTTACATGACAATGGTTTAATATTTAGATAATTATGCCGAATTAGACATAATGTGAAAACATTGGTTAAGAATAGGTTCAACTTACATGACAATGGATTTAGATAATTATACTGAATTAGACATAATGTGAAAACATTAGTTTGAATAGGTACAACTTACATGACAATAGGATAATATTTAGATAATTATACTGAATTAGACATAATGTGAAAACATTAGTTAAGAATAGGTACAACTTACATGACAATAGATTAATATTTAGATAATTAGACCGAATTAGACATAATGTGAAAACATTGGTTAAGAATAGGTACAACGTACATGACAATGGTTTAATATTTAGATAATTATAACGAATTAGACATAATGTGAAAACATTGGTTAAGAATAGGTACATCTTACAGGGCAATGGATTAATATTTAGATAATTATACCGAATTAGACATAATGTCAAAACATTGGTTAAGAATAGGTACAACTTACATGACAATGGATTAATATTTAGATAATTGTACTGAATTAGACATAATGTGAAAACATTGGTTAAGAATAGCTACATCTTACATGGCAATGAATTAATATTTAGATAATTATACAGAACTAGACATAATGTGAAAACACTGGTTAAGAATAGGTACAACGTACATGACAATGGATTAATATTTAGATAATTATACTGAATTAGACATAATGTGAAAACATTAGTTTGAATAGGTACAACTTACATGACAATGGAGTAATATTTAGATAATTATACCAAATTAGACATAATGTGAAAACAGTTAAGAATAGGTACAACTTACATGACAATGGATTAATATTTAGATAATTATAACGAATTAGACATAATGTAAAAACATTGGTTAAGAATAGGTACAACTTACATGGCAATGGATTAAAATTTAGATAATTATACCGAATTAGACATATTGTGAAAACATTGGCTAAGAGTAGGTACAACTTACATAACAATGGATTTAGATAATTATACTGAATTAGACATAATGTGAAAACATTAGTTTGAATAGGTACAACTTACATGACAATAGAGTAATATTTAGATAATTATACTGAATTAGACATAATGTGAAAACCTTAGTTAAGAATAGGTACAACTTACATGACAATGGATTAATATTTTGATAATCATACCAATTAGACATAATGTGAAAACATTGGTTAAGAATAGGTACAACTTACATGACAATGGATTAATATTTAGATAATTATACCGAATTAGACATAATGTGAAAACATTAGTTAAGAATAGGTACAACTTACATGACAATAGATTAATATTTAGATAATTACACCGAATTAGACATAATGTGAAAACATTGGTTAAGAATAAATACAATGTACGTGACAATGGTTTAATATTTAGATAATTATGCCGAATTAGACATAATGGGAAAACGTTGGTTAAGAAAAGGTACATCTTACAGGGCAATGGATTAATATTTAGATAATTATACCGAATTAGACATAACGTCAAAACATTGCTTAAGAATAGGTACAACTAACATGACAATGGATTAATATTTAGATAATAATACCAAATTAGACATATTATCAAAACATTTGTTAAGAATAGGTACAACTTACATGACAATGGATTAATATTTAGATAATTATACAGAATTTAGACATAATGCAAAAACATTAGTTAAGAATAGGTACAACTTTCACGACAATGGTTTAATATTTCGATAATTATACCGAATTAGACATAATGTGAAAACATTTGTTAAGAATAGCTACATCTTACAGGGCAATGGATTAATATTTAGATAATTATACAGAATTAGACATAATGTGAAAACATTGGTTAAGAATAGGTATAACTTACATGACAATGGATTAATATTTAGATAATTATACTGAATTAGACATAATGTGAAAACATTAGTTTGAATAGGTACAACTTACATGACAATGGAGTAATATTTAAATAATTATACCGAATTAGACATAATGTGAAAACAGTTAAGAATAGGTACAATTTACATGACAATGGATTAATATTTAGATAATTATATCGAATTAGACATAATGTGAAAACATTTGTTAAGAATAGCTATATCTTACAGGGCAATGGATTAATATTTAGATAATTATACAGAATTAGACATAATGTGAAAACTTTGGTTAAGAATAGGTACAACTTACATGGCAATAGATTAATATTTAGATCATTATACTGAATTAGACATAATGTGAAAACATTAGTTAAGAATAGGTACAACTTACATGACAATGGATTAATATTTAGATATTTACACCGAATTAGACATAATGTGAAAACATTGGTTAAGAATTGGTACAACGTACATGACAATGGTTTAATATTTTGATAATTATACCGAATTAGACATAATGTGAAAGCATTGGTTAAAGATAGGTACATCTTACAGGGCAATGGATTAGTATTTAGATAATTATACCAAATTAGACATAATGTGAAAACATTGGTTAAGAATAGGTACAAATTACATGACAATGGATTAATATTTAGATAATTATACTGAATTAGACATAATGTGAAAACATTAGTTTGAATAGGTACAACTTACATGACAATGGATTAATATTTAGATAATTATAGTGAATTAGACATAATGTGAAAACATTAGTTAAGAATAGGTGCAACTTACATGACAATGGATTAATATTTAGATATTTACACCGAATTAGACATAATGTGAAAATATTGGTTAAGAACTGGTACAACGTACATGACAATGGTTTAATATTTTGATAATTATACCAAATTAGACATAATGTGAAAACATTGGTTAAGGATAGGTACATCTTACAGGGCAATGGAAAGATAGGTACATCTTACAGGGCAATGGATTAGTATTTAGATAATTATACCAAATTAGACATAATGTGAAAACATTGGTTAAGAATAGGTACAACTTACATGACAATGGATTAATATTTAGGTAATTATACTGAATTAGACATAATGTCAAAACATTGGTTAAGAATATGTACATCTTACAGGACAATGGATTAATATTTAGATAATTATACCTAATTAAACATAATGTGCAAACATTAGTTAAGAATTGGTACAACTTACACGACGTTGGTTTAATATTTAGATAATTATACCGAATTAGACATAATGTGAAAGCATTGGTTAAGAATAGGTACATCTTACACGACTATAGATTAATATTTAGGTAATTATACCGTATTAGGCATAATGTGAAAACTTTGGTTAAGAATATGTACATCTTACATGACAGTGGATTAATATTTAGATAATTATACCGAATTAGACATAATGTGAAAACATTGGTTAAGAATATGTACAACTTACATGACAATGGATTAATATTTAGATAATTATACCGAATTAAATATAATGTGAAAACATTAGATAAGAATAGGTACAACTTACACAACGATGGCTTAATATTTAGGTAATTATACCGAATTAGACATAATGTCGAAAACATTTGTTAAGTATAGATACAACTTACATGACGAAGGTTTAATATTTAAATAATTATACCGAAGTAGACATAATGTGAAAACATTGGTTAAGAATAGGTACAACTTATACGACAGTGGTTTAATATTTCAATAATTATACTGAATTAGACATAATGTCAAAACATTGGTTAAGAATAGGTACAACTTACACGACAATTGATTAATATTTAGATAATTATACTGATTTAGACATAATGTGAAAACATTGGTTAAGAATAGATACATCTTACACGACAATGGATTAATATTTAGGTAATTATACCGAATTAGACATTATGTGAAAATATTGGTTAAGAATAGGTACATCTTACATGACAATGGATTAATATTTAGGTAATTATACCGAATTAGACAATGTGAAAACATTGGTTAAGAATAGGTACAACTTACACGATGATGGTTTAATATTTTGGTAATTATACCGAATTAGACATAATGTCAAATCATTGGTTAGGAATAGGTACAACTTACACAACGATGATTTAATGTTTAAATAATTATACCGAATTAGACATAATGTCAAAACATTGGTTAGGAATAGGTACATCTTACGCAACAATGGTTTAATATTTAAATAATTATACCGAATTAGACATAATGTCAAAACATTGGTTAAGAATAGGTACAACTTTCACAATAATGGTTTATATTTACATACATTTTAGACAGTTTAAAGAGAAACTAAAGGTAGCATAGTATAATATAAACAAGAACTGCAATATGAAGTGACAGAAAAAACACATGACATATTTTGAAATACTCAGGACGAGAAGTTGATTGAAGTAAGGAAGTGAGTGAAGAAGGAAGTGTAAGGAGATGTGAGGTATGAACAAGTACTGTTTTCACATTTAGGGGTTTAGTTATGCCCCAGTTTTCAACAACTCACCCTAAGCCTTACTTTTATCTCTATTCAAGGTCTTTCCCATTTTGTGTAAACATCCATTCAGACACACAAACACTTCACTCATCTATATCTTATTCTTAGCAGCCACAACAATATCATCTGCATAATATGTCAAAACTTCTGGAATTGCCACCTCATTTTGCATCACATATCTAGCATCTTTCACTTTTGTAAGCTGCTTCACTCACTGTCATGCACTTTCACATTCATTACCGACATAAACAAAATTCTACTCATGGGACATCCTTGTCTACCCCCACACTTCATGCATATTTCGTTACTCCCCCCCATTCACTAAAACTCTTCTCTATCATTTTGATATGCTGACATACACACTCTCCTAAGTCTGTTACCTTTTCCATACTTCATAACATCCCACAAAGCCTCATGTTCTGCTTTATCAAATGCCTTGTTAATATCACCTGCCACGAGTTTCAAACCCTGCCTTTTACATATAAAATGAACAGTTCTTGACATCCCTTCCCTTTTATACTACATATGCTTCCATAATATCCCCCATCTTTCCTTTCATTCCCATCTGTATTATTCTTAAAAAATTGTAATCTGTGTTATTTACTGTGGTGGGTCTCCAAATCATTTCAGTCTTATTTGTCTTCCATATAAACTTTAATATCTTACTTTATATCTCTTCGTAAACAAACCCTTCCTTCCACTATTCAGTCAGAACATTTACAAAATATTTTCTTTGCCAGTCCATTAACTGCTTGAACATTCCATATCCTATACTGTCTGGGCCTGATGCTGAATCAACATTTTATTTCCTAAGTACTTCATCCAAATAATTAAAAGTAATTTTTTTTTTATTTTTCAAAATTCTCATTAACTCACTCCGGATTTTTTACTATATATTTCCCCTTATTTCCTTCTTTTTACTGTTGTACGTATCTTTCCACATGTTGTGCTAAAATACTCAACATTTGTGTTCTGCTTTGACATTGTTCATTTCCCTTGTATTAATATCCTCACTGACTGTTTTACCCCGATATGCAGATACCTCCTGCCTTCTCCCTTGTAAATAATAGCTCTGTCTAAACAGTAATGGTTGACATTTTTCTTGTTTTTATGTATTTTTTTCCCATATCATAATGCTTGTGTAGTTTCTAAATTCTCTAATACATTTCTATACATTTTCCATACTTCAGTTTCACTTCCTTTCTTAAATCATCCTGCTATTGAAAACAACATTTGTTCCCCCATTTTTACAGAAGTCCTTCATGATTATATGATCCTTACATAACTGCAAAACTTCCACTCTCCAGTTTTGTCCCATAATCTCTCATTTATTCTTTTTATTTCCTTTCCTGTTTTAATATACTTCCTTTCTTCCATCACACTGGTCCATATTGCAAATGGTCTGAATACCCCAACACAACTGCAGCACCGTGTACTACCCAAGGCCTTCCAATAATACAAAATAATCAATTTCAGATCAAAGTGCCCCCTTCAAACCATTGCCTTTTGTTGCATAAAGCTCATTTACCACCTCTGTTTTTTTTACATCTTTCCCTTTCATTTTACATTTCCCCTTAAACCACAGTTAAAGCCACCCGCAATTATAATTTTCACATTAAACACTACATAGTATAATATTTTAAAGAGATTAGCAAAGAAAGAGAGTAATGTATGCAAGTAATGCTACAAATCTATGCACATGTTCTCTCCATGGTAACCATTTGAAATGTCGGGACCCACTAGAGCGAGTCCTGAAATACAGATACTGAATGGCCGAAAGAAGAAAGAACAGATTTGCATATACTACATCTGAGATGCCATTTCTTAGAATATTCCCTTTTTGCCAAGGCTTGGTGATCTCTGAGTTGGTATGTATAAGTTTGGGGGTTGTGGGGGGCTTGCCTCCCACATAGTAGGGTGCATGGGGAGCAAAAATACGTTTTAAGGAAGTGGGATCTTTGAGATTCATTCTCCTGTATTTTCGCTGGCATGTCAGTGTCAAAGGAAAAAACTTCAAAGACCAATACACGTTAGGTTCAAGCAAGGCACCCTTTATTACTTGCAGCAAGGAGACAAAGCATGTAGGCACAAGGTTTGTCTGAATTACTGGTGATTAGTATGCTATTCTTATACAGTTCTCTTCATGTCACACAGAAAATGTTACTATTCTATTGCTGACATAGTTAGACACAGCTTTATGTATGTTCTACAGAAAATGTTACTAGACTTATTGCTGACTAGGTTAGATTATTTGCTAGTTTGCAAAACATTTTGAGAAAAACAACCATGCCTTGTGCTTATTTTAGCCCGTTTCATCTTTTCAATTCATCAATTCTGCAGTTCTAATACATGTGTTACATTTTGTCTAGATTCAAGGTACATTTCTAGCTTTGGTGCAAATAATGCTGACTACGGTGTATACTTTCAAGCGTCTATTGTTCTCTTTATCAGTGCTTCTAGCAGCTGCATATTTTCTCATAGCATAAGCAGAAATGAATATGTCTTCATTAAGTTTCATGACATTAGCAGAAATGAAATGTCTCTTGTTATTTTCATGACATTAGCAGAAATGAAATGTCTCTTGTTATTTTCATGACATTAGCAGAAATGAAATGCTTCTTGTTAAGTTTCTAACAGCTGTGCAGATTCATGCAGTGTGAACAGAATAAATGTATTAACTCTTTTAAACCTTGAATGCACTAAGCATACATATTACTATTATATATTTTTGTAACATTTCCCCCTTTTAATACTTTTATTCTACTTTCAAGATAAGCATAAACAGTTTTTTTTTCTTCCCCTAACCTCTTCCTGCTCAGGATTTAAAGTTAAGCGAGTCATTCAGTTTAAGCTCATGAAAGCATTTTCAGTTTTTAGCAATTCAAGTTCAGTGTCTTGGTATAAGGTTTCTGAAACCGAAATGTCTATAAAGTCTTTAATCAGTCTTTTCAGGCAGGGGATGCAGCAGCACACACATACCACCAGTAGGATTATTCCTACACATATGGCAATCAGAATGTTCATCAGGATACTGCCCCACCCCCAAACAATCTCTGGAAAAAGTCCATCAATGGATTTGGTCCTGGTTTGGTCATGGCCGACACCTGCTGAATCACCTCAAGATGGTTGTCTATCTCATGTTTGTGGTCAGGAATATACGAACAACACTCCTACTGGATTAAAGCGCACATACCTACTCTCGCCACTAGGGTGAAGTCAAGAGCCATGCGATTTTGAAGTACCACAGTTCTCATGGCAGTCAGTTCATCAGTCACCAGCTCTAGGGCAGAAAAGGTTGCATTGCTCATTACTTCGAGAAGCTTAAACAATTTCCTCAGTTTCCAGATTTATTTCATTGCTCCATATGCTGGCAGTACACCTGCCCACAATATAACAGTATCACTCAAGTCCATGTGTGTTAGTCCATTGCCCACAGCATGAAAATTTTTCCAGTGCGCATTGATTTGCCCCACTGGATTGATAGGTTTCTTGATTTCTCGAACATTCTGAATTTTCCCTTGAAGTAAAACTGCTGTGTGTCATATGGCCGGAACCACGTAGCCCAAAAAACAACTTCCGGACCAATTCTCAGGTAGCCATTTATATGCTTTTCTACCACATACAAAGTAACAATCTTCTACTTTAATAGTAACTTTACTATGTCCTGGCTCTGCATGAAACATCCTTTTGTCAATTATAGACAGTTGCTTATAGAGATCAGCATTATATTTTACTTCTTCAGTTGTCCTATGCATCAGTTCAAAAAATGTATCATAACTCGTGTTGCAATAGGATCTGGTGTTATCAGGGTTTGTGTAGCATCTATAAGGAACAGTCACATTGCAATTGCTCCAACCTACCTGAACTGTGTCATTCTTGTAAAAACACACAGTTCCCTTCTGTCAAACAGACAAGTGCAATGCTGCTACTTTATCTTGTGGTGTGACATCTAATGTATCATGAATTAGGTTTTCCCAGGTCTTGTTGGCTCCCAGAGGAACTGAAGTTAACAGTAACCCCCCATATGCTGTTGGTAAGGCTGTGCAAATCCAGCAATTCGAAATGTTGAAAGTTTCAGCATACACATATTTGATTGCCTGGTAAGTGTTAAAGTTCGGGTGTCACTCTGCACCCTTGTTCAGTTCAATTTGTGTAGCTGAGAAAAGGAATGGCAACAACAAAAAGATTATTGTCACTAGTATAGTCAACAGGATGGTTATGCAATACTTTTGTGGAAACGGTTGTTCTGTATTTCTGTTTTCTCCGACTCTTCCAAGTAGGTGTATTTAGATCTTACTGGATTCCATCATATTTTTTTGGACATGTGCTCTTACTCTCTGCCCTAATAGGACCTTCAGCACTGATGGTTTCTTCACTGGGGTTGAGACAGATCAGTCCTATTGATCTGACCCCCCTTTTGTAGCCAGACTTTGTGCTAAGGGCCCTGATGGAGAGGTAAGATTTTTGTCCAACTCAAAGTTCTTAACCAGCTTGCAGTGCGTCAGGTGTATCCATGAAGCTCATTCTGCTATCTTGACTGCAGTGGGTGTCGAAAGAAGCACCTGGTAGGGACCTTCCCACCTTGGTGATTACCAATTCTTTCTCTTGATGTTTTTGATTCACACCCAATCTCCGGGCAACACTGCCACTTCTGATGTCTCGGTTTGTTTTCTATCTGAAACAGAATTTGACTGCAACAGATGTTTAGAACTCAACAACTTTTTCATATATTCAGCTAGTGTGAAATCAGCTTCCTGGTCTGATGACATGAGAAGTTTCCACTGGGTTGTGTAATAAGCCCTTCCAAATAATTTTTCAAAAGGAGTCAATCATTTTGCTGTAGGGACAGTTCTCATGCTCAACAGTGCCAGGGGCAAACAGTATAACCATTTTTTTCCTGTCTCAGCTATTAATTTTCTCAATTTGTTTTTTAGTATACCATTATGCCTTTCAACTAGCCCTGCAGATTGCGGATGGTATGCACAATGATTTTTTAAAGAAATACCAAAATGCTTACTCAACTGCTGTATGGTTTGATTTACAAAGTGTGTACCATTGTCACTGTAGATTCTTTCCGGAATACCAAACCTAGGAATGATTTCCCTGACAAGTACCTTTGCCACCGTAGCTGCATCTGGATTTTTGGTTGGAAAGGCTTCCACCCATCTGGAAAACATATCTACAATGACAAGACAATACTTCTTATTTTCACATTTGTTCAATTCTATGAAATCCATACAGATAGTATGAAACGGATATGGTGGTGTAGGGAAACTCCCTTGCTTGGGCTTTATCACCCCCTGTGCATGATGTTTGTTACAAATCTGACACATCAAACAAAATTTTTTAGAGTAGTTTGTAAATCCGTATGCTGTGAACACCTGGTTCACCAGCTGTACCATCCCCCCTGTTGAGACATGGCACTGCCCATGGCTCAACAAAGTTGTATATCAGAACAAATTAGAGGGTAGTATTGGTTTTCCCTCTCTAGAGATGTACAGCCCCTTTTTGAGGATTGCTCCTCGTTTTATCCATCATTGTTTTTCAGCTTGAATAGTGAGTGTCTGGATTGTTTTTAACATATCTAAATCTAAAATCTCAGAGGGTTGTAATTCCTCATTTAAAAGAAATACTTCTGTGGCTGCTTGTTTTGCAGTTGTATCAGCTCTCGCATTATCTTTTGAAATTCTATATTGTTGCTTGGTGTGAGCTGTGCATTTACAGATGGCTATTTTCTGAGGTAACTGAATAGATTCTAAAAGATCTAAAATAAACTGTGCATGATTTATAGGTTTGCCAGTAGATGTTATCATTCCCCGGTTTTTCCACTGTTGTGCAAAAACATGTACAGTAGAAAAAGCGTACTGGCTATCAGTAAAAATGTTTACACTTTTACCCTTTGCTAAGGTACATGCCCATATCAGGGCAATCAATTCTGCTGCCTGTGCAGATAAGTTGTGTGGTAAAGGTTTTGCTTCTTTAATCTCAGTATCAGAGACTATTGCATATCCTACTAGGTTTTGTCCTGCAAGACCCCTTTTGCATGAGCCATCCACCTCAGCATCATCCAAGGGGACATCCGTGAGATCTTTTCTAGGTAGTGTCTTTTGCTCAATTACCTGCAAGCAGCTGTGCGGTGTGCCGTCTGCAGGAGTCGGGAGCAGAGTAGAAGGGTTTAAGGTCATGCATTGTTCGATTGTCATATGAGGTTGGCTCAACAATATAGTCATACAGGAAAGATGCCTAGCAGGGGAAAGATATGCTACCTTTTTTTGTAGTAAAATAATTGTGACTGCATGAGGTACTCTCAAAGTGAGAGGGTGGAACAAGACTACTGAGGCTGAAGCCTGTACTGCCATTGCAGCTGCAACTACTGCTTGTACACAGTGGGGTAAGGACCGTGCCACTGGGTCTAGTTGTGATGAATAGTAAGCAATGGGGCATTGCTTATCCCCATGCTGTTGTGTTAATACTGATGTCATGTAACCCTGCTTACAATCTACAGTTTGGAAAAAACGTTTATGGTAGTTTGGCAATCCCAGAACTAATGAGGACGCTATTAACTGCTTTAGTTTGCAGAATGCAGATTCTGCCTCTGGTGTCCATTGTAACAAATCCTGTGCTGCCATAGGCTTTTTATATATAAGCTCAGTCAGAGGTGCAGATTCCAAGGCATAGTTTGGAATCCAGTTCCGGCAAAAATTAGTTGTACCCAGGAAGGACATCATTTCCTTCTTGGTGGTGGGTTTTGGTGCTTGCAGAATTGCTATTTTTCTGTCCTCATCTAATGTTTTACCTTCCATGGATATTACATATCCCAGGTATTTGACTTGTTTTTTCCAAAGCTGCAGTTTACTTTTGTTTACCTTATGTCCTTCAGTGGCTAAAAATCATAGAAGTGCTATTGTATCTTCTCTACATTCCTGCTAGGTGGGGGCTGCCAGCAAGATGTCATCAACATAAAGTAAAATCTGACTGCCTCTTGGTGGGGTGAATCCCGCCAAGATGCTTGCCATTTCTTGTGAGAATATCATGGGACTTTCACAATATCCCTGTGGTAGTCGCGTATATGTATACCTTTTCCCCTGAAATGTAAATGCAAACCAATACTGGCTGTCAGGGTGTATCGGTATCGAAAAGAACGTGTTGCTCATGTCTACCACAGAAAAATACTTTTGTTGAGGTTTCAAATCATTCAACAGGGTGTGTGGATCTGGCACTGTGGGTGCCCTTGATATTACTGCATCATTTACAGCTTATAAATCTTGGACCATACGCCATTCTCCGTTGGCCATTTTAACTGGAAATAAGGGTGTGTACATGGTGAATCAGGAGATTCTACCAGTATTCCCCCTTTAAGTAAGGTTGCTACAATAGGCTTTATTCCTGCCTCTGCATCTTTTCTTAAGGGATACTGTCTTTTTTGTGGTCTGAATGCTGACTTTGGCATGATAGTAACTGGTCCCGCTGTACGAATGAGTCCTACATCTGATTTCCCTGTTGACCAGAGTCTCTGGTATGTCTCGTAAGGCATTCTCTTCCTCCTTTAATAGGAGTGTCAATCAGCTGTCCTCGCTAGGCTGCAAGTGCACAGCTGGGTTGGTCTGAGTTATCCAATTCAACTTCTGTATTTGTATTCCCTGTTCTGACAGTTCTAGTTCTGTCTGGTTCTCCCATCTCGTAACTTTTTCTCCTAGGTCTGCCCATTCTATATTTCTGTTTTTTGTTAAGCTAACATGTGGTAATCAATTAGATTTATAAAGTGCAAAGAACTCCTGGGGCAATGAACAGCTGGCTACACTGTTCCCTTCTGTGTCCCAGTACAGGTTATGCAATATCAATCTGTTTGCATGATTCTTAAATAATTCTTGCTCATATTCCTTATCAGGTCCTGGTGTGTTACAATAATACAGGGTACAGTGCAACAGGTGTTGCGTATCAGTGTCAAGGGAGGGGAACTTGCTGATGGCTACATTCATTAACTCTTTGGTCACATTCCCTGGACCAGTCGTAACCAAGTCCTGGCTGTACCAATAAAACATTTCACCCTCCGATTGCACTGCAAAGGTATCAATTTGTCGCTGTGCTTCCATACCCTGCATAGTTGGGACTACTGCTATACCAAACAACTGCATGAGGTCTCTGCCCAAGAGGTTTGCTGGGCACTTTGCAGAAACAACAATTTTGCTTTTTTGTGTCAATCCTGAAACAGGATCAGTTATTGCAATGTTACGGGAGAGAGGCTCCTGATACAGCTGTCCATTAGCTGCTTTAACCAGCACGTAATCAGGTGATTCCATGTTTTCTGGCAGTTTGGAGGGATGTATCAGGGTTCGTGATGCCCCTGAGTCACACAAGAATTTGACTTCCCTTCCTTCTACCAAGAGTATAACTTCTGGTTTCGTGTCTGCTAAATAGAGCTCCAAGTTCAATAAAGCTAGGTCTAATATTTCATTTTCTTCATTGTCACTAACTTCCTGCACTTCCTTTACTCTCTCTATCACATGCTCATCTGTCCTTTCTTCACTAGCCCCTTCTAGTGATTCCTGACTACCATACAGTCAGTCCTCACCCTCCTTGTCTTCCGTTGTTGCCTTTTTGTTTTTCTTGCAATCCCTTACCAAATGTCCCTTCTTACCACATTTAAAACACTCTCCTCTTTTCTTCCACCCTTCAAAGTCCTCTGATCGTTGATCAGATTGCTTGCTTCCCTGCACATTTTTCTTGCCTTTTTTCCCAGACTGTACTACATAAACTTCTGCTCCATCTTCTACAGAAAATACTTGGGCTTTCTTTTTCTTTTTGCTATTAAAATGCCTTTCGGCATGCCTAGCATATTCAAGTAATGATTGTAACCTGCTTGTACGATGATCTACCATGTCTTTCATAATAAAACTGCTTATAGGTGCAATACTGCCCTTTAAGAATGCATTCTTTAATTGCTGCTCAGATGGGGAATCTTATGTTTGATCTTCAGGAACCTGCATTCCACAGTGGTTGTTAAAAATTCTAACAATCTGGCATAATACCAGTCAATTGTTTCACCTTCTTGTTGGATGCATTGATTAATGCAAGTCCAGTCTGCCCTAGGCTTCCATTTTTCAGAGATGCGGTCTGTTAGACCTTTTACTCTGGTATCTAATTCTGCACTGCTATGTGGGAGGGGTCTTTGTGCAGCGTCACAGGGATTCCAGTTCCCACTAATCATGTAACAATCTGGCCCTACAATCTGTCTAACTACCTTTTCTATCTCTTATCCATTTAAGTTATAACTCAGCCTCATTCCTTGTAAATCTTCTGAGAATTTTCTAAAATTAACCTTTGGATGGGGAATTCCCTCAGTGGCTTTCCGGATGTCTTCCGGAGTGCAAGGTCTATACACTAAAATAGTTGGGACCTGATTGTCTTGACCTGCCTGAGGATTGGGTACTTCTATAAGTGGGCATATTTCTTCTTCTTCACTTATAGATTGTGAATTCTTAACCATTTGCCATAACTCAATGCCTTCATCTGAGTTACCTGCCTTTGTCCGGGACCTGGTCCTGATGGGATCTCTAACTTTAGCCAGTTTTAGTTTCATAATATCTCTATCTTCAGTGATTACAGGATATCATGGGGGTGGACTAACCTGTTCTCTTGCTTCATATTCTGGTAAGGGAGGCGGAGGTGCTGATGCTATTACTAAGTTATTGTCCTCCTTATCTAAAAACATTGCTTTTGAATTTTTGTTCTTTTGTTCCCTATGGTTTACTTCCTCAAGCCACCTGTGTGTCTGAGGAATTCCTAACCAACGTTGCCTTTTTACCCGACCTTTGGAATCAGTTTTGAGCTGTTTGATAAGTTTAATAAGCGAGGATTTTTCTAATTTTCCATCGAATTCGTATTTATTAACCCATTTTGAATAATATCTAACATTGTCGGCACACTGCGACTGCATGTATTTTGCGTCTTCTGTTAACGATGGTGGATTTTGGGGTCTTTTTGTGCAATTGTTACCCATTTTGTTTTACCCTTTGATCGTTATGTAACTTTTCTTAATTTTTTAATGTGGTACCACGGATTTTGTTATAGTCTCTTCAGAATGACTGCCTACTTATTCTGTTTCTCCTGATCTATGACAAGACAGTAATCCTTTTTGTCCCTGACTTGCAAGAAAAATACAGTCTAACAAAAACAATACACATCTAGTCCCTGATCTAAACAGAAAACAGAAAAAAGTAGATTCGCCTTACCTGAGCCTCACGTGATTGATCACCGATTCATGGAGACCCGTCCTTCAGTCACAGATCAGAAAGTGGCTGGCCTCTTTTGAATGACAATTCAGTCGGAGGATTTTCCATATAAGAAGAACCGAATTGGTTTCTTACCCGTATGGTTTCAACCACCTGGCCATCTGATCCGAGGTGAAGAGAGGGCTCCGGCTCGAAGGACCAATCTGTCAAAGGAAAAAACTTCAAAGACCAATACACGTTAGGTTCAAGCAAGGCACCCTTTATTACTTGCAGCAAGGAGACAAAGCATGTAGGCACAAGGTTTGTCTGAATTACTGGTGATTAGTATGTTATTCTTATACAGTTCTCTTCATGTCACACAGAAAATGTTACTATTCTATTGCTGACGTAGTTAGACACAGCTTTCTGTATGTTCTACAGAAAATGTTACTAGACTTATTGCTGACTAGGTTAGATTATTTGCTAGCTTGCAAAACATTTTGAGAAAAACAACCTGGCCTTGGGCTTATTTTAGCCCATTTCATCTTTTCAATTCTTCAATTGTGCAGTTCTAATACATGTGTTACATTTTGTCTAGATTCAAGGTACATTTCTAGCTTTGGTGCAAGTAATGCTGACTAAGGTTTATACTTTCAAGCGTCTATTGCTCTCTTTATCAGTGCTTCTAGCAGCTGCATATTTTCTCATAGCATAAGCAGAAATGAATATGTCTTTGTTAAGTTTCATGACATTAGCAGAAATGAAATGTCTCTTGTTATTTTCATGACATTAGCAGAAATGAAATGCTTCTTGTTAAGTTTCTAACAGCTTTGCAGATTCATGCAGTGTGAACAGAATAAATGTATTAACCCTTTTAAACCTCGAATGCACTAAGCATACATATTACTATTATATATTTTTCTAACATTTAGCACTTGGCATTTCAAGTGCCAACATTTTTGATAGGGAGCCTTTTTCCAGTTCACATCCGCAACAGTTAACCTTCTCATCCATGCCAACAATACATCTAGTAGTTTTCCTCTAACAGAATAACATTCACATCATAGTTAGCCCACCATTCCAGTCTCCATATATGTTCTTAGGTTCACAGGTGTTTGCTAGACTAACGATCACAAGGGTATTTCTAAGCATAGCCATGCATCCTAAATCTCTGACAAGTTCTGATACCCATGATAGGTGTAAGCTGGGGCTTATAGTGTTAATAATACTATTCATAATTACTGTTCACATTTGCTGAAATTATTCTAAAATTATTACTTTTCATTCTTTTTAAGTTTAGGGGAAATATCTTTAAAATGTTCTTATGTTTGCTCTTTTTCAATTGAATATTTTTTCCTGAGTTTATGTACAAATGATCTTTGATCCTCAGAATGATACTTTTTCTACAGTTCTTTTCATTTTTAATTTGGAATTTCTTTTCTACAAATTCTCGCCTTTTACATCCAAACTCTCCATAGCCTTTCCCCCCTCCTCCTCCATGCTGCTGCTGCTGCCTCCCTCAGACCTGTTGCTTGCTGCTGTGGCAGCCCTCTGGCACCATCTAGGGTAGGGGTTCTTTATAGTATTTACAAATATAGACATCTTATGTACACATTTTCATCACATATTTACATTATTTACAATATTTGTAATATATATAACATACTTTTTGCATTTAAATGCAAATTTCAATTTTTTAATCTCCCACTCTTTTTCCACAACCATCTTCTTTTTTTCAAAATATCTAATATTAACCATTTTCAATTGTATTTTACTTTATTAAGTCTTTCATCCCATATTATCCATATTATGCAAAATAATTTTGCATCCAGCGTATGCCCTTTTGTTTTATATTTGTATAATGTCCATATTCAATCATGTCCATGTTAATGCATTCAAAGTTCTCCAATTTTTTTAAGTATCCTTTGTCATGTATTCCCTTCCTCAGTTTAAAAGTCCTTTTACAGTTTGTAAAAACATGTTTAGTTGTCTCCAGTTCACCACAATATATACAAACTCTATCTTTTACCATCTTATATGGCATATTTGCCTTGACCAACAATATACTTGTTGATAGTCTCCATAAACATATGTACATTCTACATTTTTAATGTATAAATTCATATAATGTTGTTAATCAGTGTATATTAATCAGATCAGATAATGACAGTAGAAGTAGTGAACTTAAACTTGTCCTAAGTCAAAAACATAATAAAAATATATAATTTGAAATATTATACAGAATTACTAAGTGTTCAAAAGTAATCCAAGCAGGGTAGACAGTCTGCTTCTAGTCAAAAATTATTTACTAAGTAGTCTGTGTACTTAAAGGACTGTGTACTTAATAAAGGATTTTCGACTGGAAACAGACTGTCTACCCTGCTTGCATTACTTTTGAATAGTTAGTAATTCTGTATAATATTTCAAATTATATATTTTTTATTATGTTTTTGACTTAGGACAAGTTTAAGTTTGTTACTTCTACTACCATTATCTGATCTGATTAATATACACTGATTAACTAGCTACACATGGATTGAAAATCTTCCACACAGAGAAGTTTCTTACACTGTTTTGTTTTTGGACCCACTATACTTGTTTAGTGGGTTGTTTGAGAATTTGGGGATGCCACAGACATTACTTATTTTTTTAATGTATTAATTCTAGCTTGTACCACTTTGGTCTTTACTTCACTTATTTGTTTCCATTGATAAACATAATAAAACTTTTCCATTATATTTTCATACCACAACCTTATAGTTTTTTCCCTATCTTCCCTATATCAGTTTTCCATAGCAGTATTTTTCTTGGTATAATTTCATGTCTATACAATAAACTTTTTTACTTCTTTTTAAATGTTCTAGTCTTTCTCAAATGGCTTTATGTTTCTCTTCAATGATTTTAGTTAGTAGCTTTTCTTTATGTTTCCTATTTACTAAGATTTTATACAAGTTTTATGAAAAAGCATATGCAAATGGGTGTATCAAGCTCAGCCTTCATTCTTGTCACTTGCATAGTTCATAGTTTAGTACTAAGCTAACTGCCCTTGTGAGCCATTTTAAGCCTAGCCAATTATCCCTTGTGAGACTCAAACCCTTCACCTTGTGTTTGAAGGCAAACACCTTAACCATTAGGCCACCCTCCCAACCCCCATAGAGGATGTCTCTTTTCACAGGGTTTAGTCTTGACACCCAAATAAATGTGAAAATTACTTTCTTTAAATCCTTTTCTAATGTTAATGGACTAGTGCATGCATTTGCTAAATGTGTGATGTTTACTCAATATTCTGGAGTTACTTAAATATGGCTTTTTTCTGTATGAGAGCCTAAATGTTCTCCAGGATATACAAATACTTCATATTCTATCATATCTTTGCATTGTTGTTCTCATAATTGCTCGTTTCGAAACTTTATTCCTAAGATTTCTATCTCCTCTTCATTAAATTTGATACCTTGCCTTTCTCTCAAAAAAATAGTCCTTTTCTTTTTTCTTAATTAAGAGTCAGTCCTAACATTTTCAGATCTTTGTTAAGTATTTCTTTAATTATTTTCATCCATTCTTTATTCTTGACTGCTAACACTAAATCATCTGCATATGTAAACATAACTGGAATCAGACTTCCTTCTGGTGTCTGGTATTTAGCTTTCTCCAATATTGAGTAAATCTCATTGACCACTGCATTCATAATTAATGCAAATAAGATGCTACTGACTGAACATCTTTGTTTGATACCACTTTTTAGTCTTATAATTTCAATCATCCAGTCACTGATCACTAATCTTGCTTTGATTCCATGTACACTAACTTCAAGATATTTACTATTGTATTACTCTTGTTTTATTTTTTCTAAAATGATCCAAAATGTTTTATGCTGAATTTTGTCAAAAGCTTTGTTTACATCTTCTATTAAGATTTTTAATTCCGTTTTACTATTTATTATGTCATCTACCAATTCTCTTATTAAAATTAGCAATTCTTGGCTTCCTTTACTTCTATTTCCAAAAACTGATTCAGATAAAAGTTTATTGAATTTGTTTGCTATTCTTCTTTTTCTTGTAATCTACATTATTTAATACTAATGGACTTTAGTTTCTTAAATTGGTTCATCATTTCATATCTGTTTTTCTTCCTTTTACCATATGAATTTCATTACCCCTAAGCATACCTTTTCATCATGTATACCTTTCTCAAACCATTCATTCATTACTTTTAAAAAGTATTCCTTTTGCCATTCTTGCATATTTTTATACATTAAGCATTCAATTTCATCTATTTTTGTGGCTAATTCTACATTTCCATCTTAAGCACATTTTCCAATTCTATTATTGTAATATCTTTCTCCATCCTTGTATTGTCTTCTTCAGTTAACTGGTTCAGTTTCCATCTATCTTTTAATGTAGTGCCACTCATTGAAAATGTTTCTGTTATATATTCTTTATTTTCATAATTTCTTCTTGTGCATTTACTAAATCACCTTTTACACTTTTTAATTTTCTTATTATTCTTGTATTTTCTTTAACCATTTTACTTAAGTATGGTATTATTTCATCTTTCTTTCTTTGCAAAAAGTAACTTTGTTTAAGCAATCTGTTTTAAGCTTTTCTTGATTTATTTCATACAGCTTTCTTTCTCTCTAAACTCTTCACTATTATGCTTTTAAATATTTGGCTACTATTTTCCTTATATGCTCTAAAATCTTGTAATCATTTTAACTTTTGCCATTTCAATACCTCTTTTCTATATTTTTATTTCAAACTGATGTTTAAAAAAATATTTCATGCTTATGTGATCTTGCCATACTTGCATTATAATATCATTTGCCTACCTGTTTTAATTCTGGCTCAATTCTTTTTATTCCTTTGCTTATGTTTATATAGTTCCTCTTTTCTTGTATCTCTAGCCATATAGCTAAATAATCAGAAAACCCTGTGATTTTACACCCATGATGTGATATGGTCAAGCTATCTACAACAATAAAATAGTTAATTTCGGTTCTTAAATTATATCTTTTACATAGCCCTTTCTTATTTTCCCATAAGTACATATTATTATATTTAATCAAATCTAGAATTACTTTAACATCAGCTCCCTCTCTTTGTGTGTGTCTTAAATTGCAGTTAAGTTCCCCTGTTATGATTATTTGCATGTTTAAACTTAAATGATCCATTACTTTTCTGAATGTGATTTCTCTTTGTCTCTGTAAGGTTTATGTATAGAGTGTGATTATTCAATAAACGTGATCCTTATACCTGATGTCAATTATTACTATTTTTCCAGTAAGTACTATCATATAATCTAAAGTCTCTATCTCTTCTTTGCATAAGATAACTACACCAGAACATTTTTCTCTCTCTAAATTCCAAATTACTTTACCTTTCCATAACCCATTTACTTGTACTCTTTCATCTGTTGTTATTCTGATATCAGTAACTACTATAATATCCATATCTAATGTCATACACCATTCTAATACTCCTAGCCTATGATGAATGTTCTTCACGCTATTAACGTTAACGGCTAAAATTCTCACTTTATTGAATGGGATTTTATTTTCATCCTTTTCATTGTTTGTTTTCTCCTATAGTTACGTTTTTTAACTTACATTTCCTATCTTTTACTCTGTTGCTTATGGAGCCTTGTTTGTTTCTTGTTTTTACCCATATGCTTTCTCCTTCTTCACTAGAATTGCTTATTTCTTCTTCTTCATTTCTTTCCTTATCTTTTATTGCATTCATATTCTCTCCCACATCCATTATTACTTTGACTTTATCGTTCATTTTGAATTTCCTCTATAGTATCTAAAACTTTGGGCAGCGCAGTGGTGCACCGGTTAACGTTGTCACCTCACAGCAATAAGTTCTCCAGTTCGATTCTCAGCTGGGGTGCCTTCTGTGTGGAGTTTGCATGTTCTCCCTGTGTTCACGTGGGTTTCCTCCAGGTACTCTGGTCTCCTCCCACATTCCAAAGACATGCACCTGGAGCATTTATCCCCGGGTCTCTGCTGAAAACAGGCTCTGTGGAACCTAGTCAGACTTTCCCGATCAACAAATCTTAAATAAAATAAAAACTATTTTTCCTTCTCTTGTTCCTGTGTTAATATTGTTTCTTTTGTGTGTTTTCCTAACTCTGTACAATCCATCCAAGAATGTTGTCTTTTCACATTTTACATGCTTCTGTTCACATTTCTTTCCTTTATGTCCCGTTTCCCACATAAAACATTTCTTTTGTCACAGTTAAGTGATCATCCTTACCACATAAAAAAACATGATTTAAGTTGTCCGCAGTATCTCACCATACCTCTGTTTCCTTCAATATTTATTATATTAGGCAAATGCACAATTTTTTCATCTTGCATTTTCAATATTACACAACATTCCCACCCCCCCAGTCCACAAACCTCTATTATCATATATTTTTGTGACATGCAAAACATCTCTGCATATAGTTTTTAAATATTCTTTCAAATCATCTCTCTCAATTTCAGTTCTAAATTGCACAAACTCTTTATATTTGGCTTCTCTATTAAAAGCCTGTAATACGTATGAGTTCCATGGATTACTGTCTTTTCTTTTATTATATTGCTGTGCAGTTTTTTTCATGTGTTGCACCTCTTCCAAGAAAATGTTGCAAAATGTATCCTTATTAATACAAATAAATGCTCTTAAACGTCTGGGTTCTATCCCCAATGGTGCTATGATGCTGTTCCATACCTCATAGCTGTCTAGTTCCTTCTCCACCTTACTGCTTATCATCACACAAAATTGTCTTTTAATTTCTACTTTTTCCTTCTTTTCTTTCATCCTCTTTCACTGTCTGCATGTACAGTCTCCTTTCTTCTTTCTTCTCTCGTGGATATTCATTTTCTTGAATTCTCTACATTATTTCTCCCCATGATGCTGCTTTATCACTTTCCGGTTTTCTCTGATTCAATAATGTGAACATCCCACAACCCTTCTGACTGAAGCCTTATAGCAATACTGATCTCAGATGGCCTAGTGGTATGTTGCTGTGACTATAGCATAGAATGTCCTGAGTTCAAGCCCTGGCATGGTCAGTTATTAATTCTCTGTCTCATATCGGCTACTTAGAGGTAATCTCTGCTTAACTTACAAAGCCATGTCTGACCCAGCTCTGTTAGAAATGCTACATCAAATCCCAATCCCTCCACACCACATGCTCCAGATACTCTCTGCTTAACTTACAAAGCCATGTCTGACCCAGCTCTGTTAGAAATGCTACATCAAATCCCAATCCCTCCTCACCACATGCTCCAGATACTCTCGGCTTAACTTACAAAGCCATGTCTGACCCAGCTCTGTTAGAAATGCTACATCTGAAGAAATCCCAATCCCTCCACACCACATGCTCCAGAGACATCAACCTCATTACCACAATCATCAGAACATGCTGGAGGGACAGGTTCATAACCCAGAGACTGCCCATGCTCTTGAATAGACTTCCCATACATGTCAAGCAGAGCACCTTGCTGACCCTCTTCAAGAGAAATCTTGATGAGCGGATAGGTAATAGAAAGTACACCCCGGGATCACTCTAGTGGCCCTACTTGAAAGAGGCACTGGTAACTAACTTCAGATGGGGTACTTCTATGGGCTAGGCTTATAAAGGCTCCAGGGCAATTAGCCTAGTACACACCTATGAACCTATGAAAACTGTCATGAGTTGAGCCTTGTAACAGAGTTCCTGCAGTACCAGGGTCAGAGCTGGATGTAGTGACCAAAGACTCTGTACTGTGATGGAAGATGGCAACTGAGTGGAAGAAGACCAAAGGTGTTCTGACTGTGCAATTATATGAAATGGTTAACTAGACAGTGATTCATAAATTGTAGGAGGTGAAGATGAAATAAACTTCACCCATAGATGACTATAAGACTTAGATATACAGCAGAAGAGAAGCGTGTCCATGGTGGTGAAGTGGTTAGTGTTGCCGCCTCACAGCAAGAGGTTCTCCAGTTTGATCCTCGGCTGGGGTGCCTTCTGTGCAGAGTTTGCATGTTCTCCCTGTGGTCACGTGGGTTTCCTCTGGGTGCTTCAGTTTCCTCCCACATCCTAAAGACATGCTGTAGGTGGAATGGACACTCTAAATTCACCCTAGGAGTGAGTGTGTGCATGTGTGTACCTTCTGTGGAAGGTTGGGCGCTGGGATGGCAACTCAACACCGTAAAACTCCACTGCCAATCATGAGTGGACAGGTGATCTGCTGTGGCAACCCCTAACTGGGAAAAGCCAAAAGAAGAAGATACAACAGAAGAGAAATGAGAAATATAAAACTGTATTTACAAGGCCATTAGTACTTAAATGGCCAGAATTTCAGTATACAGTATAAAATGTGTTTTAATATTTTGTAATAGAAATCCATTCCTTGAGAATTAAGAGCTTATCCATTGTGCTTAATGTAATCACATTTGTTAGGACTGGCCAGGTAGGTGGTCCAACAACTTAACTAGACCTCTCTGCAGCTTAATTAGCTTTCATAATTTTGTTATGTATGATCAAACTTTCTTAATGTCAAACAAAGCCTCCATCACATCAGTAATAGGATCATAGGATCATAGTTTACTAGGCTATTGGCCCAACTGTCATTTTAAGCCTAGTTGTTTCAGCCCAATGTAATAACATAGAGGTACTAGCCAATACCCAAGATTAAATTTAGTGCTGACTGCCCATGTCCAGGAGGGTTGTGGGCACTATCCCTGGTAAGAATTTATGGTGCCCCATCCAGGTTCCTCTTGAACACTGTCATTGAGGTGCTCTGTTTCACATGTATTGGTAGCCTCTTCCAAAGACATGGCAGTCACTGGGAGATAAATCTGTCCTTCTACTATGCCCTATTTAAGTCACAGGCCATATTTAATTCCCTGGAGCGAGTAGTCCTAGACTCATTTGATTTACGGATATGCAGTAAGTTCATTAGGTTCAGATCTTAGGTTGCTCTGTAGGGCAGGCACAATTCTCCCCTAAGAAGTCAATACAATATGGAGTATAGTGACAGGGACTTTAGTTGGTCTGTGTAAGGCACATGCTGGTGGTCCTTGATCTTCTTTGTTTGAAACCTCTGAAGTTTCTCTACTTGCTGTAGATTTTTAGTACGGTACATACAAATGGGGTGCTATACTCAATTATGGGCCGCATAAGTGCTGAGTACAGGGGGGTTATAACTTCTTTTGCTTTTGAGGTGATGCCTTTACTAATCAAGTGAGCTACATAGAAAGCTTTCCTTACAATAATAGAAATGTGGTGGTACAAGTTAAGGTTGCAGTCAACCTGTGATCCCCGGTCCCTTAACCACTTCATGGGTACTTAGGGTACTGCTAATGATTTGATAGTGTGAAGGGGCATTGTTTGTGTGGAATGATGGTACATTTCTTTGCATTCATTTTGAGATTGTGACTAATACACCAGTCTTTGGTTAGTGTGAGACCCTTCTGGAGTATACTGACATCATTTGGGGATTCAATGATTGCACCTAGTTTAGGATTGTCTGCAACCTTGAGTAGCCACAAGTCTTTAGTTTTGACCTGAACTTCTGAAAAGTATATACTAAACATTATAGGGCCCAGCACTAACCCCTGTGGCACTACACTGGTAAATGGTCTGCTGGTTGATGTGGAGTCACCCACTTTGATAGTGTGTGTCCAGTTTCTGAGCCATTTGGCAGCCCATTTTAAAATGAAAGGGTTTACATTTAGTTTACTAAGTTTGTTGGTAATGCCTGAATGTGGGATTGTGTTGAAAGCCTTTGCCAAGTCAAGGTATGCTGTGTGCACAGATTTGCCCTAATCAATGGCCGTGGCCACACTTTTAAAGAAATCCACCAGATTTAACAGGCAGGATCTGCCTTTCAATAAACCAAAATGGGTAGGGTCCAGGATTTGGATGTCACCTACGTCTTTATTTATGAGTCTATAATGATATGTTCCATAGCCTTACAGATGAGTCTGGTCAGGCTTATGGGTCTATAATTTTCCAGGTTTGTTGCTAGGCTACCTTTATATAGGGGAATAGCTGCAGCTGTTCTCCAGTCCTCAAGAACAAACCCTGTGCTTAGGTTACGATTGAAAAGGGTACTTAGGTGTGATGCTAGTTTATGTTTTAGCCTGTTTAGATAACATAGTCCCATACAGACCATGTTCTTTGCTTCAGACAGGGCTTTTAGGACCTGCTTGTCAGATATGTAAGTTGGGGGGCGGAGTTTGGAAGAGGGTTTGTTGTGATTCAGGATGAGAATGGGGAGTGAAATTTTTGCTAAACCTCTCTGCTAGCAGGTTCACTATCTCTGTGGGGTCAGTGTGTGTGATAGCATTGGCCACCAGTTCTGCACATGGTTGGGTCCAACCCTTTAAGTTATGTACATAGCTGTAAAAGGCCTTATGGTTATCCTTGGCAGTACTTGCTAGGTTTCTCTCAAAAGAGCTCTTGGGTGATTTGACAAATAGTCTTATTTGCATGTTAAGGCTGAGAATGCTGCTTTTCTATTGTTGGGTCCTTGTTTTTGTTTTCTTGGAAAACAGCTTTTTGCATTTATTGTAGAGTTTGTTGATGCTGGAAGTCCTCCCAGCAAGAGGTTGTACAGTTCGATCCTCGGCTGTGGTGCCTTCTGTGTGGAGTCTGCATGTCCTCCCTGTGGTCTCGTGGGTTTCCTCCAGGTGCTCCAGTTTCTTCCCACATCCCAAAGACATGCTATAGGTGGATTGGACACTCTAAATTGGCCCTAGGTGTGAGTGAATGTATGTGTGTGTGTGTGTGTGTGTGTGTGTGTGTGTGTGTGTGTGTGTGTGTGTGTGTGTGTGTGTGTGTGTGTGTGTGTGTGTGTGCCTTCTATGGAAGGTTGGGTGCCGGGCTGGCAACTTGACACTGTAAAACTCCACTGCCGATCATGAGCAGACAGGTGAACTGCTGTGGCGACCCCTAACCGGGAAAAGCCGAAAGAAGAAGTAGAAGTTGATGCTGGAAGTCCACCATGGCAGCTTGCTTTTACTTATGTCTGTCTGTTGAGTATTTGCAATGCACCTTATTTGCAAAATGTCTCTCTCTGCCAAACTTACACTGCAGGTGTGGCTTGTGAACAGTGTTGCTTTTTATGGTACAAGATTTGCTGCTTGTTTTTTTTTTTTGTTGTTGTTTCTTTAACTTAGAAGCTGAACTGTGAGAAAAGGAAAGAAAAAAACAGCAAATGTATTACTAAAAGCAGTACATTTGAGAGTTAACCAATACAATGAGGGAACTTCAGCTCCCCTAGCCCCCCCCCCCATCAATGAAGTGGATATTCAGTTGAGGTCTAGGGCCTCTTTTGGTTCCACTGTATTGTGGCATGTGCACTTCTAGGTATTCCTTAGGGTATAATGTTGATGATGACTCTGTCCCACAGGTTGAACCGTGATGGAAAAGACATAAATTACCCCCCCTCAAATTTATGTTCTCTTGATCCTTTGGCTGACCAGATGTGGGAGCTGTTGTTTCTCTCCTTCTGTTTGGGGGTCTTGGTGTCAGAAATATTTGGAGTTAGACAGTGAAACTGTTGGTGCAAAGGGGCAAGCTTGATCAAAGTTTGCTGGTTAGAGCTAGGCATTATGGTTATGGGAGGCAGAGCTCAGGGAACTGAAGTATTTGGAATTTATGTAGATGGTCTCAAATCCAAGTCAAACCTGATAGAAAGAGACAACATGGATTTTTCATTATGATAAGTACATGACTTTCATTTTCATAGGATCATAGGAAGTTACTAGGCTACTGGCCCTGAGGCTCTTACCAGCCTTGCTAAAAATGTAGCACATTTTCTGACAAGTCAGCAGCTGATACCCTTGTCCAGCAAGGACACAGGTGGAATCTCAGGGGTGCATTTTTGTTCACCTTCCAATTATCCAGGTTGTGCTTAAAAAGGGTTACTGAGGTACTCTGCTTGACATGGAGAGGGAGTCTATTCCACAGAAGGGGGAGTCTCTGGGACACAAATCTGTCCCACCAAATTCTATTGATGTTACAGACCAGGTTGAGATCGCGCATGCAGGTTACTTGAGTGGAGCTTGACTTCCGGATATACAGAAGTCCCATCAAGTCGGGATCTGATATTGCTTTGTATGCCAGACAGAGGTCACCTCTGAGGAGTCTGTATGAGACTGAGTAGAGGGACTAGGCCTTTGGGCTATCTGTGTCGAGTAGATGATTGAGGCCCTGAATTCTCCTGGTGAGGAACCTCTGTGGTCTCTCCAGCTGCTGCATATGCTTTGTGAGGTACATGCTGAAAGGAGTATTGTACTCAATAATTGGTCTTACAAAGGACAAATACAGGGATGTTATGACCACCTTGCCCCTGGACAAGATACCCTTACTAATGAGATGGACTATGTAGAAAACTTTCTGTACAACAGAGGCAATATGGTGGCCAAAAGTCAGTTTGCTATCAACCTGAGTGCCCAAGTCCCTCATGACTGATTGCATGCTTAGGACCTTGTTATTAATGTGATCATTTGTGGGGATGTCACTCTCTCCAAAGGGAAGGATGATGCATATTTTTGTCTTAGTTTGAGGACATGTTTCTGGCACTAGTCATTTGTCTGAGTGAGACCCTCTTGGAGGATGTCCACATCACTAGGGGAATTGATGACAGCACCCAGATTGCAGTCATCAGCAAACTTCATCAGCCATAGCCCACTGGTTTTGGCCTGCATCTCAGAAAAGTATATCCCAAATAACAGTGTCCCCAAGACCTATACTTGGGGTACACTACTCATTACGGGTCTACTGCTTGAGGTGGCTTCCTCTATTTTGACTAGGTGCATTCTATTCATGAGCCAGTTTGCTATCCATCTGGTAACATATAGAATGATGCCTAGGTGAGAGAGTTTATCTATGATACGTGAGTGGGGAATAGTACTGAAGGCTTTGGCCTGGTCAAGGTAGGTAGCAAGTACTGTCTTCCCCTTGTTCATGGCTTTGGTGACTGTCTCAAAGAAGTCTACCAAATTTAACAGGCATGTCCTCTTCTTGATGAAACCAAACTGTGTGGGATTGAGTGTTTTGAGGTTGCCAATGTCTTTGTTAATGAGGTCCATGATAATCCGCTCCATGGCCTTGCAGATCAGGCTAATTAGGCTGATGGGTCTATAATTTCCTGGACTGGTGGACGCTCTACCTTTGTGCAAAATGATGACAGTGGCTGTCCTCCACTCGGTTGGGATGAAGCCGGTACTCAGACTTTGGTTGAATAGGGTGAGTTCTCAAGGAATAGTAAACCACATAATGAAATAGGATAGGAGTCCAGGAATAGGAACATAAAGGAATAGAGAGCCACATAACACAAGCACTCAGGTCACTCCAGAACAAGTACAAATATGACTCTGTCATTGTCCATGTTGGTGTGAGTGACCTGAGCTGTAACTCCCTGGACTACATGAAACGAGACATGGAAGAGCTCCCTGATCATGTAGCCCACGCCGGTATGACCCTGACCCTGAGTAGCATCCTGTCCTCACCAAGAATGATACCACTGTATAAAGAAAAAAATCTTGATTTCAACAATTGGTTAAGTTTCTGGTGTCATTCAAAGGGGATCCAGTATCTGTCCACCTGGGATGACATGCTCGACAAGCCATGCTGCTTTGCTAGAGACAGCTTGAACCTGTCACCCTTAGGCTTTTGAATACTGGCCAAGGCTCTTGCCACCCTCATAGTGCCTTTTATAGGCAAGGCTCAAAAGACAAATCCACTGCCGTAAATAGCACAAGTAATAAAAAACTGAGGGTAATGTTACTCAATGCCAGAGGTCGAAACCTCAAAATGCACTCACTCAAGGCACTCCTCAGTATGGAGAAAATCAATAAATGTGCAGTAACAGAAACCTGGTTTAAGGCTCCAGAGAGCACCCCAGCACTACCAGGCTAAAACTCATACCATACATTTCAGCCACAGAACCTAAACCGAAATACAAAAGGCGGGGGCATATCCATATTCATCAAGGATACCCACACCTCCAGGTTAGTGCCACAACATGATGCTTCAGAGGTCATCCATGTGCAACTAAGAATGGGCAAAACTGCAATTCAAATTGGAGCTTGCTACAGATCACCCACCATGTCCCAGGACCCCCATTCCATGTTTTTGGAAACACTGGGAAACATAAAGGTCCTACCAAACACCCTAATATTGGGTGATTTCAATTACCCAAACATTAACTGGGAGAACTACTCAAGTACTAACTCCCTTACCCAACATTTCCTAGAATTTATAAACTCAAATGCCCTGGTTCAACTGGTCAACACTCCCACCAGAGGTGACAACATATTGTAGCTGGTCATCACCAACATGTGCGACCGGTGTTCCACACCAGAGGTCAACCCCTTGCTGGTTAGATCTGGCCATAAACAAATCACTTTGGATATCCACATTACGCCCCCACCCTGGACAAGAAAGCCACAGTGAAAAACTTTTCAAAAGCAAACTTCACGTTATTTAAGACTGAGGTGGAAAGTTCCAAAGCCCTCATGTTGAAGGATAACGCTGTCCAAGTTGCAAAATCCTTTACTAATGCATTCTACGGGCACCTACAAGAATGCATGGATCATGCCATCCCAAGCAAAACCAAGACTCACTCCTCCAAGAAAAGGAAACCAGTCTGGTGGGCTCTCGCCATGAAGAAGCTATACAATAGAATGAGGAAACTAGTACAGAAAAGAGTAAAATCCCAAGAAGGGAAGATATCCCTGATCAGTATCAGCAAGAAACTATGATCCCTCATAAAATCATTCAAGGTGAGCTTTGAATGAAAAATTGCCAAGGACTCCAAAGATAACCGCAAGGCATTCTTTAGCTATGTCAAGAATCTAAGTGGCAATGCTCAGATCTGCTCAAAGTTAGTGCAGAATGGCACAAAATACACTGAACCGACCAATATCACCAAGAGACAGATGCAAACTTTACTCCCCTCTCATTCCCAAAAGGACCCATAACCATACCAGAATAATGTAGAATCCCTGAAATCACAGACACTCAGATTAAAACAGCCATCTCCAAAGCCAAAAACACAGCATCAATGGGACCAGACAGCATCCCAGGCTGCATCCTACATGAGCTCAAAGATGAACTAACCCCTCACCTAAACACACTGTTCAAACTCAGCCTCTCCACAGGCTACCTACCCATAGAGTGGTGCACAGCAATTGTTATTCCACTCCACAAAGGTGGAGCCACAGCAGACCCCAGGAACTATTGCCCTATAAGCCTGACTAGCTTGGTCTGCAAGGCTATGGAGTGCATCATCATTAAACTCATTAACAGAGACATTGGGAACCTCCAAACAGTGGACCCTGCCCAGTTTTGCTTTGTTAAGGGTAGATCATGCCTCCTAAACCTGGTGAACTTCTTTGAGACAGTTACCAAGGGTATAGACAAGGGAAAGGTGGTACACACAACCTACCTAGACCTCGCTAAGGCCTTCAACACCTTTCCCCATTCTGGTATTATAGACAAGCTCACCAATCGGAACATAAACCCCTACATCACAAGATGGGTTGCCAACTGGCTCATGGACAGAACGCACATGGTGAGAGTTGCAGGAGCTAGGTTCAACTCTAAACCGGTTACAAGTGGCATTCCCCAGGGTTCAGTCCTAGGACCCCTCCTGTTCAGCATATACTTCTCAGAGGTACAGGTAAACACAGGAGGACTACGACTGACCATGTTCGCAGATGACTGCAAACTAGGGGCTATAATTAACTATCCGGCTGACACAGACATCCTCCAAAAGGGTCTCACTGAGATGGATTCCTGGTGTCAAAATCATGGCCTCAAGCTAAATGCCAAAAAGTGCATAGTCATCCACTTTGGAAAAAACAAAGTACCCACAAACTACCACATAGGTGGACGGAACACTTAATAAGGGATCTGTGGACCCAAGTAGATAGTAATCTCACCTTTCATAATCACATTGCCAAAGTGTTTAGAAAATCCTTCTATGTGGTCCACCTAATCACAAAAGGGTTTGCATCCAGATCAAAAGAGGTCATTGTGCCTCTCTACTCATCACTCATCAGACCCATCATAGAGTACAATGCCCATTTGGGATATACCTTACAAGACACCTGCAACAGCTGGAAAGACCACAGAAGTACCTCACCAAGAGGATCACTGGCCTCAAACAGATGCCCTATGCAGCTCGACTGAAGAAGCTCCAGCTGTACTTGGTTGCATACCGCCTACTCAGAGGTGATCTCTGCCTGACATACAAGGCCATGTCCAAACCAGAATTGATGGACATGCTCCACCTAAAAAAAAACCTTATCCACTTGAGCCACATGCTCTAGGGATCTAAACCTCACCACAACAATAAACAGGACATGCTGCAGGGATAGATTCCTGTCCCAGAGACTTCCCATGCTTTGGAACAAGATCCCAATATACATTAGGCAGAGCTCCTCACTAACACTCTTCAAAAGAAACCTTGACAAGTGGATGGGAAACAGAAAGTTTACCTCGGGGATCACTTCAGTGGCTCTGCTGAACAGAGGCACAGGGAACTAATCTAAGGGGGCGGCGAAAGCCAACACATTCTGGCTAGGCTTATAAATGCATTTGAGCAGATAGCCTAGTACCTACCTATGAACCTAATAGTGCTGGAAGTTCCTGCCTACGTTTATGTAAGATGCAGCCTAATGTTATCAGGTCCCATGGAGGCTATATTTTTTGTCATTGAGAAGGCAGTGATGACTTGCTCCCTAGAGGTAAGGGGAGGGGGTCAGGCACTGGGAATGTCCTGATTTACTGATGGGGGGCAGAGGTGTGAAGTTTTCATTGAACCTCTCCACCAGCAAGCTGGCTATATATACAGCATGTGAGTATGTGGTGTCCTTGATCACCAGTTCTGAGCAGATCTTAGTGCCTTCTTTGAGATTGCAGACATATGTGAAGAAGGCCTTATGATTGTCTTTAGTAGATGTGGCCAGTTTAGGCTCAAAGTTTGCTTTGGAGAATTTCACTAGTGCTCTTATTTGCTTGTTCAGGCTAAGGAGAGATTGCTTCCAATTAGGCACCTGCTCCTTCTTGGTCCTGGACAGCAATTTTGTCCTTTTATTATAGATTTTATTTATTGTAGATGTCCAGCAGGCAGGTTTACTATTCCTTGAGGAGGATGATTTTGTCCTGTCGGGTATTTCTTATTCCATGCAGTTATATAAATGCTCATATAATACTTTGGTGTAGGTTTGGCCATATGTGCCAGTTCCTATGGAGGGGGAGGGGGCTGTGAAGCAATTTATTCCTTCCCTTAGGAGGTTGTAATAGGTTCATAGGTTTATAGGCAGGTACTAGGCTATTGGCCCTAGGGCCTATATAAGCCTAGCCAAACAGTACCCTGGCTTTTGCCACCCAAGAAAATTATTTTCCTGTGCCCATCTCAAGCAGAGCCATAGAAGTGATCCCTGGGGTGAATTTCCTATCTCCCATCCAATCATCAAGATTTTTCTTAAAGAGTGCTAATGAGGAGCTTTGTTTGCTATAGATAGGTAGTTTGTTCCAGAGTATGGGAAGTCTCTGAGACAGGAATCTATCCCTCCAGCATGTTCTGCTTATTGTGGTGACAAGGTTTAGGTCCCTAGAGCGTGTAGCTCGGAGGGATTGGGATTTCTTTATGTGGAGCATGTCCAACAGCTTTGGGTTTCACATAGCTTTGTATGTAGGCAGAGATCGCCTCTGAATAGGCGATATGCGACAGAGTAAAGCTGGAGTTTTTTGAGATGGTCTACGTAGGGCATCTGTTTGAGGCCAGTAATCCTCTTTGTGAGGTATTTCTGTGGCCTTTCCAGTTGTTATAGATGTCTTGTGAGGTACATACCAAAAGGGGCGTTGTACTCTATAATGGGTCTAATGAGTGATGAGTAGTGGGGAACAATGACCTCTTTTTTCCTGGATGAGAAACCTTTTGGGATAAGGTGTGCCACGTAGAAGGATTTCCTGACTACTGTGGTGATGTGATTATCAAAGGAGAGACTACTGTCCATCTGTGTCCCAAGGTCTCTTATCACACATTCGGTGTTAAGTAGACTACCACCTATGTGGTAGTTCATGGGTACAGAATTTTTACCAAAAGGGATGACAATGCACTTTTTGGCATTGAGCTTGAGGCCATGGCTTTGACATCAGGCATCTGTCTCAGTGAGGCCCTTTTGTAGGATGTCCACATCATTAGGAGATTTGATTATGGCTCCTAGTTTGCAGTCATCTGTGAACTTTGTTAGCCAAAGACCTTCTGTGTTAGCCTGTACTTCAGAGAAGTAGATACCAAACAGGAGAGGACCCTGTTGTACTCCACTTGTCACTGGTCTGAAGTTGGATTTAGAGTCTGCTACTTTCACAGTGTGTGTTCGGTCAGTGAGCCAGTTGGCAACCCATCTTGTGACATAGGGATTTATTTTATTTATTTATTTTACATTTGTTTACCGGGATAGTCCGACTGGATACATGTCCATTTTCAGCAGAAGCCTGGGGAGAAAAACTCCACAAAGACAAACTTACATAGATTACACAGAAGTTAGCAAACAATTATAAAAACAAAGTGATTATATACAATGGGTTAGTATTGTTCCCTAGTAGGGACTCACAATTGTCATGGACAGACAATTAAAAGTAAGACACATCAGATTGGAAGCAGAGCTTGGTGATGTAGTTACAAGTTATGATAACTGCAGAATATGCTTTAAGTTTATAACTTAATCAGGGTTGCTACATGGGCATAGCTAATTCACTTTGAGATACTGTTTGAGTTTTTTTTTAAGAGACGTTTGGAGGATTGTAGGGTTATATAGTTTGGCAACGAATTCCAGGTTTTGCCAATGAAGTTGGCAAACAGGAATTCACCAGCAAAGTTATTAGCTCTGTGGGTATGGACCAGTAGTTTATCGGCTGACCTTAGGGATCTTAGATTGCTATATGGCTTAATAATATTTTTAAGTGAGGGGGTATCCTCAGGGTGGTACAACAGTTTGTGCGCTATTAAGAGTTGACTGAATTGAATTAAGCTGGGCAGTTCTAGCCACTCTAGTTGTTTAAGGTTCTGGCAGTGGTGCGTTGTATAGGTGGAGCCAGTGGCAAATCTGGCAGTATGATTGTAGCTATGGGACAGCTTACCTAGTTTGGATTTGTTGAGGTTTGAGAGTACAGGTGAGGCATATAAAAGAGTAGAGAGTAGGTGTGATCAGGCAATTGCAGTCCTAGCAATTGAGATAAAAATGTCTTGTTTCTATACAGTGATCCAAGCTTGTTATTGATGGGTTTTGTTGACCTGCAGGTCAAATTTGAGATTATTGTCTATGATAACCCCTAGCAGTTTGTTGTGATTATCTGGGGAAATAGTGGTACCATTGTTAGATGTGACAGAGAATGAAAGTGTGGTGTATCTACTAGTGGGAGAGAAGAGTAGAAGGTTAGTTTTATTGGGGTTCAGAAGTAGGCGTTGGTTGGTGAGCCAGTTCTCGATAGTGTTAAATGTATTTTGGGTTAAGATTTGCAAGTCGGATGGGGAGGTGGCTGCGCAGATGAGAGTGGAATCATCTGCATATTGGATGCAGGTAGCTTTAGGTTTAGCAGTGTGGAGGTTGTTGATAAAAAATAGAGAGGAGTAGTGGGCCTAGCATGGACCCTTGAAGGACACCAAGTGTGAGAGGTAACTGGCTGGAGAGTTTGCCCTGCCATAGTACCGCCTGCTGTCTACCAGTCAGGTAGGACTAGAACCACTGGATAGCAGGCTTGTTGAGGGAAATAGATTTTAGTGAAAGAATGAGAAGTTCATGGTCGACCATGTCAAAGGCTTTTGATAGGTCATGAAAGAGGGCATAGGTTAGCCTATTGTCATTCCTGTTTTGGTTTATGGCATTAGTAAAGGAAAGGAGGGCTGAGGTGGTGCTGTGGTATGGCCTGAAACCATGTTGGGAGTTGGATAGTAAGTTATTCTGTGTAAGGTATTGCATTAGTTGCTTGTGTACACATTTCTCAATTATTTTGGCTAGTGGGGAAAGAATGGCAATGGGTCGGTAGTTGGATATGTCTGAGGAGCTACCAGCTTTATGGACTGGGATGACGTGGGATATTTTACAGAGGGAGGGGATAGTGCTTTTGGATAAGGTTCTGTTAATGAGGATAGATATGGGATATGCAATGGCATCTGCAGCTATTTGTAGGTTCTCTGCAGGGAGGAGGTCAGCAGCGAGGGTGGTAGGTTTTAGATTTTTTAGAAGTGTTTTGATAAAACTAGTGGATATTGGTTGGAAGCCAAATTCTGGGTGATTATTAGGTAGATTAGGCATGTGGTTTAAGTTAGAGGGGGTTAGTTGATTTGCTAGGGATTGGATTGTTTCAGTGAAAAAGTTATTAAAGGCGCTAGCTATTGTCTCTGGGGAACTATGGGTGTAGTTAGCCGGGATTGGGGTGGTGGAGTGACCTGGACAAAGTAGTTGATTTAAGCCTGCCCAGAACGTTTGAGGGTTGTTATGGTGTTTTTGTAGGAGATTTTGGTAGAAGCTTTTTTTATCCAGTAAAACAGATTTTTTTTGTATCATTCCTGAGTTGATGATATTTTAGATGATCAAGTGGGGCTTTGGTTGTTCTCCAGCTGGCCCAGGCTCTGTTTCTAGTTTTGATTTTTGCTTTGATATCTTTTGTGAGCCATGGTGCTGTATTTGATCTAGTTTTTATTGTACGCGCTGGAGCATGGGAATCAAGGATACTTAGGAATTTAGTGTTAAAGTGATCTATGGCCTCCTCTAATGTTAGATGTTTTAGTTTTGACCAATCAGCTGCTTTTAATTCATTTTGGAATATAGCAGCATCAATGTTTTTTCCTGTTTCTAAATGTTTTATATTTGGGCTGGTGAGGGTTTCCTGCCTTATGTTTTATGATATAGGTTAGACAATGGTCACTGAGGTCATCGGGGAGAGTACCAGCTGTGTACAGCTGGGGGTGGTTATTAACTATGATCCAGTCTAGAATACTTTCCTTGTTGGTTGGTTTGTTTATCCTAGTGGGAGAGGTTTTGGTCTGTTTAAACCCAGATAAGTTTATATGAGTGGGGGGGGTCGGAGGAGCAGGGGTGCCAGTTGGTGTTAAAATCACCAAGAACTATGGTTTCTTGGGGGTAGGTAGTGGATAACCAGAAAATGAGATCTTCTAGGGTACTTAAGTTGTTGCCTGGTGGAATGTATGCACAGACGATGTTCAAGTGTTTGTTTTGGTTAATCTGTAGCTTGGTTATGAGGAGTTCCCCGTTATTGAATTGGGGAGGTTGAATGGTGTCACTATTAATGGTTAGAGTATTTTTGTAAAGGACTGCTATCCCACCTCCTTCCCTTGTAGTACAGTCTAACCAGTGAATATAGTATCCTGGAGGTAGTATCTCATTGTCAGTAGTACTGGTTTTAGCCAGGTTTCCGTAAGACACATAATGTCTGGGGAGTGGGTTGCTAGGAGGGCATGTGGGTTGAGAATCTTATTGCTAATACTTCTAATATTTAGGTGAAATGCATGTAGGGAACTAGTGAAAGTATTCATGGGTAGCTTGACTGTGGGGGTTGTGGTAGAGGAGTGGAGGTTATTGGGTGAGGGTGGGCCAGGGTTGGGATGAATGTCTCCATGTGTTATAAGGTTATAGTGACAGGATATTCTGAGCTTTAGGAGTTTGTTTATAAGCTTTATATATTCTTTGTCTTTAGGATTATGTTTTGTGGCTGTACAGGGGTGGTATTTTATAGAGGGTGGTATATTCGGTGTGCAGGGGAAGGTAAAGTGTTTGGTGTTATGTGTGAAGTCGTGGGTGTCTGTTTGACCATTTGGGTTGAGAATACCATGGTCAAGTGTTTGTTTGTAGGCAGTGAGATGGTAAAATAGAAACAGTATAAGCATTTGGGTAATTAGTGTTTTTTTGCTTGTTTGCATTTTGATAGGGGGCGGGACAAATTTGATGGCTGACTGTGCTAACAGGGTGTGGAATAATGAGAGAGAAAGAAATGGGTTAAGGGGGCAGGGTTGCTCAATGATGTGTGAGGTGCTGATTGGTACTTAGCAGGAGGTGAGTGGCAAGGGAGTGGCAAAGTCTGATTTAAATTTAGCACTAGTGGGGCGGGTGAGATTTGGGGGTGGGGGGGCAGAGCGGGGCTAACACTGACTCTGAGAGTTACCTTTGGCTTTTGGTTTGGTTTGCATGATTGCATGTAAGCAATGTTTTTGGCTGTACTTTAATTGGTTTTATTCTTTTTTAATTTTACACCAATTTTCAGGCTAATTTTAATTGGATCCTAGGGGTAAACTACCAAGTATAGTTAATAAGGAGGGAGCGAAATTACTTTACCAAATTAAAAAGTAAATGCTTGGGACTGGAACACTGTGTGAGTGTAAGGCTGATTCAAAATAGTATAGCCCAATCTATTGGCAATTGGCTAGATCCCTTCACTGTTGTTGTGCAAACAGATTTATACCTAGTTTAGTGAGTTTGTCTATAATTCCAAAGTGGGGGAAGGTGTTGAAAGCCTTGGCAAGATCTAGATAGGCTGTGTGAACCACCTTACCCTCATCTACGGCTTTGGTGACCACTTCAAAGAAGTCTATCAGGTTTAGGAGACATGATCTGCCTTTTACAAACCCGAACTGGATAGGGTCCAGAATTTGGAGATTACCAATGTCATTGTTTATAAGTTCCGTCAGTTTTGGAGAAGTTTTTTTGTTTGACCCTAGTGGGGGAAGGGTTCGGGGGAGATGAATGTGACTGCTTTGTGGCCAGATCCTACCAGGGAGGATGACACTGTAGGGATACTGCAATGGTTACTCATGTTGGTTAATACCAAGTCCAAGATATTTTCACTTCTTGTGGGGGTGTTGACCAGTTGGTCCAAGGCATTTGCATTGACGAAACAAGGAATCTCTGGGCATTTGTGTTTTGGCATGAGTCGTTCTTCCAATGTATGGCTGGATAGTTAAAGTCACCCAGGATGAGGGTAAAGGGTTGAATCTTGGTAGATTCGAAGAGGTCCAAATAGGTGGAGTGAGCATCTTGAGTCAAAGTTGGGGTCCTATAGCTTGCTCTGATTTGAATTGCAGTCTTATCAATTGTTAACTGCACCTGGAGTGTGTCCTGTGTGTGATATTGTTTGACCAGCCGGGAGGTGTGTGTGTCTTTTATATATATTGTAACTCCACCTCCCTTTGCTTTGTTACCTACAGTTTAGGGTCTGGATGTATGGTAGGATGAGTAACCTCATCTGGTGTGGCTGGGTTGTTCTCTACAGCTTTGAACCAGGTTTTTGTGACTGCACAAATGTCAGCATCTTCCAGGGTTAAGAATGTTTGCAATGAACGCAGTTTCTTATTTAGACTCCTTGCATTTAGCAGCATGACCTTTAATTGGCATTTTGATGAAATTTATATGTTGGTAGTTTTGACCTCATGGCATTGCCTAAAAAAAGCACTATGGGGGAGGCAAGAGCCTTTGCCAGGAACCTGAAGCCCAAGGGAGACAGATGAAGGCCATCTCTGGCAAAGCATCATGTCTTGTCAATCATGTCATCCCAGGCTGTCAGGTACCGGATCCCCTTTGAATGGCACCCGAAACTAAGCCAATTGTTAAAGTAAATCATTTTCTGTTTAGCATCGTTCTGGGTGACAGTAGAATTCTGCTTAAGGCTAGGAACATACCTGCCTGGGACACATATTCAGCAAGCTTGATCATGTCTCTCTTCATATAGTCCAGGGAGGTACGTCTCAAGTCATTCATGCCAACATGGGCTATGACTGATTCATAACAGTACCTATCATAACAGTACCTATTGTTGAGAGACTTGAGTGCATGGGTGTTATGGTGGATTCTGGCACCTGACAAATAACTAACCATGACTTTCTCCTTATGCAGTCTGGTGAGTGGCACATCTGTGTTTCTCACAATGAAGTCTCCTATGACTAATACTTTGGGTTTATGTTTAAGCCTTAGTCGCTGTGAGACAGAGGTGTGGGGACTATGTGTGGTGTGTGGTGTGATGGGCAGTGGAGTTTACATGTGTTTTTGCCTTGGAGCTCATTTTTGTTTGTGTATGTTTTTGTTGAGCACCTTTGCATATGTGGGTGTGTGTTGTGTAGGTATGGGTAGTGTTTGAGGTGTGGTATTTGTGTTGAAAACCTTCTCATTGCCAGATATACTGACTTGTGAGGGAAAGAGCATTGTCTCTAGGTTCTTAATGTAATTGCATCTCTCACAAATCGTGTTCCTAGGTGGTAGTAATACATGGTTGTCCATGTATATGAGGCAGTTGTTACACTGTCTCAAGATGCCCATATCAACCAGACTGGCAGGAGAAAACGTAGGAAACTGTTCATCCATATTTGTCAAAAACTGAGGGACAGAGGCCAGAGAGAGCTAAGGGGATAAGGGGTGGAAGGTCTAAGAGTAGTACTGTTAGGTGATCACACAAGTACTACTAAGGGAAAATTTGTAGCTGGAGTAGCATCTGCTTGCTAAGTCTAACACCACATCGTACCTTCCTTCCTGTAAAACTGCCACTACACAAGATACACATGTACACAACCATGCACCCACATACACTACAAACATGACATCTAATCCCTTATCTAACCACAACCCAACCCTAAAACACATGGACTTACATGCACATGCATAACACCTTTAACCTAACACTAAAACACATACAGTCACATGCGAACACACACACTCACATGCAAACACATAGCACTTGTACCCTAACACTGAAACACATACTCTCTCATGCAAGCACACACACTCACATGCAAACACATAACACCTGTACCCTAATACTGAAACACATACACTTGCATGCAAACACAACACCTGTACCCTAACAATGAAACACATACACTTGCATGCAAACACAACACCTGTACCCTAACACTGAAACACATACACTCGCATGCAAACACACCTGTACCCTAACACTGAAACACATATACTTGCATGCAAACACAACACCTGTACCCTACCACTGAAACACATACAGTTGCATGCAAACACATAACACCTTTACCCTAACCCTAATAATGAAACACATACACACTCTAACCCTCTCACAATCCCTCCTCACCACTTTTAATGTCACTTTGAGATATCAGACATTCAACTATCTGAATGTTTGACAGTCTCAACCACCTTAGCATTCATTAAACAAAGCACCATTCAACAAAATACACAGTAACTGCTTTTACATATTTCTTTTATTTTCAAGGAATAGATTCCAAGCAGTTAGTGTTATTCTGCTAAAATGTTTTTTTCTCTGATTATGTAACATGCACATGCACAACTTTATGATATTTAACATCATGTTTAGCAAGGAATGTGAAAGTTTGATCAATAATAAAGAAGAAAACATATATTGCTATGCTATCCATTATTTAATAGTAGTTGACAATCTAAATGAACTCTAGGATGGGGAGATATATCTTCCAGTACCTAGGCGGATCACTAGACAAATCTTTCAGTACCTACACACATCAGTACAAGACTTTCAGCAACTACATACATCAGTAGACGTCTATCAGAACCTACATGCATCAGTAGATGAATCCTTTAGTACCTACACACATCAGTAGATGGCTTTCAGTACCTACACATGTCAGTAGACAAATCGTTCAGTAACTACACATATCAGTAGACAGCTTTCAGACCCTACACACATCACTAGATTTAACTTTTCAGTACCAACACTAGACAAATCTTTCGTACTACACATCAGTAGATGAATCTTTCAGTACCTACACACATCAGTAGATGGCTTCAGTACCTACACATATCAGTAGACAGCTTTCAGACCCTACACACATCCATAGATGGCATACCTTTAGTGCACTCTTTCCCAACACCAAGCTTACCAGTGTTGAGGTGGTAAAAACTAATAGCATAACTCTTGTGTAGTTTTAGTTTATCTCTCATCTCCATGATGGTAGAATTACAGAAGGGGAAAATGTCAAATATTTGCTTTGTTTTAATAGCGGAAAATTGTTTAGATTTAACATTGAGTTATTAAGTTTCAGGTTCAGATTAAGGTGTATAGGTTGCAGAGTTGCTGAGGCCGTAGATACATAGTGGCACAAATAGTTTTTGTAGAGTGATTATAAAGAATTGTATTGGTGTAAGTACTTTATAAGTTAGAAAGTTCCATTTGTCAAGAAAGGGAAAAGCTTTAGGGTTAAAACTGAATGATTCAATATATTTATGGTACAAAACTAGGCAAAAGGGAAACCCTGAGTTTCCATTCATATTATGTTCAGTAATTTTTCATTAGTCTGCTACTGTTAATGATGTCAAATATAGTCTGAAGTCTGGTAAATTAAGTCCAACATTTATTTTTGGCTGCATTAGTTGATAGTAAGAAATGGATTTCGGAGACTATACATTTACCCAAGTGCGAGTGTAACTTTTTAAATAATTTGTTGTATACTATTACTTGAGAGGCCATAAAAATATATAAAAATCTGGGAAGTATGTTCATCTTAACAATTGCGACTTTTGCTAAGAATGGTAGTTTTAGAGTATCCTATCTGCTACAATCTTGTACTATATTTTTCCACATTTTAACAATATTAGTTTGATAGAACTCTAACTTATTCTGACAAAATGTGATCTCCAAATATTTTATGGATTGTTTTATTTTAATTGTTGTTGGGCAGGGATATAATGATAGTAGCTTGGATAAGTTTAAAGGAAATATTGTAGATTTGTCTAGATTGAGTTTATAATTAGATAAGTACGAAAAAATTTCAATAGCTTTCAATAGTTTTGAAATATCAGAACTTGGTAAAGTGAAGTATAAATTTAAATTGTCTACAAATGCTGTTAGAGTGATTCTGGTATTAAGGATACTTGCAGGGCTATGATAGGTAGCTTGCTTGATAAGTAAAAGCAGGGGTTCCATGTACAGATTAAAAAGATATGGGGATAGAGGGAACCTTGTTGAATTTCGTTCTTAATGATAATTTTGTTAGATATATTTTTATTTATGCAAAGGACAGTATAAGCCTTATCATACAGAATTTTAATAAATTGGATGAAGCTTGGGAGGAATGTAAAATAAGGTAAAATCGATAACAGGAAATCCAGATAAAGTCTGTCAAAAGCTTTATATATGTCTACAAGTAGAGCAAATATTGGGTATTCCTTTTGATGGGTGAAGCTCATTAGTGTTTCCAAAGTAAGAGTATTATCACAGGTTTGTCTAAATGGAATAAACCCTGATTGCTCTGGCGATATATCTATATATATATATATATATATATATATATATATATATATATATATATATATATATATATATATATTGTTAGCCATTATTGTTGTAAGTATTTTGCCTTCTAGGTTAATTAAACGGGTTGATAGACCTTAGGATCTTTTTGACTGGCATTGTGTTTAAGAATAAAGACAGTTGTTGAAGAGTTAAAGTGAACATCTATGTTATTATTAATTATATAGTTAAAAAGAAATAGGAATATCCTAGAGATTTTTGAGCAGAAGGTTTTATAAAATTCTGCACTGAAGCCATCTGGACCTGACGCCTTATTGGGTTTTAAATTATTTATTACCATAGTTATCTCCTGTTGAGAAAAGGGGGGTGACAAAATCTTTTGTTGATTATGGTCAAAGTTTGGAAAGTTCAAATTTTGAAGAAAATGGGTCTTCACCTGCCCTGTTACACACGATTTCTACTCCCCATAAATTTGCAAGTATAAACTTACAAACAGGTTGAGAATTTTTGCATTAGCGCAATGCACCCAGTCTACGTAGTTTATCTCAAGAATAATAGGTATAGATTTTCTTTGGGAAATCAGTCAGGATCGGTGCTCCTTCTGCATAGTTAGCCACATTTTTAAGTTCATAGAATGACAAATGGTTTGCATTATGTAGGTAAAGTTCTTTTTGCACATGTATTAGTCGGCTCTCTGTTTCTTTTTTTAAAGTATTTTTGCAGTTCTGATTCTAGCATGAGAATACCTTTTTAAGTGACATTTCTTTATCGTTATGTAGTTACTTATGGTGGGTTGCTTTATTCATAAGAAAACCTCTTATCTGGGCTTTAGTAGCTGCCCACTCAATGTCAAATGGGATTTGGGAAAGAGGTAACTTTTCCAGTAATTCTTCTAATAACAAGTTAACCCCTTCCTCAATATCTTGCTTTAGAACCAAGTTAGGGTTTAGTCCAGTTATACCCCTTATAATTTTGGTGCTGTTTATCAGACCAGTTAATATTGAGCGTAACTTTGGACTGGACAGAAAAAAATAATGTAGCAGTTTGTATTCAGGTTCAAAAAGAAATCAGAAATTAAGAAAAAGTCAATTCTGGACCACATTTTGTGACATTGGGAGTAGAATGTATACCTTTCCGTTGTAGCCTTATTATTATTTTGATGGTTGAAAGGATCAAATAGTTTAAAGTCATTTTTGAGTTCCGACAAAGCAATAGTTGCCTGAATGTTATACGGTTTGTTTGCATTTGATCTATCAATTAAAGGATCCTGATATGCACTCCAGTCGCCTCCTATAATTATATAATGATTCTTTAGAGCAGATAAAATTTAATACAGAGACATGAAGAAGTCCTGTTGTTGTCTGCAGGGGTATAAATATTTAGAATCGTAATTGGTTTATTTACAGAGGGGCTTTTACAAGTTATATAACACCATCTGCCCTCAGTATCAGTATCATATTGCGTTATATTAGCCTGGAATGATTTCTTGATTATTATTGCGACCACGGCCCTACTTGTTTCTTTGTCAGAAGCAACAATCATTTTAATCCATTTTTTTCCTCCTGATTTTTGCCCACTGTTCTTCTGTCATATGTGATTCTTGTATTGAGATTATGTTAGCTTTTGATTTAAAAGCAAGGTGGAAACAGAATTTCCTTTTTTAAAATGATTGAATCCCATTTGAATTCCATGAATCAATCTCCCACATTCTATACTATTAAAAGTAAGAGTGAATACAGATGGTAGCTTAAGCTTATGATCTATTTAATGGTATTTATCAATTTAGGATAATTAGGTGAAAGACATATCATTCTTCTAGCCTTATCCCAGTGCCTACCCACTAACCCACCAGGCCAAGAAGAGAAGGGAAGGGTGAAAAATACTGTGTTGTTAGCAAAAGCCCACACTTTATGTATCTAACTGAGTCGAGATGAGATACACAAAAATTAAAATTAAAATTAGATTAAAATTAACTTTCCCCTTAATAAAAACATATCTCAAACAGAAAAATCCTAACATAGCCCACAAAAAAACAACCACTATCTTCCACTAACCCGGTTCTTTATGGTATGTAACTCTGTCATTATTTTCTAACTTCATTTTTTAATGATTTGTTACTAATTTGCCAGAAAACCACAATTTTATGAAAAACAGACAAAAACTATGAGGCAAAAATCTGGACATTCTGGGAAAATTTATACAGTTTAGAGGTATGATGGTAAAATAGAAGAATACTACGCAGGAAACAGAAATGCTGGGGAACCAAATTTACACCAAAATTATGTGCAACCCTGCTCAATATGGGATGTGAGCACTATTAAATGTTTAAATGGGTGAAAAGGCTATTAAATGTGTCTGCTTAAAGGTGCTTATGGCTAAGCAATGTATGGTCCCTGTTTAACATTATTCCTATGTTCATATATGCCACAGTTAACAAAATGAGCCCATGTTAATTCACCTTCTTTGGCATCTACTAAAAACAGCTTCTTTATGGAGCTAGCATGTTTCATATATTGCAGCCATACAATTATGTGAATATCTGGAGGTAATGTCAATGTAGGTGGTAATATTAAGCCAGTTATTGTATAGCTTTAGATTTTGAAGCAACTGCTAGTACAGGCAGATCCTGGTGTAGGGTAGTATGATAGTTGTGTTTTGTGGACAAATGGTATATAAACATGTTGCAATCTGTCTACAAATTAACTTAGCACAGATGTACTCTACTTTAATGCTTTGTTTTTCTTTTTTTTTTTGTAATTTTAGTCCCTCTTAATTTTTTGATTTCTGTAAATGACAGAATGTAATAGCACTGCTTCAGGACTTTTTACCAGTGCAATACAGCCTCTCAAAAGTATGACAGACATCTGGGAGAGATGCTAATCTATTTTTCAGCTGTAAATACTGCCTATAGGGTTATTGTTGCAGGATCTGCAGTTCACCATCTCTCTTCTTTGAAGTCTGGGGTTTACTATCAATGTTGAAACATCTGTCCTGAATCCCTCAGACTACTACTCTTCTACCTCCAAAGGGTTTGTCATTGACAGTCTTCTTTCAGTCTCTTCTTCCCCTGACTACCATGCCAGCCGGGGAGTTTCTTCAGGTCTTGAGATTCATGGCCTCTTCTATTCTGATGCTTCCTCTTGCCAGACTGCACACGCATAAGCGTCAGTGGTACCTCAAGTTGGTTTGGCTGCACCATAGTTACCCTCTGACTTTTAGGGTAACTCTCCTTCCCTGACTCAAGAAGGAATTTGAGTGTTGGATTTGATAGTTCATGCCCAACCCAGGCGGGATCTTTCAGTCTCCAGTCCCTTCCCTGGAGCTGTTCACTGATGCTTTGGACATGGGTTTGGGAGGAATCTTTTGGTCACCTGAAAATTCAAGGTCTTTGGCCTACTCATCAGAAGTCAGACCATATCAATATCAAAGAGATGAGGGCTCTGATTCTGGCAGTTCTGGCCTTTTGCCCCATGTTCTCTCCGGGCCCCTTGAAGGTGTACACAGACAACACTACAGTGATGTTGTATGTCAACAAACAAGGGAGCGCGAAATCTTACCCCCTGTGCAAGATGGCACTTCAGGCAAATATATGGTTAAACTTATATATGTGGAGGAACATAACATTAGTTACAAAATTAATTAGGGAGAATCACTTAGGCAAAGTAGGGCATAGTTAGTAATACTTCCAAGTTGCAGCTAGGAATGTAACTACTTAAAGAGAAGTAGTGTTGTTAGAAGGGATATGTAAACAGAGTTAGTACGTACAGCCAAATTGTAGAAGTAGTGCTAAGTTAATAATTAACCTGGAGTGTTACATGTGCAAAGCCTGGATTCAAATAAGTGTCTTTTGAGAGATACTTTCCCGGCATGCTGTCAGAGTATTAGTCAGCACTTTCTCAGTGATGGTAGCAACAAAGGGGAGAGGCGGTTCTACAACAAAGAATTGTCACTGTTACCTCTAAAAGTATATACAAATCTTCCAACTGGTAGCTTAGTCTGTAAAGGAAGTGATCAAAGTAAATTTTGAAAATTGTTAGTCAACTAGTATGATTCGTCTATGACCTATAGCTAAACAGTGACTTTTATTCAAGTAGCAAATATTGATAGATTCTGGGATCAACTGGGGTTATAAACCAACAGTTTTGTGTAGCAGGGATATATTTCTAGAAAGTGGATCGGCAGTTGGTCATGTTCAAGCAATGAAAATAAACATTTTAGCTGGTGCTTTTTTGATTCAAGAGTTAGCAAACTTGGGATTTTGTTTCATGACTTTATCTGAAGTATTATCTTGTTGAATGTACTTTCACAATGTCTTTTAAATGAAAGTATACAGTCAAGTATGAGACAGAGACATTTTTTGTTGGTGATGATGTTAAAAAGGTCTTTCCATTGTATCAGATCTGTATTAGATAGATTGCATTGTGCCAAAGATCATGCATGACTCCAGATAAGCTAGGATTAATCAACAGCTTTATGTAGGTTATATGATACCATTCTGTCTCCATCTGCTATAGTATGATGCAAAATAGCTTCATACATTAATATATAGAAACTATCACATCCCAAATTGTTTTGTGTTTGTTCTATTTGTATATTCTGTGCTACAGTTGTCATCTTGTGAAACAAGTTTTGAGAATATGAACATATGCTTATTTGTATATATTTTGTACCTTGTTTAACTAGTATATGTTTGCAGCTTGTTTTAATTGACATCTATCTTACAAGTTGTAGAATATCTTGCTGTTTGTTCTACTGTTCTGTTCTGCATAGCTACTACAACTGATGCCCTTTCTGTTGGGAACATGGCTGAAAAGTGTTTGAGGACCAGACCACCTACCTCAGTATCAAATGTAATTAATTAGATAGATAGAGGATGGATGGATAGACAGACAGACAGACAGATAAAAGCCAGTGCCAAAGTGAAATGAAATCCCTTTGGAGTTAAAGTTGCAGAGTTTTCAGTTTGTCTTTGAAATGAAGGGAATGGATTATCTGTGTACACAGTAGTGTTAAGAGAGGACAGTTCTGTCTGAGATAATCTAGGGAAAAGGATAGCAAAATGGGTCCCCAACTGAGCCTTTGACAATTCCTATAGGTAAAATCACCTACCAAAGGTAATGTGGTGCCAGTGAAGACTTGATACTTTATTAGGGGTTGTTTCTATAATAAATGATGACACCATCAACAAAAAGAGCTAGCAAGGAAATTTGTCACTCAGGGTAACAAACTCACCTGGTGCACTCCTCCTCTGACTGGCTATAATAGCTACAGATCTCTTAATTTTGCTTGTGATATAAATAGGACATGTTGTACAGACATATGATTTTTCAGAGGATTCCCATTGACTGGAACAAGCTCCACATCCTGGAAAGCAGAGTTCCTCCCTAACCCTATTTAAGTGCAATTGGATGGGTAATTGGAAGTTCATTCCTGGTCTGGCACTTATGTCTCTGATGGACAAAGGTAGTCAGCAAATCAATCCCTATAAAAATCAAATTTGTGGGTCAAATTGAGGTTGCACAGCTAAGCTTATAAGAACCCTTGTGGTTGTTAGCCTAGTATAAACCTTTCTACCTGTAATAAAAATATGTAAATTTTAAAAGTTTTAAAGGTATAAATGAGTTATTAGAGTATTACATAATGCTATAAAATTGTCTACCAATTAAGGGTTAAACTGGTAAAACATAAACTCCAAGAGGCTCCAAAACCAAAACAAATCCAAGGCTGAAGGTTGTGAGCAGCAACTGTTTTATTTGGTAAAACCACTTTATAAAAACAAAAAAAAAATACATATATATTAAGTGCTTTATGTCCATTCTGAGTTCCTATAAGGGACAAAAGCACTTAATATATATGTTTTTTTTTAATTTTAAGTGGTTTTACCAAATAAAACAGTTGCTGCTCGCCACCTTCAGTCTTGGATAAATTAAGGGTTAAATCTATGAGACTGAGCCACAGGGAATTTACATGGTGAAATATTTAAAAAATTAAAACAAAGAGTTAGAAGGTCACACTGAAAAAACAATGAGAAAAAACTAAATGAAAACTCCAGCCAAGCTAGAACTTCCAAAGAGTGACCTCCCAAACCTCCTGTAACAGAGGCCCATGGGATATATGCAAATGACCCTTATGAACATCAGGTGTTTCAGCTATATGGCGATTCTGATTGCCCATGACTTTGGCTGGAGTTTTCATTTATTTTTTTCTCATTGTTTTTTCAGTGTGACCTTCTAACTCTTTGTTTTAATTTGTTATTTGGGATATTTTGCAATCACCCTAATGAAAATGGACATCAGCCGGGTATAACAACCCCGTGTTTCTTAAGCTTAGTCAAACACTCTAAATATGCTATTCTGAAGAGATCATAGCAAGGCTGAAATATGCATATCCATAGCTAGTGGGGTTTGTGTTTATTGACTTGAAATTGTTCTTTAAAATGACTTCAATCGTAAAAGTTATGGGCAATCAGAATCGCCATATAGCTTAAACACCTGATGTTCGTAAGGGTCATTTGCATATATCCCATGGGCCTCTGTTACAGGAGGTTTGGGAGGTCACTCTTTGGAAGTTCTAGCTTGGTTGGAGTTTAAATATTTAAAAAAGGATGAAAGATGGTACAAGTATGGGAGGGAAAACACAGGGATAAAATGCATATTAATGGAGTGTGTGGGCAAGAAGTATATGTAAAGGAGCCATAAGGAATGGAGTAAAATATGGGGGTGAATTAGAAAATACCACGGAAGTGTGCTGTTTTGGTCTGGATACAGTACAGTGCTGAGAGAAAAGAAATGTGGACAATACTCAGAAAAAAAGGGTGGAAGTGGCAACCAGATGTTTTAAAGGAGAGGTAATATAGGCACACAGAGATGAATGCCTCCCAAAAGGGCAGGAAAAGGAACCTGAGTTTTAGACAAAGAAAGAAAAACACCTTCTTAAGTTTCACGATGCTGAGCTGGGAAAGGCTGACCTCAGGAGGTTACTGTGAACAAAACTTTGAGAAAGAAAGAGTCAAGGCATGCACAGGATGAATCATATGACACTGCATCAATTAAGGAAACACATATTAAAAATATCATGCTGCGCTCTAGCAGGGGTGAGCTAGTTGGACTGTGTGTGCACATAACTGCATCATTCCACTATGAAACTTAAAGGAGTTTACATTTTACTTGGGAGTAGCTTTGTTTAGTAACAGCTTTGCTTGGCTACCCACCACCAAGAGCAGAGAAATTAAATCATTCTGAACGTATGCACCCTTCTTAGATCAAATCTGAATTAGTTACATATAGCAAGGCTATAAAAGATGGTTTTCCTCTTGGATTCTGTTATTGGAAAGAAAATGTACAGGCAAATGGACTGATTTCTGTACACTTCTAAGATGACTTTTGTTTATAGGTTCATATGTTTAGCTGTGAAGCTTGGGGAGCCCGTGAAAGCTACAGTTAGGGTTAGACTGAGGTAGATAACAGTGCTCCCTGCTGGAGGTAAATGTAGGAGGGGTAGCATGACTACCAAAAAACCCTGAGGTGTACCTCCAAGAGGAAGTGGGAGAGCTTGGTGGTAGGGTGGAGAAAGGTGTTTAGGGTAGAGTAAGATAGACACAGGCAACATTTGTAATAGCAATAGTCCAGTTACGAAAGAATGTGCATTTTACATATTAACAAGAAAAAGACTGAACAGTGCAGAAATGCAGGAAATCCAACTATGGAAAAGATAAAAAAGCAAACTGCCAAGGGTAGATTTTCATCTGATAGGAGTGGTATGCTCAAATGATGGGTGAAAGATGGAGCAGGAATTTTTAGTCTAAAAACAGATAGTTAGGGACTTTGAAAGGTGTGAAGCTGAATGGAAGTTACTGGGTAACTTGGCAGTGTGCAAAGGAGGGGAAGAATCAATGTCTGTGTTCCTTTATGGGGGGACAAATAGTGATAGTTTTATTTATTTTTTAAGAAAAGGATTTCAGGGTTACGGAGTAATAGTATGTGAGACGTTTAATGTGGTGTTAGGCCCTTAAAAATATAACATTCTTGGACCAATATAATTTCACATGAGGTATTAGCAATTGCACAGACATAGAGGAAAGTTGGGATGAGAACAGAGAACATTTTTGAAACAGTGAATGCAAAGAGGTAAAGAGGGTATATTGTATATTAGTAAACATGAATGAGACAGAAGTAGTAAACAGGTTAACGCTTCAAATCATGCATATTTGAAATCATGTTATGACAGAGAGTTTGAGGCATGTATAAAGGACGCAAGGGAAGTGAGAGAGGATGAAAACTAGGGAAATGGAAGTCGTGACCAATTAAGACAGTAAAAGAATATGGTGGGACATGGAGTGAGGAGAACATAGTAGAAGGTGGGAGAACTACCTCCCTGGACTACATGAAAAGAGACATAGAGGAGCTCTCTGATTATGTAGCCCAGGCAGGTATGACCCTGACCCTGAGCAGTATCCTTCCTTCAACAAGAATGATGCCACAATATAGAGACAAGATGATCAGCTTTAACAATTGGCTTAATGTCTGGTGTCATTCAAAGGGGATCCAGTGTCTGTCTGCCTGGGATGACATGCTTGACAAGCCACGCTGCTTCGCAAGGGACGGCTTGCACCTATCACCCTTGGGATTCCGGATATTGGCTAAGGCTCTTGCCACCCCCATAGTGCCTTTTTTAGGCAAGGCTCAAATTCTAAATCTACCACCCTAGAAAACAAAAATGGGAAGAAACTGAGGGTAATGCTGCTCAATGCCAGAAGTCTAAATCTCAAAATGCACACACTCGAGGCCCTTCTCAGTATGGAGAACATCGATGTCTGTGCTGTAACTGAAACCTGGTTCAAGGCTCCTGAGAGCACCCCGGCACTATTAGGTTTTACCTCATATCATGCGTTCCGGCCCCAAAACCCAGACCACACCACAAAAGGAGGGGGTGTATCCATATTCATAAAGGATACCCACACCTCCAGGTTGGTGGCAATGCACGAAGCTTTGGAAACCATCCAGGTGCAACTAACCATAGGCAAAACTGCTCTACAAATTGTAGCATGCTACAGGCCACCCTCTCAAACTCAGGAACCCCACACAACCTTCCTGAAGACACTGGAGGGTAAAAATGTATCTCCAAACACCATCATATTAGATGACTTCAACTACCCGAATATAAACTGGGAACATTACTCAAGCCCTAACTTTCTAGCTCAACAGTTCCTGGAGTTCATAAATTCAAATGCCATGGAACAGCTAGTCACTGTTCCCACGAGATGAGAAAATATACTAGATCTCATTATCACAAACATGGGGACAAAATGCTCCACACCGGAAGTATATCCCTCATTGGTGAGATCTGATCATAAACTAATCTCGCTGGAAATCCACATCCCTCCCCCACCCCAAACAAAAAAGACCACAGTGAAGAACTTCTCTAAAGCAAACTTCACACTACTCAAGACTGGTGTGGTATCCTTCAAGGCCCCTGAGCCAGTGGAATCCACAACCCAAGCTGCGAAGCCCTTACAAATGCCTTCTATGAACACCTCCAGGACTGCATGGATCAGGCAATCCCAAATAAAACCAAGACTCTTTCCACAAAGGGCAAATGTCCAGTCTGGTGGACCCCAGCCATTAACAAACTTTACAATAAGAGGAGAAAGCTATTACATGATAGAACAAAATCCATAAAAGGGAAGTCACCCCTGATCATTATTAGTAAAAACATATGAGCACTCATAAAATCAACTAAGGCCAATTTTGAGAGAAAAATTGCCATGGATTCAAAGGACAATCATAAGGCCTTTTTCAGCTATGTTAGGAACCTGGGTGGAAACTCCCAGATATGCTCAGAATTAGTCCAAAATGATACAAAAATCACTGAACCCACAGACATTGCCAACATACTGGCAGACAGGTTCAGTGCAAACTTCACCTCCCTCTCCCCCCTAAAGGAGAGATAACTATCCCAGCGGAGTGTAGCCTCCCAGACATCTCAAATGCGCAGGTGAAAGCTGCTCTCTCTAAAGCTAAAAACACAGCATCAATGGGACCGGATGGTGTCCCCGGCTGTGTGCTACATGAGCTAAATGAGGAATTAAACCCGCACATAAGGCAACTGTTTAATCTTAGCCTTACCACAGGATACGTGCCCAAGGAGTGGCGTACGGCAACTGTAGTCCCACCCTGGTAATTACCGCCCCATAAGCTTAACAAGTCTAGTCTGCAAAGCTATGGAGAGGATCATAATGGAGCTCATAAACAAAGATATAGGGGATTTGCAGACATTGGACCCGGCCCAGTTTGCTTTGTCAAGGGCAGATCATGCCTTTTGAACTTGGTCGACTTCTTCGAAACAGTCACCAAGGCCATTGATGAGGGAAAGGCTGTCCATACAGCCTACCTTGACCTTGCAAAGGCTTTTGACACAATACCGCACTTGGGTATTGTAGAAAAACTTACCAGCTTAAATGTAAACCCATATGTCACAAGATGGGTTGCAAACTGGCTTAAGGACAGAACCCACAGGGTTAGAGTTACTGGCGCTATGTTAGACTCCAAGCCGGTCACAAGTGGTGTCCCACAGGGCTCGGTCCTTGGCCCCCTATTGTTCATCATCTACTTCTCAGAAGTACAGGCCAACATGGGAGGACTTTGGCTGACAAAGTTTGCTGACGACTGCAAACTGGGCGCCATAGTGGAAAGTGCATCGGACACGGATATCCTTCAGAAGGGACTCACGGAAACAGATAGCTGGTGCCAGAGCCATGGCCTGAAGTTAAACGCCAAAAAATGTATAGTCATACCCTTTGGGAAAAACAAGGTAACCCCAAGCTACCATATAGGTGGCAATCCACTAAGCACAGAAGAGGTTAACAGGGACCTGGGGACCCAGGTTGACAGTGGCCTTTCTTTTGATACTCACGTTGCTAAAGTGGTTAGAAAGACCTTCTACATTGCCCACCTGTTCATGAAGGGATTCACATCCAGATCTAGTGAGGTCATTGTTCCCCTGTACTCTTCACTTATCAGACCAATGATCAAGTACAATGTCCCATTCGGGATGTATCTCACCCGACATCTGCAGCAATTGGAGAGACCCCAAAAGTTCCTCACCAAAAGGATAAAGGGACTCCAAAATCTGTCATATGCTGCCAGATTGAAGAAACTCCAGCTCTATTCAGTCGCATACCGTCTGCTCAGAGGTGACATGTGCCTGACATACAAGGCCAAGTCCAACCCGGAATTAATGGACATGCTCCACCTCAAAAAATCCAAATCCACCAAAACCACTAGAGCAAGCAACTTAAACCTTAGCACAGATATAAATAGGACGTTCTGGAGGGATAGATTTATCACTCAGAGATTCCCTATGCTGTGGAATAAAATCCCGGTCAATGTGAGGCAGAGCACCTCGCTGGCTCTGTTCAAGAGAAATATTGACCTGTGGATGGGAGATCGTAGGTTTATCCCGGGAATCATCTCTGTGTCAATGCTGGACAGAGGCACAACAAACTAATGGGCACAGCCTTCCTGAAGACACTGGAGGGTATAAATGTATCTCCAAACACCATCATATCGGGTGACTTCAACTACCCGAATATAGACTGGGAACATTACTCAAGCCCTAACTTTCTAGCCCAACGGTTCCTGGAGTTCATAAATTCAAATGCCATGGAACAGCTAGTCACTGTTCCCACGAGAGGAGAAAATATACTAGATCTCATTATCACAAACATGGGGACAAAATGCTCCACACCGGAAGTATATCCCTCATTGGTGAGATCTGATCATAAACTAATCTCACTGGAAATCCACATCCCGCCCCCACCCCAAACAAAAAAGACCACAGTGAAGAACTTCTCTAAAGCAAACTTCACACTACTCAAGACTGGTGTGGTATCCTTCAAGGCCCCTGAGCCAGTGGAAACCACAACCCAAGCTGTGGAAGCCCTTACAAATGCCTTCTATGATCACCTCCAGGACTGCATGGATCAGGCAATCCCAAATAAAACCAAGACTCTTTCCACAAAGGGCAAACGTCCAGTCTGGTGGACCCCAGCCATTAACAAACTTTACAATAAGAGGAGAAAGCTATTACATGATAGAAAAAAATCCATAAAAGGGAAGTCACCCCTGATCATTATTAGTAAAAAAATACGAGCACTCATAAAATCAACTAAGGCCAATTTTGAGAGAAAAATTGCCATGGATTCAAAGGACAATCATAAGGCCTTTTTCAGCTATGTTAGGAACCTGGGTGGAAACTCCCAGATATGCTCAGAATTAGTCCACAATGTAACAAAAATCACTGAACCCACAGACATTGCCATCATACTGGCAGACAGGTTCAGTGCAAACTTCACCCCCCTCTCCCCCCCTAAAGGAAAGATAACTATCCCAGCAGAGTGTAGCCTCCCAGACATCTTAAATGCGCAGGTGAAAGCTGCTCTCTCTAAAGCTAAAAACACAGCATCAATGGGACTGGATGGTGTCCCTGGCTGTGTGCTACACAAGCTAAATGAGGAATTAAACCCGCACATAGGGCAGCTGTTTAATCTCAGCCTTACCACAGGATACGTGCCCAAGGAGTGGTGTACGGCAACTGTGGTCCCACTCCACTAAGGCGGTGCCTCTACGGACCCTGGTAATTACTGCCCCATAAGCTTAACAAGTCTAGTCTGCAAAGCTATGGAGAGGATCATAATGGAGCTCATAAACAAAGATATAGGGAACTTGCAGACATTGGACCTGACCCAGTTTGGCTTCGTCAAGGGCAGATCATGCCTTTTGAACTTGGTCGACTTCTTCGAAACAGTCACCAAGGCCATTGATGAGGGAAAGGCAGTCCATACAGCCTACCTTGACCTTGCAAAGGCCTTCGACACAATACCCCACTCGGGTATTGTAGAAAAACTTACCAGCTTAAATGTAAACCCATATGTCACAAGATGGGTTGCAAACTGACTTAAGGACAGAACCCACAGGGTTAGAGTTGCTGGTGCTATGTCAGACTCCAAGCCGGTCACAAGTGGTGTCCCACAGGGCTCAGTCCTTGGCCCCCTATTGTTCGGCATCTACTTCTCAGAAGTACAGGCCAACATGGGAGGACTTTGGCTGACAAAGTTTGCTGATGACTGCAAACTGGGCGCCATAGTGGAAAGTGCATCGGACACGGATATCCTTCAGAAGGGACTCACGGAAACAGATAGCTGGTGCCAGAGCCATGGCCTGAAGTTAAACGCCAAAAAATGTATAGTCATACCCTTCGGGAAAAACAAGGTAACCCCAAGCTACCATATAGGTGGCAATCCACTAAGCACAGAAGAGGTTATCAGGGACCTGGGGACCCAGGTTGACAGTGGCCTTTCTTTTGACACTCACATTGCTAAAGTGGTTAGAAAGACCTTTGACATTGCCCACCTGATCATGAAGGGATTCACATCCAGATCTAGTGAGGTCATTGTTCCCCTGTACTCTTCACTTATCAGACCAATGATTGAGTACAATGCCCCATTCGGGATGTATCTCACCCGACATCTGCAGCAATTGGAGAGACCCCAAAAGTTCCTCACCAAAAGGATAAAGGGACTCCAAAATCTGTCATATGCTGCCAGATTGAAGAAACTCCAGCTCTATTCAGTTGTATACCGTCTGCTCAGAGGTGACATGTGCCTGACATACAAGGCCATGTCCAACCCAGAATTAATGGACATGCTCCACCTCAAAAAATCCAAATCCACCAAAACCACTAGAGCAAGTGACTTAAACCTTAGCACGGATATAAATAGGACGTGCTGGAGGGATAGATTTATCACTCAGAGACTCCCTATGCTGTGGAATAAAATCCCGATCCATGTGAGGCAGAGCACCTCGCTGGCTCTGTTCAAGAGAAATCTTGACCTATGGATGGGAGATCGTAGGTTTATCCCGGGAATCATCTCTGTGTCACTGCTGGACAGAGGTACAACAAACTAATGGGCACAGTATTTTTTCATATAAGGGGTGGCGTAAGCCACAAAAATTTGGGCTAGGCTTATAAATGCCTTAGGGGAGATAGCCTAGTATAAACCTATGAACCTATGAACCTATAAGGGGTGGCGTAAGCCACAAAAATTTGGGCTAGGCTTATAAATGCCTTAGGGCAGATAGCCTATATTTATTTTTTTATTTTATTTTACATTTGTTGACTGGGATAGTCCGACTGGATACATGTCCATTTTCAGCGGAGGCCCGGGGAGAAAAGCTCCATAGAGGAAAAAGTTACACTTTCATTTACATGCAGATAAATACGCTACCTAATACAAATAAGTAAAATTAGAGATACACATAATCAAAATTAGAGATACACAAAAATACTTCCCAATTGTTTTAGATGCACTTGGCTACCATGTGAATAAATAGCAGAATAAAAATACAGTGTAGTTGATATTCTAGGTTACTATTACCCATCCCTTGTAGAGTCTAGTCAGGCAGTGGGGAGCTTGACTTCATAAGTACCAGTGGAGGTGGAATTTAGTGGGTGTGAGTTTACAAATTCTTTAGACTAAGAAGAAGAAAAAAACACCTAGTAAAACAAGTGGAGAATGCTACTAGTTGAGTGTCAGAGAGAACTAGTCTGGGTTATTACAAGAGCACAGCCAATGTTTTTTAAAAAATTGTTTAAGATTATTTTTGAATAGACATTGGGATGTAGTAAGTCTTAAGTTATTGGGGAGGGAGTTCCAGACTTTTCCTATAGAGTTGGCAAAAAGGGCTTCTCCAGCAGAGTTGTTGGATTTGATGGTTTGTACCAGGACTCTATGTGAGGAGCGAAGACAGCTAAGATTAGAGTATGGAATCAGAAGATTATGCAAGGAGGGGGTTTTATCTGGTTGCTTAATAATTTTAAACGCTTCAGTGAGTTGGTTTAGTTTGAGAAGATTGGGTAGTTCAAGCCAGTCAAGTTTCCTTAGGTTAAGGCAGTGATGAGTTCTGTAAGGACCTCCTACTACAAATCTGGCGATGTGATTGTAGGCAGCAGAGAGTTTATTGATCTCACTATTGTTAAGGAATGAAAGCACAGGAGAGGCATACAATAAAGTGGAGAGTAAATGCGTGCGAGAGATAGTTAGTTTGGCAGTGGGGGTTAGAAAGTTTTTAATTCTATACAAGGATCCAAGTTTCTTATTTACAGTCTTTATGGTTTGACTGATATGCATATCAAATCTAAGCCGACTATCAATAGTGACTCCTAATAGTTTAGTGTTGGTAACAGGCTCGATCATGGTACCATTACTATCAATAGTGACTCCTAATAGTTTAGTGTTGGTAACAGGCTCGATCATGGTACCATTACTATCAATAGTGACTCCTAATAGTTTAGTGTTGGTAACAGGCTCGATCATGGTACCATTACTATCAATAGTGACTCCTAATAGTTTAGTGTTGGTAACAGGCTCGATCATGGTACCATTACTTACTATCAATAGTGACTCCTAATAGTTTAGTGTTGGTAACAGGCTCGATCATGGTACCATTACTATCAATAGTGACTCCTAATAGTTTAGTGTTGGTAACAGGCTCGATCATGGTACCATTACTATCAATAGTGACTCCTAATAGTTTAGTGTTGGTAACAGGCTCGATCATGGTACCATTACTATCAATAGTGACTCCTAATAGTTTAGTGTTGGTAACAGGCTCGATCATGGTACCATTACTATCAATAGTGACTCCTAATAGTTTAGTGTTGGTAACAGGCTCAATCATGGTACCATTAATAGATTGAACAAGGAAGGGACTATTGTTAGATTGGGGTGTAAGTTGGACTGATGGACTAACTGAGGTGGGAAAAAATACTAGTAACTTGGTTTTTTTTGGATTTAGAATGAGTTTCCGTTCCGAGAGCCACTTTTTTACTATAGTAAAACAGTTTTGGGTTGTTACTTGTAGGTCAGGGAGGGAGATATCCGAGCAGATCAATGTGGAGTCGTCTGCATACTGGATGCAGGTGGCCTTAGGGATGACTGAGTGAAGATCATTTATGAATACGGAAAAGAGAAGAGGACCAAGTATGGAGCCCTGGGGGGGACCCCTATGGTATTCGGCAACAGTTGAGAGAGCTTATTTTCCCATCGTACTGATTGTTGTCTTCCAGAGAGGTAAGCTTTGAACCAGTTAAGGGCCGGATAATCAAGGTATAAGGTTTCAAGAGTGTGGAGCAGTAGTTGGTGATTGACCATGTCAAAGGCTTTTGACAAGTCAAGGAAGAGGGCTGAGGAAATTTTTTTGTTATTGCGGTTTTTATTGATTGAGTCGGTAAAAGAGAGGAGGGCGGTGGTCGTACTATGGTGGGGTCTGAAACCGTGCTGAGATTTGGACAGTAGATTATTTAGGGTGAGATGGTTAAGGAGTTGTTTATGAACACATCTTTCCAAGATTTTGGCTATTGGTGACAATATTGCTATAGGTCTATAGTTTGATGGGTCAGTAGAGGAGCCACCCTTATGAAGTGGGATGACATGGGCTACTTTCCAAATGGAAGGGATAGTGGCCTCAGTTATAGTTCGGTTAATTAGAATTGAGATGGGATATGCTATGACATCTGCTGCTATTTGTAGGTATTCAGCTGGTAGTCGGTCGGCCGACAGGGTGGTTGGTTTAAGTTTCTTCAGTAGAGATCTAATATAGGAGGTGGAAGCTGGCTGGAGAGTAAAGAAGGGTAGAGATTCATCATTAACCTTAGTTGGGGGGGAGGAAGGATGGGGAAGTTGATTAGCCAGGGTCTGAATGGTCTCAGTGAAAAAGGAGTTAAAAGTATTGGCGACCTCTTCTGGGTTTTTTCCAATAAGTGTTTCTGGGGTGGGAGTAGACGCTTTCCCTGAGTGGAGGAGGTTGTTTAAGCCTGCCCAAAACGTCTTTGGATTGTTCTGGTGCTTATCTTGGAGGTGACAGAAATAGTTCTTTTTATCTAGGGTGGAGTCTTTTTTTGTTGCATTTCTAAGTTGCTGGAATTTAATGCGATCTTGAGGTGCCTTAGTAGTTCGCCATTTGTCCCAGGCCAAATGGCCTAGTATAAACCTATGAACCTATGAACCTATGAACCGAGAGAGAGTGGAAAAGAACTAAGGCAGCTTGGAGAGGATGAATTGTTGCAGCTTTAAATGGGGAAAGATCGCACAAGTTAGAAGCTGTAGAAAGGAAATTGAAGAGAATACAGGGGAATCAGTAGCTGTAACAACAGGGGAGGGGTGGGGTAAATGAGATAAGTGATTACTGAGATGAAGAACATTAGAAAGGCTAGAAGAGTGACAAACATGGAAGAAATTTGAGTGAAAGTCTGAAAACTAGTAGGTAGAAAAGTGAGACAGAGGTTAAGCTCTTGATGTAGGGACTTAAGAAGGAGAGATGGAAGGTTTACAGGATGGCAGTATCATCACAATGTCATGTAGCACAAAGCATAATCAGTCCAAACTAATGCCGATTTACACCTAACCATCACTTATCCTTAAAGGGCACTTTTTGTTTCCAGGAAGGGGAAAAAAGGTTTAGCCTGTGGGAGAATTTTTGGATACGTAATTAATTGTGACGATTCTTCTTAATGGTAGCTATGGTTGCTCAGCTTAGTAGTTAAGGTAATTTATTTCTGAAATGTACCACAAATAAAAAAAAACAAAAGTAACAACAGTGTAAAATATAACTAAAAAATTCCAAAACATGCACTGAGAAGCTTTTATTCTTGCAATGTATAATGACACAGATTGAGCGCTTTCATCCCCTGAACTGGGGACTTCATCAGAATCTAACTGCACTCCATAGTACAGCTTTAAATACTGTTAAAAATGAGTGATGTCATCACCCTTCACAATCCTTTAAAGATACAACCACCTTAATGCTTCAAATGAAATGCACTACAAACTCCTTTTAACACAAGAACATTTTAACAAACATCATTTATAAAAAGAACTTTTCAAATTCCAAGACATTCATCAAATGTAAACTTAAAAAATGTTTAAGATAACAAAATCAACCACATTTTATCCAATGACTTGCTTTAAAACATATGTATACTGTGTAGTTGAACCACCCATCCCCCAACACACACACACAGACTAACATACACAGTACTTGTGAGGTAGCTTTCCTCACTAATATTGGTTTTAAGGATACCATTTCATTAAGACCTGCTGCATGGGTCGCTAGTTTTATTTGCCACTTTATTTCCCTTTCCTCTATATAATTCCTGTAATCTCCCCCTCTAGGGTTTGGTCTTACTGCCTCCACAATACCAAATAAAAACTGAACAAAATCTGCACATACTAATGAATGTTTATATAGGGATTATTTATATTTCTTGTAGCAATCTGGTGCTAGTGCTCATATATTGTGTCCCTAAGATACCTTTCTGTCTTGCCTATGTAGTAAGCTGGACAGGTTTTACATTGCCTGTTGCCTGACAATAATAGAAAGCATACCTGAGCTACACTCAAAAAGAGACACCTGGCCACCCAGCTGACAAATAACATTTTGCATTTTGTTTTCTTTATTTATACACTGATATTATACATAGAGTATAAAAACATTTTAACTGAAAGTGAATGTAATAAATCTTATTGAACAGCATTGTGTTTTGGTAAACTGGTTGTACACAAATTCTGCTTATTGCCTACATTCACTGCTAAAAAGAGGACAATACACAAGTACTTACTGCATCCACTACTAAAAAGAGGACCATACAGAAGTGCTGCCTACATCCAGATGAGCTCAGAGATGCTACATTGCAGGTCTGGGACATCCACTGCAGAGGGCTGTCTTCTTTAATTTGTCTTTCTGACATCCTCCAAGAAATCTGTATTTTCGTCATAATGCATACTGCACGCATATATGTGGTTTTCTCACTAAACAGTAATTTCAGTCTCCTGAACTTTTGTTTGTGATAACCAATTTATTTTTAATGTTGTATTCAACAGTAGGCCTTGCATAATATGGACTAATTTTTAGTGCATGCCTTCTGCTGATTTTACTCTATCACACATGCAAGTCTCTTCATATTGCCATTAAATACTTTGCAATTATACAACGACCCCCCATTAATATTTCAAAATGTGCACGCTTTTTTTTTTTTTTACAGCAACGGAGAACGCAAGATCTCCGTTGCTTTTTAGAAACTGTCTCGCTATGTTAAAGGAGTTTAACATAGCAAGGCAGCTTTAAAAAGAGTAACGGAGATCTTCCTTTAACTCCTTTAACATAGCGAGACACTTTGTAAAAATCAATGGAGATCTTGCTTTCTCCGTTGCTTCCACCCACAGCTCTGATGTACTGCATAAGCATACGCATGCACAGTACATCAGAACTGACGCAGAATACCAGACAGCTGCAGAAGAGCAGCACAGAGGCATTATACAATGCCATTATTTAAGAAAAGTAAGTATTTTTTTCTTAAATAATGTTGTTGCATAATAGCAATAACCCACTTCTGGGTGTGGGTAATGCTGGATTTACCCACAGTTATCTTTGTTTGGCCACTTGGGCCTCACCTTCCTGACCAACCCACACCAACCGTGGGTAAATCCAGCATTACCCACACCCAGGCGTAGGTTATTGCTTCATTATTTTATTCAGAAATATGCTGAAGGCAGCAGAGTCATATGACACTATTCTAATTATATCTAAATACTTGGACATATACAGTATAAGTGTAACAGCCAGGTCTTAAAACACACACACACACACACACACACACATATATATATATATATATATATATATATATATATATATATATATATATATATATTTTTTTTTTAATAAGAAACATTGTTATTGAATTATCAGTTATGACACAGGGAATCATACATTTATATAACTGAAAACAAACCACATTGACATTTTCAGTTATAAACATTATACATCACATATAATCTTGTGTAGAGTCATTGTCAGTTCAATTCCTGCCTTCCATTAAACCTCATTCCTCCTCCAAAACATTATTCCGCATGCATTTTCCCACAATTCCCATGTTTTCTATGTATTTTGCACCTACCCTTTTCTAAGGATCTCACTTCCAATTCTTCTGTCTCTTGCTATATTCATTACTTTTAGTATAGTTGTCACTTCCAGTTCTTCTATCTCTTGCTATATTCATTACTTTTAGTATAGTTGTTTTAGACTTTAATTTCCATTTTCTAGTAACTTCTTTTCACCAGAAGTAAACTCAGCAATTCCGATTGTTTATCAGAACTCGAAAAGCCATTTCCTTAGTTACACTAATTTGTTCACCCAGTATTTTAGACAGTTGTCTGTTGGGAATTCTTAAAGTGTACCAACTCATTACATTCCCAAAAACTATGTCCGCAATTGTCTCTTTCTTCTCCATCACACCCCCACTGTTTACAGTATTCTTTTTCTTTAGCCTAATATATACACACAAGGTTTACAACAATCCAAAACAGTAGAATGACTCCAAATGTTGAAAATGTCAGATACCGCAGCTCTGAACTCAGTCAAACAACTACTGCAGCATGACACTAAAAAATAATAAAAGAGTGGGAGGATGGCATAATGGTTAAGGTGTTTATCTTACAAACAGATGGTGCAAGGTTTGATTCTCAAATGAGATAATTGGGCATGGCTAGGCTTGAAATGCACCACAAGTGCTGTTAGCCTCGTATGAACCCAAGACTTGCCCTTTTAACACCTTTGCTGGTTTCTACCATTATTCCTTGTCATTTTAGGTATTCCGTAGTTAAAATATTATTTAAGCCCTTAGGCACAAAACTTGTATGTCCCTTTGTACTGCCTGACACTTTTATATATACATGACTTCTTTGTGACACATGAAAACCCAAGGTGAGGTTGAACTGACAGTGTTAACACACGCAGATGAACTTAAATTTAACACACCTGTTTTTATCCAGTTTGTAAGCTTCCGTTTACAAGCACAAAGCCTTACTGTTGGACAAAAAAAATCACTTCTTTTTAAAGTAAATATCTTCTCTTTCAACACTAAATTGCAACTCCTATTTTGTCAGAGAAAATATAGAGAGGATCAAAAGTGATATGTCTTTGAGGAATAAGTGTAAATAAATGTCACAGTCTTGGCTGTGTCTATTACATGCTGCATGCAAAATCCAGTTTACATTTGATAAATATACAATACATTCGGAAAGACCTGCTTGATATCTGATGATATATGATCATCAGAATAACTAGTTGTACTCTAGCCAATGGATGAGTCTTTGTGTGTAACACATAAGGAATGTACCTTTGTCCTACACTTGATCTGATGAAATATCTGCTTTCTAACTTCACTGCCACCTGCACTGTATCATGCAAAAGTAAAGTTACAAAATATGTGTATCTTCCAAGAATAGTATTAATAGTTGACATTTAAGTTTTTTTCCCATCACAGGGTGGCAGTAAGGAAGGTGTTGTCACATGAACAACACCTGGGACATTCACATAGTGTATCATAACAATTAACAGGTTTGAAATTATTTTTCCAGTTGCAGTAATGACGTCATTTTTCCATCTACAATTCATGAATAATACCTTAGAGAGAATCAGTGTTTTTGCTGTTACAGGGTTTGAACTGGGGCACATAATGCAGTGTAATATTTATTTATTTACTTTTGTTTACTGGGATAGAGCGCAGATCAAACAATGACCGATTACAGGCTCAGCCTGGGCTACATCATAATGGAACAAAACGATGTATAGTATACATTTAACAATGGTTTGCATATATGAGTAAGTATAAAAAAATCTGACAAATTGTACATGCATAAATGATCTAACAAGCAAAATATATGTACAATTACATGGTAGAATAGAAAATGGAGAATAGAGTTGAAATAGGAGGAGATGAAGTGGTAGAAATATGGACAGTAGTGTCTAGGTTAGGAAAACTAATAGGTACCAGTAAGGTGAGAAAAAAAGACTAGATAATGTGTTGTGGGTTTAGAGCAGTAATGGTGTGGTAAGCCAAATCTTTGGGATGCGTGAGTTAATCAGGTGGATCAGGTATGTGGAAGGTAAAGGTACTATGCAGTTGGAGACATCGGTTTAGGTGACGTTCTTTAGATGGACAGTAGCACTCAAACTGAGTAAGTATCCTTTGAACTACGGCCTGGACATAGAGTAGTTTGTGTCATCAGCTAACCTTGGAGAAAGTGACTCCCATAGGTCTTTGGGTCAGTGCAGACAAGCAATTTGAGAGAAGGGCTTTGTAGGGAACGATTTGAGAGAATGAGATTTTAGAGAAAGACCAGCTCTGGCTTGGCTTTTTAAGTTATAGGTTTGAGTTGAAGGAACATGTTTGGAAGAGAGAAGGAAGGGGGTGTCAAGTTTGAATATTTTGAAGAAGAAGGAATCAAGAAGAAAGCAGGTAAATCATCTTAATCTTTGTGGTAATCCCCCGTTATAAGCTGCATAGGATGTGCTATCAATGGGTCTATATCACTTAATCGAAAACCCAGATGATCATACCACTATTCATCGAACCTTTTACATCAAAACCTCAAACCATCGAACAGAATTTTAATTGAAATATTTACCAGGACTAATCTAGCAAACGTCAAAAAAATAATACAATTTAAAACCCACCCAGGTGGGAGGCTATGCCTCCTCCACACACACCCAATGTGGGAGGGGCTGTACTCTCCACACCCACCCAACTAAATATACCAACTCAGAGACCACACTACAGTGGGGAAAAGGGCAAATTCCTAATGGTGGCCAACCATTGTTTTGTCCTGAGAAAAGTTTCTATTAAAAGTCCGTTCGATGGTTTGATGTTTCGATGTAAAGAGTTCGATGAATAGTGGTTCAATCATTTGGGTTTTCAATTAATTGAGATAGACTCCCATATCAATACAGTTTGCCCATTTTGATAATGTTTGAAACATCTTTCTGCTGAAATACCTCAGCAAGACCTAAAACAAAGTGTGAAAAAAGATAAAAGATAAAATGTTACTGTGTCTGTCGTCTAGTATAACATTTACCTTTACAATATGGCTTCCCGTTGCTCTTCATATTAGCTCATTTACTATGACTACCATCGCTACATGTGCAAAAGAGCTTTTCCGCTGATAGACTGTGTTGCTTCTGGTCTTTTTTCACATTTGCTTTTGCCTTTTCTTCAAATATTGCTCAGTGTCTATATTGGTTTTATCATAGCCTTAAATTTATTGTGTCAGATATTTTTCTTTATTTCTGTTTTTTGTCTTTGAAGTTTTGTTTTCAGAAAAGGTACTTTAAAGATGAATTTTCTGTGTTTATAAAAATAAAGTTTATTTATTTATTTTACATTAGTTTACCAGGAAATTCATACTTGGAACAAGGCAATTTTCAGTGGAGGCCCGGGGAGAAATGCTTCAGATGAATGTCTTTGTAAATAATTCCATGAAAATATAACCTGCTGATAAAGAGATGGATTCATAAGATCTTTATTATAAGTAGTCTCTCTATATGGTAGTTACATGACTTACATTTCTGTACCAACTCCCAGTCTTAAACAGACATCACAGTGGCCTCCATCCATCTTTCTAAGAAATGATTTAATAAATATATCATTGCATAGATATTTTATGTAAATAGCAACACCTCTGTGCTATGTTGCCTATCAAGATTGTTACTTTTAATATAATAGAATACTATTGTGGATACCATCTTGGTTGCTCACAACTAACAAAGGTAATTTCATCTTCTAGTATTCACTCTATCCTATATCTGTTCATTATAGCTTGCCATATTATCTTGTATTAACATTTTAGTGTCCTAATGGATAAGGCGCCTCCTAAGCCAGGGATTGTGAGTCCGTGTCCCATCTGGGGTGATATAATGTTGATGTGGAACTTTTCCTGGTCCTTGTGGCTGGTAAGCAGTGTGTCTCCATCATATTGTCTCTCTGATGCTGCTAGGGGGACTAAATCAGCAAAGCGTGGGGAAACGGAGGAGTAAATGGTTGGGCACATACCCCACTGCACAGGTTAGGGAACAAAAACAGGGAATATTGACTAATAGGTATGAAATTAGAAAGAACAGGGATCATGAGCTACACCCATATGGGGGAGGGGAAAAGTTGAGCTGGTGAGAGTTGAGTGGGGAGGGGAATAGCAGACCTGGGGAGACTGTGAGCTCTTTTGTTTTAGGAGTGTGGGAGACATGACCATCTCCTGTTAATTGTCAGATGATAGTTGTGAAGCGTATGCTTCCTGGTTTTGCCTGTTTGATATGAGTTCTGGTGTTACTTTTAAGAAACAAGAATGGGTATTGAGGGGGGCTAAGCCTCATTTTCTCTACTTGGTGGGGAGCTGGAGCTGAAGTACCCAGTTAACAGAAGGTGAAAAAGTAACTTTCTTGCTAATGATGTAAAGTAAGATCTACTGTAAGCCTCTTTTCTTGTGGGAGGAAAACTGAAGCTGGCTGATCTTTAGGGAGGTGGAAATATTGGATAAATACTACACCTAGTGTTTTTCTGGGAGAGGGGTCACTGGGATCATAATACACTTGCAAAGGGTTTGTTACACACTTTTGCTGTGGCACTTGTTCTTCTTTTGGCTTTTCCTGGTTAGGGGTTGCCACAGTGGAACTCTGGTCCGCTAATGATTGGCAGTAGATTTTTATGGTGCCGAGGTGCCAGCTCGATGCCCAGCCTTCAACGAAGGCACGCCCATTCATGCGTGTCTTTTGATTGCCACTTGACCACGGGGAGGACATGCAGACTCCATACAGAAGGCGCTCCAGCTGAGAATCGAATGGGAGAACCTCTTGCTGTGAGGTGACAATGCTACCACTGCACCACCGCGGAGGAGATCCCCTGAAGGTTTAACTGGAAGCACATAGAGTTGCTGTGTTAAGCTGTCATAGTTGTCAGTAGCTCAGAGTGTTAAAAATCAGATGAATGGCATATAAGTTGTTTATAGGTGTTTCATTGGTTGTACTGAATGCCTTAAGCTGTCATTCAGGGCTGTTCTTTGATTATTTTTTACATCTTATGTTATTAGGTGTATTTGGTTCATAAGCTATTATAGTTGACCATCAGTATAAAAACCCATGTCTAGTCATTGCATATACAGGGAGAAAGTAAGATGCATGTATATACAGTATTTTTTTATTTAGCATTTATTTAACTATGCAATTTAGAATCCATAGAAGTATGTGTTTTGTTGTAAATGGAAGTTTACAGTGGTAAATGTTGATAAGTGCTGTACTTGTTTGTGCATTTGCTGTTGATAGTGATTGCGTTTATGCCAAGAAATAAGTGATTCTTCCTTAAGAAAAAGAAAGCCTTTTTACATGTTGATAGAGAGACTGATTGAAAGAGAAGGAACATAATGTACCACACTGTTTCGTAAAGATGGTTGCTTAAACTGCTTACAACAAACTATTTTGTGTATTATTTTCTGCCAGTTCAGCCCTACTAGTCATAGGTGATGCTTTTCTTGGCATTAATAATTTAAAAGCTCAGGTTTTGATCTAGATAACTGTGACGTCCACATTTGAAAATCCATGTTTTGTGAATATCGCATTCAGAGTATTAGTGTGATTTGTCTTAAGTGTAAAGCCTTTTGTGGTAGATCATATAGCTAGGATGATATACTTTACTTTGTTCACTGAACTATCAAACTGGGTAAATGTCATCTTCAGTGGTGATGAGGGTGGTCTAATACAAATGCAAAATATGTAAAATGCATGGTGGCTTGTAGGCCAAATGTTGAACGTAACACAGGAATTCATTATTGCACTGTTTACAGAGCTCATCAGATAGATAAAATAGATGTGTACTCTGGTTTTCATAGTATATGCATTCATTTTAATACCCCTTTGTAGTGTTTAGACAAGACTGAGTAAATGCACTGCATGGAGAATGTTGATGTAGTGTGCTCATTTTACTTTATTGTATGTATTCCAAATTTATTTATTAATTCTTTAATTCTTTAACAAAGTGAAGGGAAAGGTGCAAATAGCTATTTAGCTATGTAATTTTAAACTTTTCTTAGTACGGTTTTGAATTTATGGAAGTTTTTTGATATGTATTGGAGCTTTTCTCCTCAGGTCTCCACTGAAAATGGGCCTTTGACTCAGCTGGACCAACCCAGTTAACAAATGATAATAAATAAAATAAAGGTACATGCTAATCACAGGAATAACAGCAATCATAGAATGTTCTAGGATACTGAGTCTTGCTGATGCCATAATGCCTTGTGAGTTCCTGCCCGAAAATGTACAACCCCTGTCGAGTGCAAGGTGAGTTTATTAATAACCATGCAATTATTCAGGTCTTGTCTCAAGGCAGGTATTGCCTTATACTGCTTTACCTGTAGAAGGGACTCTGTTACAGAGGAGAGGGACATGCTCAGTAACAAATCTGTCTTTCCACCTTGTTTTATTGATCTGCTGAAGCAGGTTTAGATCCTTTTGAAACGGTATTTTTGGGACTGTTTGATTTGGTAAAATAGGTTCATAGGTTCATACTAGGCTATCTGCCCTAGGGCATTTATAAGCCTAGCCAGAGTGTGTGTGGCTTTCACCACCCCTTAGGATGAGAATACTATACCCATTAGTTTGCTGTGCCTCTGTCCAGCAGTGACGCAGAGATGATCCCCGGGGTAAATAGAATAGGTAAATACATAATATCGTGGAGCACTGGGTCCCTGCTTTTCTCAAAAGGCAAGACATAGTTCTCCACTATAGAGTCTAAATAACAAGAAAGAGGGAAAAAGCTTCCAGTGTTTTCTAGTAGCTTAGGGATTTAAAGCCTGTGATCCTTTTTCTTATGAACCTCTGGGGCCTTTCCAACTGTTTGATATGTCTGGTGAGGCACATCGAAAAAGGTGTTCTGTATTCTATAATTCATTTGATATATGCTCTATTCAAGGACCCAATAGCACCTATAAATGGGTTACAAACCTTTTATCAAAATTATATTTATTCAGTCATTGAACTGTTGATGCAGGAAAATAAGCTGGTCGAACATAAGCTTTTTTTCTATTTGAGATTTCAGTACAGCAGAGGTCGGAGAATTTGTCCTTTCCACACTGTGTGAGTTAGTACATACTATTGGCAGAGGGTGAGGGGGTGTAAGGAGTCTTGCTTTTTGCAAAAAAAATGTCATTTTGTACTTTATTTTTTCAGTGAATTTGTATGTTGATCTTTTAATATGGATTTGTTCCTCAATGTTTTTTATTTTCAATTAAATCTCATAAACCCCTTTAAATCTAGATGATATTCCCAGGTAATTGGCTGTACCAAGTAAAACGGTTTCCTGACAACTGTTGCCACATGCATATCAAAGGAGTAGCAATTTATCAACCCAGGTTCATAGGTTTTTAACTACATTTTGATTTTGAAGTGGGAGTATTGTCAATGCTGTATGCTCGGGGGATAGATATTGCCTGCCAAATCTGACAATATTGGATTTTTTAGCATTTAATGTAAGCCCATTTTCAATATACTAGGCATATATAAGTATTAGTTTCATCTGGAGGGCTTATGTGCCAGAGGTGGATTTGGAAATGACTGCTAGTTTAGTTATCCAAAACCTTGGTTTGTTGTAGGTCTATTTAGTCTCTAGATCAGACAAGTAAATACTGAACAGAAGTGATCCCTGCACTTGGCATCTCCATGCCCTTGGTCAATGCCCCTGCTATCCACACCATATAGGTTTTGCTTTCTACACAGTTTTCTAGCCATCATACTAGATTGGGGTGTATTTGTAACGTATTTGGTTTACTAACTCATTGTTTCCTGTAGCATTGCCTATGTGGAGCATCATGCAGCACCTACATTGCCAAATGCTTTGTTGTTCATACAACATCTGAAGCACATTGAATACTCCCTTCACAAAGTATCAAAAATTCAAGTATTTATACTTACTCTACATGTACAAAAGCAGGGTTACTAGATGCCTGCTTTCATATGTGCATGGTACTTCTATAAAATGGTGTCATAGGAAAAAAATAGTTATTTAATACATTCAAAGCATTTATGTTATCAAGTTACATGTCTAGTTGTCCTGCCAAATTGGCTGTCCCACCATGTGGCCATGCATATACTCTCCCCTACTGTGTGGCCATGCAATATACTCTTCCTTACTGCTTGGCCATGTATATACTGTCATCTACCATATGGCCATGTATATACTGTCTCCTAACATGTGGCCATGCATATACTCTCCCCTACCGCGTGGCCATGCATATACTCTCCTCTACCATGTAGCCATGCATATACTCTCTCCTACCACGTGGCCATGCATATACTCTCCCCTACTGTGTGGCAATGTATATACTGTCCTCCACCACGTGGCCATGTATATACTCTCCCCTACCATGTGGCCATGCAATATACTCTTCCTTACTGCTTGGCCATGTATATACTGTCATCTACCATATGGCCATGTATATACTGTCTCCTAACATGTGGCCATGCATATACTCTCCCCTACCGCGTGGCCATGCATATACTCTCCTCTACCATGTAGCCATGCATATACTCTCTCCTACCACGTGGCCATGCATATACTCTCCCCTACTGCATGGCCATGTATATACTGTCCCCTACCTTGTGGACATGCATATGCTCACCCTTACCGTGTGGCCATGCATATACTCACCCCTACCGCTTGGCCATGCATATACTCTCCCCTACCATGTGGCCATGCATATGCTCTCCACTACTGCATGGCCATGTATATACTGTCCCCTACCACGTGGCCATGCACGAATCCTGCAAATGCTGAGTTTATGTGTGTGTGGGGGTGTATGTGTATGTACATGTGTGATTCCTTTGAGAGGAGTGTCCTTTTTGGAGCCTAGCAAAACACATTCACAGAGGTAGATTCCCCTTTGGCAAATCTGATGATGTCAGCATCCCACAAATACAGCAGTGGAAATGTAAGCTCACAGTAAAGCATATAGCATGCCGTGTTAATGCGTATCTCCCAAGTAGCAAAGTATAGTTAGGTAGGGGGTTTGAATCCTGCAAATATAGAGGGTATGTGAGTGTGGGGTATTTATGTATGTATGTATGTATGTATGTGTGTGATTTATTTGAGAGGAGTGGCCTTTTTGGAGCCTAGCAAAACCCATTCACAGAGGTAGATTCCCCTTTGTCAAATCTGATGATGTCAGTATCCCACAAATACATCAGTGGAAATTTAAGCTCCCAGTAAAGCATATAGCGTGTCATGTTAATGCATGCTTCTCAAGTAGCATAGCATAGTTAGGTAGGGGTTTGAATCCTGCAAAACTTAAGTGTGTATGTGTGTGAAACCGTTTATGAAAGTGTTGTGGGTTTTGCTTTTACTAATGTATGACATATCAGTAAAACAACAGTATGTGCAATGCACACTACAGGTATCTGTGTGGCAAATACACAGAAGTACATGTGACCTCAATTTTTAACCATGTGGCAAAGACATAGATGTACATGTGACCACAATCACATCACAGGTGTGAAGCCTGCCTTCTACACTAATACATCTGTTACCATTGACAGTCTCTGCTGCTGCTTCACAGACCGTAGGTTACATATGTATGTATGTGACATAGCCGGACACTGTAGGGATCTGTGCCCTAGGTCATCTGTGTCACACACACACATGACAGTTTGTATAGAATAGTGTGGGTGAGGGGTCATGCCTGGGGCACATCACAGACATGTTCAAACACAACACAGTCTGACAATAATGGGCATTCAGTATAGGTGTACAACAAATCTGTGGATATGCATACGGACCCCTTATTGCTTATGGGATACACTGACGGACATCAGCATACATTTGGGAATGTGGATATCAGAGGACATATGACATCACATGTGCCGGTACATACACATCTGTACCCCTGCTACATGTTATGGGCTACTACCAATGTGGTACTGTCAGATACCATGAGTAGTAAATGTGGATGACTATGCTATAGTTGGCTCATAGCTTCACAGCATGGGTTGGTCAACAGGTATCTGTCTGTATGTTACCCTTGTGGAGGATGAGTGTCTAATCCAGAGAATGCATTTTAGGCCACTGTATGCATTACTAGATGTAGACGGACATATCCCTAGTGTGTCTGCTAGTACCTAGGACAGTCACATGCCTACAGGAGTGGTCATGGGAATGGGTGGCAGTCAATACCACTGGTAACCAGTACAGTATAGTACCGGAAGGATTCATATGCTACTGTGTACCCTACAGCTGTGTGTCAGTTGTAAAAACATCATCTAACAATTGGTTCAGATCAGGCTGTTGAGAACATGTACACTACCAGAATGCAAAACAATGACCGATATCAATGCTACCACCCACAGCATAGTGTCAAACCATGTCATACACACATGTGTACCCAAGTTGTAACATATGTGTAGTGAAATGCATACTGGCCACCAATAGGACATATGAAGTGTTAACACTGTGTGATACTGGGCATGTCACCCTTCCCATATGTCCTCCATGCACATACAGCAGACAGTGCACCTCCACTATGTTCACAAATGTACACCTGCAAATCGGTACTGCATACATCACACATGTACCGGCCACTCACCAACACATGCTGCCAGTACCACACACATCAGCCAAGTGGCACGTGGGCGGACAATCCATGTTTGGATTTAACCCTGGTGTAAACAATACTACATTGATATCCTCGGCTTTAATGTATCATGCCTGCTCAGATATGCCTACAAGGATAGCATAACACTTAACTGTTGACAACATGCTAACATTGCTATACTGCTATTAGGTCACCCTGTGAATCAGCACCATGTTAGCCTGTTCCTGCATCACAGTCACAGATGACAGGAGGTGGCACAGTTTCATCATATGCACAGGGTGTGTAATTGGTTTGCCAGAGCACGACATTGACCCATCCAACCAACATGAGTGTGTGTGTGTGTGTGTGTGTGTGTGTGTGTGTGTGTGTGTGTGTGTGTGTGTGTGTGTGTGTGTGTGAGGGACAACAGCACAGTGTGGGTCAGTGTTGATGCGATGTGTGTGTGTATGTGTTAGCCCTAGGTGTTTGGATCATGTGTGTGTGTGTGTGTGTGTGTCTGCATGCACACATTTCCCCCTTGTGGCTGCCTAATACGGGAGGTTGTGGAACAGCCACAGACTGTCCCTGCCAGGCTGTACAGATCACTGACTCTGGCCATGGACATGGTACCTGTACCAGGCAGGGGTGACACGGACAGTATCGGGTACTACCGACAGACTGGGTACTATCGTCAGAGGCAGAGGAATGTTGACTGGACCCATGTCCCTGCTGGGAATGGCCAGTGCCACGTGCACGTGGTCGTCTAGGATGGTCTATTGACAGGCCAGCCCCAACACTGCTGGGGCAGGTACTGCCACTACGGGAGCGGCTGAGACTTGTGTGCCGTCCGCAACGACTGCCAGCCGATGAAGTTGCTGACATACGTCCACGTCGATGTCTCAGCTGTCCTGCACTGTCCTGGTGCATGGGCATCACGTTGTGGAGGACATCTAGTGTCTCCCCCCAACGTCTATCAATGACCTTGGTGTAATTACGTATGGCACCGGCAAGGTAATGGATACTGTCATTGATAGCGGTATTATGGACCCTCTACACCCTAAGTCCCTGCCTGGTGTACTGTTCCATACATGCCTGTGTCTGCATTACAGCTCTGAACATACCTGAGGTTGTGAGACCTGTGGGGGGCACATCTGCCAGGGGCATTATGACCAGCATTGCTCCCACGGGAACCCCAGGACATATGCCTATGTGGTACCATTCCAGGTGTCTGGGCATGGCTGCTGTGTGGGGTTGCATTTGCCATTGATACCACACTATCCTGGTCAATGCCTACTGTATGCTGTTCCTCAGCTAAGGCCATTGGTGTCGAGGGATGTATTGGCAGGATGTATGTGCGCAAAGACGGGGTGGAAAGCTGTGTATTGCCGATTGGCGGACCAACGATGCACCCTGTCAATCCTGCCTGTGCCACATCACATGTATCATCACGTCTACTAGTTGTGGCAGTGACGTCAGGTTCCCTGCTGCACTCATCCAACATTACCTCAGGACCTGTGAGAGGGAGACAGGAAACACACTTTACCATCTGTACAGGATGTTGTAACACATGCACACATGCACACATGAACACATGCACACATGCACACATGCACACATGAACACATGAACACATGCACACATGCACACAGGAACACATGCACACATGAACACATGCACACCTGCACACATGAACACTTGTACACATGCACACACAAACACATGCACACAGGCACGCATGCCCACAAATGCACTCATCACTACAACACACACACACACACACACACACACACACACACACACACACACACACACACACACACACACACATACACACCACCATCAGTCCAGAACATTCCCAGTAGTGTGTGCTGGTGGGGTACAGCATCACAAGGCAAGCCGTGATATCACATGTGTCAGCATGCAGGGCGTGTGTTTCCCAACAGCATGCAGTGCGTGTGTTGACAGCCATTGACAATAACACTATGCCCGTGTTTGATGCATGTGTGTTTTTGTTAATAGTTTGGCCTCACCCTGGAATGCACTGTGTACATGGACACGACAGTGCTGTGCAAGCATTATAAGCTCTGCAATGTTCAGTTCACCATCTCACACAGGTGTACATACCATGACTGGATGTGTATCTGTGTGTCACATGGAAAGCCATGTCTGATGGGAGTGTCTGTGTGTTCAGCAGATAATTGTGGACACAGGTTTAACACATGCATGCAGTGTATACACACGGGATGAGTAGTGCATGTCTACCTGACAGCATACTGTTGCTCAACATGCCCATTGTACAGTGGTTACAGTGCGTATAGGACAGTATGTGGACATGCCAGTACCCGACATGACATGGCATGGTACAACACAACTGCAACATTACACATCACACGGGCACAGTGTGTGTCATGTCACCTATACACTCAATAGGATGACAAGACATATATGTGTCGCATGGTACAAATGGTGACTGCTATGTATACCATGTACTGTTGCCTATGTTTGCACACACACAACACTGAGGTGCATAGCAGGTCATGCTATGTGTAGTACTGTGGTCACTGTGACTGGATGGGTTGTACTACCATGGGCCATCATAATGCAGCATCACATGGTCACTCAGGGCTGTTAATGTGTTCCAAACCGGCACATACCTTGCTGTACTGGACATGCAGTACCATGGCTACATTCATCATTTCACAACCACTTGTTACATGGATTTGTAGGGTGCACAATAGGGGGCATCGCGTACCATGAATGAGTACTGTGTCAAAGAGTGTTGCACAGCCACTTGTGAGGCATCTGCCCCTCAGGTTTGTTATGTGTGCTGTGTGGATGAAGTGTGGCATACTGTAGTGTGACCTTACAGTGGACATCTGAATACGACATATGTGGCATCTTAAAGTGTAGTGTTGTGTATGTTGTGTGCGTGTGTATCGACTCTGCCTATCCAACGTCCACATCAGTGTTGTCACACTTCTGTGGACAGCTCCCTGTATTGTATGTGCTTTAGGCAGCTACCCACATTACTGGGATGTGCATAGTCTCACAGCAAACATCCACAGCATGCATTGTGCATATGTGTGTTACATGTACATGGCCTACACCTCACCTATGACATGCACATTTAATTAGCTGTATTAAAGGTAGAACACACTCACCAGCATGGGTTGTCTGCCTTTCTGTCACACCAGAGGGGCCTACAACGATATGAGACACATTGTCAGTGCTAACAACTGTGTGATTGCTACTGTGTGTTTGCAATTGTACAGTACTAAACGGTTGACAGTCACAGGCTTACGGATTGTATTCCTATTTATCAACATTGCACAACACTAGGCACCACATCTTCAATCTAAACAGTACACATCTCACATAAGCATGCTGTAACAATTGTGGTAACAGTATTCTACAGCTATGCCATGTTACCGGCATGCTCCGTTTCGACCTGCTGGGTGACTCCGGCCTCCATGATAACACATGTTTGTTGTTGCAGTTGTTGTTGGCTCTGGTGAGGGGGGGGTGGATGGCTACCCTCCCACCTCTGGCAAGCTGCTGTCTGCAGATATCAGATGCACGCTGCCGGACATGTCTAATTAAATCACTGCAGTGATGACGCACCTGCTCATATGTGCGGTTATGCATGCCTATGTCATTTACCTGATGGACAAGCTCCTGCCACAGCGCAGTCCACTCCTGCTGTTCCTGGCTGGTTCTGGAGAACAGCAGGGAATACTGCTGCACAAGGCTTGCAGTTATTTCCTCATCTTCTGCCTTGCTGTAGGCGGGGTTTCTATGGTGAGACACCACCCTGGAAGACAATGAAACAAAATGTGTGAGCATGTCATGAGGCACACGTATATTACTAATGTACAGTTATCAACTAACCACCATGTTTAGCAACCTATTGGCTTTCAGAGGATACACACTTTCAATAACGCATGACAGTACTCAACACACAACCAGATGACAGTGCCTAGCACACTCTATATATCTAACCATGTTTTGCACAGCATCAATCTTACAACAGTATGTAATACTGCACTACAGTACATGGCACACTATATGCAACACAATGCTCGACCCCAACACAGGAGGTATATATCATGCTACTGCATCATGATAAGTGTTATCCATTGCAATGGTTGTGAAGTCCAGTGACAGTCTCAGTAGTGTTCATAGGTTTATACTAGGCTATCTACCCTAGGGCATTTATAATCCTAGCCAGAGTGTGTGTGGCTTTCACCACCCCTTAGGTTGAAGAATACTATACCCATTAGTTTGCCGTGCCTCTGTCTAGTAGTGATACAGAGATGATCCCCAGGGTAAACCTACAATCTCCCATCCACTGGTCAAGATTCTTCTTGAACAGAGGTAGTGAGGGGCTCTGCCACACATGGACCGGGATTTTGTTCCATAGCATAGGGAGTCTCTGGGTGATGAATCTGTCCCTCCAGCACGTCCTATTTATATCCGTGTTGAGGTTTAAGTCTCTTGCTCTTGTGGCTCTGGTGGATTTGGATTATTTGAGGTGGAGCATGTCCATTAATTCGGGGTTGGACATGGCCTTGTATGTCAGGCACAGATCACCTCTGAGCAGATGGTATGCGACTGAATAAAGCTGGAGTTTCTTCAGTCGGGCAGCATACGACATGTTTTTGAGCCCCTTTATCCTTTTGGTGAGGAACTTTTGGGGTCTTTCCAGTTGCTGCAGGTGTCGGGTAAGATACATTCCAAATGGGGCATTGTACTCAATCATTGGTCTGATAAGTGTTGAGTACAGGGGGACAATGACCTCCCTTGATCTGGATGTGAATCCCTTCATGATCAGGTGGGCAATGTAGAAGGTCCTCCTGACCACTTTGGCAATGTGAGTGTTAAAAGAGAGGTTACTGTCAACTTGGGTCCCCAGGTCCCTGATAACCTCTTCCGTGCTTAATCGATTGCCACCTATGTGGTAATTTGGGGTTACCTTGTTTTTCCCAAAGGGTATGACAATACATTTTTTGGCGTTTAGCTTAAGGCCATGGCTCTGGCACCAGTTATCCGTTTCTATGAGACCACTCTGAAGGATATCTGTGTCTGATGGATTCTCAACTATGGCGCCCAGTTTGCAGTCATCTGCAAACTTTGTCAGCCACAATCCTCCTATGTTTGCCTGCACTTCTGAAAAATAGATGCCAAACAAGAGGGGGCCCAGGACTGAGCCCTGTGGGACACCGCTTGTGACTGGCTTGGAGTCTGACATGGCACCAGCAACTCTAACCCTGTGGGTTCTGTCCTTGAGCCAGTTTGCAACCCATCTTGTAACATATGTGTTTATATTTAAGCTGGTGAGCTTTTCTATGATACCCGAGTGGGGTATTGTGTCAAAAGCTTTTGCGAGGTCAAGGTAGGCTGTGTGAACTGCCTTACCCTCGTCAATGGCCTTGGTGACTGTTTCAAAAAAGTCGACCAAGTTCAAGAGGCATGATCTGGCCTTGACAAAGCCGAATTGGGTAGGATCCAATGTCTGTAGGTCCCCAATGTCTTTATTTATGAGTTCCATTATGATCCTCTCCATAGCTTTGCAGACCAGGCTTGTTAAGCTTATGGGGCGGTAATTACCGGGGTCCATAGAAGCACCGCCTTTGTGTAGTGGGACCACAGTTGCCGTATGCCACTCTTTGGGTACGTATCCTGTGGTAAGGCTAAGATTAAACAGCAGCCTTATGTGTGGGTTTAGTTCCTCATTGAGATTGTGTAGTACACAGCCGGGGACACCATCCAGTCCCATTGATGCTGTGTTTTTAGCTTTAGAGAGAGCAGCTCTCACCTGAGCATTTGAGATGTTTGGGAGGCTACACTCTGCTGGGACCGATATTTCTCCTTTTGGGGGGGGGGGGAGAAATTTGCACTGAACCTGTCTGCCAGTATGTTGGCAATGTCTGTGGGTTCAGTGATTTTTGTATCATTTTGGACTAATTCTGAGCATATCTGGGAGTTTCCACCCAGGTTTCTAACATAGCTAAAGAAGGCCTTATGATTGTTTTTTGAGTCCTTGGCGATTTTTCTCTCAAAGTTGGCCTTGGAGGATTTTATGAGTGATCATAGTTTTTTATTAGTATTGATCAGAGATGTCTTCCCTTTTAGGGATTTTGCTCTATCTTGAAGTAGCTTTCTCCTCTTGTTATAAAGTTGGTTTATGGCTGGGGTCCACCAGACTGGGTGCTTGCCTTTGGTGGAAAGGGTCTTGATTTTATTTGGGATTGCTTGATCCATGCAATCCTGGAGGTGCTCGTAGAAAGCATTTGTAAGGGATTCGGCAGCGTGGGTTGTGGTTTCCACTGGCTCGGGGGCCTTGAAGGACACCACACCAGTCTTAATAAGTGTGAAGTTGGCTTTTGAGAAGTTCTTCACTATGGTCTTTTTTGTTGGGGGTGGGGGCGGGATGTGGATCTCCACTGAGATTAGTTTGTGGTCTGATCTCACCAATGAGGGATATACTTCCAGTGTTGAGCAGTTTGTCCCCATGTTTGTGATGATCAGGTCTAGTATATTTTCTCCTCTTGTGGGAATGGTGACTAGTTGTTTCATAACATTTGAGTTTATGAACTCCAAGAACCTTTGGGCTAGGGTATTGGGGCTTGAGTAGTGTTCCCAGTCTATGTTTGGGTAGTTGAAGTCACCCAATATGATGGTATTTGGAGAGACATTTATACTCTCCAGTGTCTTCAGGAAAGCTGTGTGGGGTTCCTGAGTTTGAGAGGGTGGCCTGTAACATGCTACAAACTGTAGGGCAGTTTTGCCTATGGTTAAGTGCACCTGGATGGTCTCCAATGCTTCGTGCATTGCCAACAACCTGGAGGTGTGGGTGTCCTTGATGAATATGGATACACCCACTCCTTTTGTGGTACGGTCTGGGTTTTGGGGCCGGAACGCATGATATGAGGTAAAACCTGATAGTGCCGGGGTGCTCTCAGGAGCCTTGAACCAGGTTTCAGTCACAGCACAGACATCGATGTTCTCCATACTGAGGAGGGCTTCGAGGGCATGCATCTTGAGATTTAGACTTCTGGCATTGAGCAGCATTACCCTTAGTTTTTTTCCATTGTTTTCTAGGGCGGTAGGTTTAGAATTTGAGCCATGCCTAAAAAAGGCACTATGGGGGTGGCAAGAGCCTTTACCAATATCCGGAAACCCAGGGGTGACAGGTGCAAGCCGTCCCTTGTGAAGCAGCGTGGCTTGTCAAGCATGTCATCCCAGGCAGACAGACATTGGATCCCCCTAGAATGACACCAGAAATTAAGCCAATTATTAAAACTGATCACTTTGTCTCTGTATTGTGGCATCATTCTTGGTGAAGGTAGGATACTGTTCAGGGTCAGGGTCATACCCACCTGGGCTACATAATCTGAGAGCTCCTCTATGTCTCTTTTCATGTAGTCCAGGGAGGTACATCTCAGGTCGTTCACTCCAGCATGAACAATGACTGAGTCATACTTGTACTTGCTGTGGAGTGACCTGAGTGCTTGTGTTATGTGACGGATTCTAGTGCCTGACAGGCAGCTTACTATGACCCTCTCCTTGTTCAGTCTGGTGAGTGGGACGTCAGTGTGTCTGACTATGGAGTCACCTATGACAAGTGTGTCTGGCATTGTGTTGGGCCTTAAGGGCTGTGACTGATTTGCACACTGACTTTGTGATCTATGTGTTGCTTGTGTTATGTCATGAGGTGGCAGTTGCTTGGGTGTCTGCTTTGGAGGCCTCTGCTGTTTTGGTAGATTATTGATCAGTGCCTCCGAGTATGTCTTTGTGTGTTTATGTGTTTGATTTGTAGTTGTGATAGTTCTATGTGAGACTGGGTTTGTGGTGTGTGTGGTTACCTTCTCCTCCTGTCTGGTCTTGCCAGTCCTGAGTTGAGAGAGCTCAGCCTCCAGTTTGGCTATATGGTTGCATCTCTCGCATGTATTTGTGTTTTGTGGGAGGAGGAGAGGGTTGTCTGTGTACATGAGGCAATTGTAACATTGCCTCAATATTCCCAGATTCACCAGCTGAGCAGGAGAGGGCGCTAGCAACTGACCCTTCATCATGCTAGAAGAAATGAAAAAAGTTTGCTGTGTAACTGAGTCAGAAAGGACCTATAGGAAAGTGGGTATTCAAGGGGGTTTTAGGCTAGTGAAGTACTTTGTATAATATAGAAGTGATTTACCTGACTAAAAAATGCTTTAGGAACATGTACTGAGCTTTTGAGAATGAGAATAGATTGTTTAGATTACAAGTAGAGCAGTTCTAAGGGAAAAAATGAAGAGCAGACTTTACGGAGCCAGAAATAGTTTAACCTTGTTTAACCGGCGCTGCCCGATGGTGCTCAAGTGGCAACTCCGCGCTAAAGTGTGCTTTCTAGCAGGGGGCTGGAAAGAGCTAGGAATTGACCCAAAATGGCCAATAGACTACAAGTTTCTAGCTGGAACCACTCCTTTAAGGACAAAATGCAAGTTTTGAGAAAAAAACAATTTTAAAAATAAGAGCAAACAGGAAATTCAGTAAACAGCTTTAGGTTGTGCTCTAAATACAGTTACTAATGCAGAAATCAAGTTTAACAAGCCAGAAAATGCTCAAAATAGGTGGCTATGCAGAAAAACTTAGCAAATAAACAGAGGAAAAATACTTAAAATCTCAAAAGTGGCTTCTTTTTTCTCTCAGCGTTTTCTCCTCTTGGTGGGTGCTTCACCAACAGCCAATAAGCCTGAAAAGAAGCCCAAACCACGAGGCAACCTGGTTTTAAGAGAGGAAGATGAAGGAGCTTTGGAATTGACCCAAAATGGCCAATAAAACTACAGTTTCAAGTCAGTAACCACTCCCACAGGGGCAGGCAAGCTGCTCAATGTTTTTCACTGCCACTGATCAACAGAGAGACTTCCCTTTAGCCCAAGCAAAAAATGGCCTCACAGAAACTTACAAACAGTTCAAGAACAGCAAGCTGTAACTGAACTTTTTTAAATCTCAGAAAAGTGGGGAAAAAAGCAAGTTTTTTTTGTTTTTTTGTTTTTTTCAGAGATAGCAGAGGTTCACAAATATTAACAAGTTATAACAGTGCAGTAAATGACCCCACACAAGAGTGCTAGACCAAAGACAGATAATATGCAAGTTTTGAGAAAAAAAAGATTTTAAAAATAAGTGCAAACAGGAAATTCAGTAAACAGCTTTAGGTTGTGCTCTAAATACAGTTACTAATGCAGAAATCAAGTTTAACAAGCCAGAAAATGCTCAAAATAGGTGGCTATGCAGAAAAACTTAGCAAATAAACAGAGGAAAAATACTTAAAATCTCAAAAGTGGCTCCTTTTTTCTCTCAGCATTTTCTCCTCTTGGTGGGTGCTTCACCAATAGCCAACAAGCCTGAAAAGACGCCAAAACCACGAGGCAACCCGGTTCTAAGAGAGGAAGATGAAGGAGCTTTGGAATTGACCCAAAATGGCCAATAATACTACAGTTGCAAGTCAGTAACCATTCCCACAGGGGCAGGCAAGCTGCTCAATGTTTTTCACTGCCACTGATCAACAGAGAGACTTCCCTTTAGCCCAAGCAAAAAAATGGCCTGACAGAAACTTACAAACAGTTCAAGAACAGCAAGCCTGTAACTGAACTTTTTTAAATCTCAGAAAAGTGGGGAAAAAAGCAAGATTTTTTTTGTATTTTTGTTTTTTTCAGAGATAGCAGAGGTTCACAAGTATTAACAAGTTATAACAGTGCAGTAAATGACCCCACACAAGAGTGCTAGGCCAAAGACAGATAATATGCACGTTTTGAGAAAAAAAAGATTTTAAAAATAAGTGCAAACAGTAAATTCAGTAAACAGCTTTAGGTTGTGCTCCAAATACAGTTACTAATGCAGAAATCAAGTTTAACAAGCCAGAAAATGCTCAAAATAGGCGGCTATGCAGAAAGACTTAGCAAATAAACAGAGGAAAAAATACTTAAAATCTCAAAAGTGGCTCCTTTCTTCTCTCAGCATTTTCTCCTCTTGGTGGGTGTTTCACCAACAGCTAACAAGTCTGAAAAGATGCCAAAACCACGAGGCAACCTGGTTTTAAGAGAGGAAGATGAAGGAGTTTTGGAATTGACCCAAAATGGCCAATAAAACTACAGTTTCAAGTCAGTAACCACTCCCACAGGGGCAGGCAAGCTGCTCGATGTTTCTTACTGCCACTGATCAACAGAGAGACTTCCCTTTAGCCCAAGCAAAAAATGGCCTCACAGAAACTTACAAACAGTTCAAGAACAGCAAGCCTGTAACTGAACTTTTTTAAATCTCAGAAAAGTGGGAAAAAAGCAAGATTTTTTTTTTGTTTTTTTGTTTTTTTCAGAGATAGCAGAGGTTCACAAGTATTAACAAGTTATAACAGTGCAGTAAATGACCCCACACAAGAGTGCTAGGCCAAAGACAATATGCAAGTTTTGAGAAAAAAACGATTTTAAAAATAAGTGCAAACAGGAAATTCAGTAAACAGCTTTAGGTTGTGCTCTAAATACAGTTACTAATGCAGAAATCAAGTTTAACAAGCCAGAAAATGCTCAAAATAGGTGGCTATGCAGAAAAACTCAGCAAATAAACAGAGGAAATAGTGTACAGCAGTAGTTATTGGTGGCAGAACCCTGCCTAACACATGTGCTCATTGATGAATATAGCTGGCATATTGCTGTACTACACTATACATTTTTCCAGATACACACCTATATCCTGTAACACACATATGACCAAGGCCATGGTACATGCATACACACACACACACATCAGACATACACACCGGACACAGTTATGGTGACACAGGTGACCCTTACCTATGTACCTTACAGTGCTGTGTGGCAGTAGTTACAAGAACTTTTGCCTGTGGTATGTAATCTCTGAGGGCTACAGGGGACACATGGAACAGTGGTACCAGTCAGTGAGGACGTGGACCATACTGTGCTGTTTTTGTGTTTGCTATGGACAGTTAGTTTGTTCCAGGGTATGGGATGTCTCTGTAATGAGAACCTATCCCTCCAGCATGTGCTGTTTATTGTAGTCAGATGGTTTGGGTTCCTAGAGCGTGTAGCACTTAGGGATTATGATCCAATTATGTGCGGCATGTCCAACAGCTGTGGTTGTTACATAGCTTAGTATGTCAGGCAATCATCACCTCGGAGTAGGCAGTATACCACACAGTGTAGTTGTGGGTTTGTGGTATCGTCTGCCTAGTGCATCTGTTTGGGGCTGGTATTGTTCTTTGTGAGGTATATCTTTGTCGCTTCTTGTAGGTCTGGATGTCTTGTGGGGTACTTACCACATGGAGCAGTATACCCTGTAATGGGCTTTATGTGTGATGGGTTGAGGGGAACACTGACCTATATTTCCCTGGATGAGACGCCTTTTGTGATGAGGTGTGGCAGGTAGACAGATTTCATGACTAGTGTGTTACTGTGATTATCGCACGGGAGTCTACAGTCCACCTGTGTCCCATGGTCTCTTATCACACTTTCGGTATTAGGTAGACTACCACCTATGTGCTGGTTCATGTGTGCGGAGCTTTGTCCGGTAGGGTTGCCACAGCAGTGTCTACATTGAAGTGGGGTCCACTGCTTTGTCAACTGCCATCTGTCACAGTAATTGTGACCCTGTTCCTCTCTCACTCTCTCTCTCTCTATATATATATATATGTATATCTATATATATATATTGATATTTATATATATATATATATATATATATATATATATAGATATAGATATATAGATATATATAGATATATATATATATATATATATATATATAGATATAGATATAGATATAGATATATACACATATATATGTGTTTTTGTTACATATGTCTACACACGTATACACAGACACACACTGGTGTAACTAGTGATATCCATATAGGCACATACACGGTCCACCTTTCATGGTGGGAATGTCATGTATGCGAAGGCTGCGAGATATACTGTTATGTACTCATATTCCACAGTGTTGTGCGGAATGCATTTGAGGTGTACATAGCACTCGTAGCTTTAGCAGACCTCACTGGCTGCAGCACTGCAAGCCTGACATCTCATACCCACTGCATTTAACCACAGTTCATATGCCAGCACTGTATGCTGACTTGTTTGCCACACACTACAACCTACAGTGGAGTATGCACAGAACAGCCTTCAACAACATTTGTATGTCCACCCTTCACATACAGTTGCAGTTGTCCCTTGCTCTATGCACATGTACAGATGCTACTATCTGTGACACAGACAGATCTCTCCATATGTGTGTGCCATACACTCACAAGGTCCACACTGTTCTGTGTCCATTGACCCACAGCTGACCTGATGAGCCCTGCTGCAACATGAACAGGTGTCACATGTGAACACACAATTATATTAGAGGGTGTATGTACAGCTGACACTACTTCTTTGCCATACTAGCCTGGTACAGCTGTTGCCAATACTAACCTACATGTTGATATGACTATCATGCATTTGTTACTCTGTCACATTCATGGTTTTACTGCTGTATGCGCTATACCCCCAAACAGACATTGTACATACTACTGTACAGGACACAGATGGCATGGTTCAGATGTTTGACATTAAATGCTGAGATGCATATGTCACGCTTGTGTCCCACTGCACTCAGCTACACACTATAATGTCCATGGCAGTATAATTGCAAGGCATCTGTGCATAGATACATACTACTGCCACATATTGATGTTCAAACTATGTAGTGTAGTCTTCAAAAACATCTACTACATGCCAGTAAATACACATCTGTTACATACCTTCCTTTGTATGTGTTTGCAGTTCCCACTTTGCTGTGTCTTCAGCTTTGGTTGATGGTTTTATTTGTTTTTTTTTTTTTATTTACTTTTTCCACTGGTGTGGGTGGGGGAGTGTGCCCCTCTCTTTGTCTTTGTCTCGGTCTGTCTCTGTCTCTGTGTCTGTCTCTGCCTGTCTCTGTCTGTCTGTGTCTCTCTCTCTCTCTCTCTCTCCCCCACTCCCTCTCTGCTGCTGCAATGTGATGACTGCATGTGTGGCCAGCAAGTACAGCCTGCTTATATAGGTATCTGCACATGTGCATGTGATGGCCTCTGCACCAATTTGTACCTGCCATTTGGTGATTGCATGCAGCCTGCTGTGTGGTAATTGCAGTATTCACTGTCATAGCAACCCAGTGCTATAAATTGCTCTGTTAGGTAGGCATAGCCCTTTCAGCTTTCCAGGGTGGGGCCCATGCTTCTTTGCTGTGGAGACCGATGTGTAAGTCAGAAGGTTGGTATGGTTCTTATATCTGACGCTAGGGGTGTAGCCAGTGATATTTATGTTGTAGTCTGACCTGGGTGTTGCCACTTCCACTACACAGTCATCAGTGTAAAATTGTACTCACCCCTACATTTGCTAACACAAGATACATGGGGGTATGTAGTTTCTTCACTACTGCTACAATTTACTGTCATACATAAGTAGTTATTGGGATGTATTATTTTGGCACATGAACAGTTTGTGAACTGGTATACTGTGATCATTTATTCACGCACTCAGCTGTGTGGGGGTTGTGTAGTGCTGCTGTAACAGTGTTTACTGCTAGAATGTCTGGTTCTGTTATCACAGTCATGTAATGCAATTCCACAACAACTGCTGATATAGTTCCACAGGACAGGTTTTGTGTTATGGCATTCCTACCTTTACTTTATATTCACACATTCTGGTACATGATATATATTTTTCAGCATCTTCTTACTGTACACATCGCACTCATGTAATGCAGTTTCACAACATGTGCTGGTACGGATCCACAGAACAGGCTTTGTTTTATGGCTTTCCAATTTTTCCTTGACATTCACTCATTGTAATGCATGATATATTTATTTCAGCAGCAGGTTATTGTATATCTGCTGTGGCTTAGTGGTACTTCATGCTGTCTAGTGTGTCTAAGGTATGGGGTTCGAGACTAACAGAGGTGTTTTATTTTGCTGCTGAGCAGAACAAGGGCCCTGACATACAGAGTGATTAAGGCACTTTTAAGCAGTTGTAAGTGGGTTTGCACGATGCTTAGCTAAGCTTAGCTAATCGCACATATGCGCACACTCTCTCAAACCCGCTTACTTCTGCTTAAAAGTGCTTACTCGCGCTAACCCCCATGCTAATTTCTTTGAAAGAAAAGAAAATGGGGAGATAGGAAAGTGGTGAAAAAGGGGGCACAAAGAGGGAAGGACAGTAGGGAAACAAGCTCGGGATGTGCAGGACGGGTGTAGGGAAGGTCCATAGTTGCCCATTTCTTTACCAGCAACAGTTGTGCATATGCTGCTAATTTGGAGTGATATTTGGAACCTTCCACCCCTGAGAGAGGGGTGAGGACAACAAAGTATGTTGTACTGCCAATTGTAATTATCTGTTTATGTGTCAAGCGGACATGTGTGCGAAATGGGCAGCTATGTATGGGGCGGAATTTTTTTGTGGGTACAGATTGCCCTTTTTTTTTTTTTCCAGGTGAGAGTGGAATGTAAGGTAGGGAAGTAGTTATATTTGGGAGGTAGGTTGGGTAGGTATACAGACAAGACAAACAAGACGCATACAGGGGTGGAGTATGACACATAGGGTAGGTGAACACAATTGATGGGGATGGATGTCTGGAAATTGCAAGACTATGAGCCCACAGATGGTAACAGTGGGACAGAGATCCCAGCCCATGGGCAGTCTCCACTGCACCTTCACAGCCCCGGGGGTGGCTGTGCTGGGGGCTGTGTAGGACGAGCAGGCTCACCCGAGATATGCGCCACTCTCGCCTCGAGCTGGAGTAGGGGATCAGCGACTAAACACTGGATCTCCCTACGCACCACAACCCGGACCCTTTGGAGGGTGACAGGTGGCCCTTCTCCACCCATGCTTGCAGGGGGCGATGAACCCCATCCCCTGCAGTGCTTCCACCCGAAGGTGGCACAGGACCAATGGAGGAGGGTGGCCCTGGCTGGGCACCAGACCTGCTAGTGCCAGGTGAAATCATCAGCTGAGGAGGGAGAGGTGGGTCCGCTGGGACTGGCCTTCCCATACGTTCTGTGTTTTTAGGTGTGTTAATTTACAACATAGACAACAGCATTCCAGATTAGTTGTAACAGCCCCATTAACCCAACACACAAGAGTTCCAACAGTTGGACAGCAAGCAAAACACATGCAGATATTGAGCGACAGTGGACATTGCAACAGCATGCAGGGATGATTGGTGGCAGCAGGCCACCAAGATTGTGGTGTTTGAACAGGGCACATGCATCACAGTACATGCATTTATTTATAGAACAATAGGACATATGTCCCAACAAATGTTTTTAGGTTACACATACTCCTTGAGGTGTGGAATTGCATTGTTTATGAACATTTATTAGGGTGTAGAAAGAAACCTCCATTAACATCTTATAAGTACTTTTACACTTCACTGCATTACTATTGACTGCAGGTGTATATCCCCTACATGTATTATTACACTAGGCAACTTGCATTAGACTGTGTAATGGTTTTGGATAGTTCATTATAGACCTGACCTAAATCTGTCATACTAACTGTCCAGGTTGCAGATGTTACTGCTACATACTTGTGTAGTCTATTTATATTTTGATATCTACATATCTGGATGTGTTCACGTGACATTTTCAGTTACATTTCTAGTGTACCCTACATTTCATGTAGCACACTCACTTTCCTGGATAACACCTTGACATGCTACTCATGTGCCTGGATTACCTATGCATTCCAGCCTTTTAGCTACTGTTGGGGACTGTTATATGCTTCACAGCTACTCGCACATCCTTCATCCACTTCATATGGGACTGTACAACCATGGGTTGACAGCTCTTGTAACTACAATACTATTTATTTTATGCAAGGGTACAACAACATTTCATTGTGGGTGACACTGACATTACAAGTATTATACCTTTATTAATTACATTGCACACTCATTTCTACAGGCTCTCTCCTTTATTTGTCATTACAGTGCATTCAGGAGACCTATTCAGGACATGATATGCCTGTATTGATAGGTTACAACACTCTTTCTCAGGCTCACTCACTCCTTATTTTGACAGGACATGCAGAGATACTATTCAGGACTTATTTTACCTGTATGTATGGGTTACTACACTCTATTCCTGGCTCTCTGACTTATGTTGTGTAACAGTACATGCAGAGGAGTTATTCAGGGCATTTTATATCTGTATTATTAGGCTACAACACATTTTACATGCTTTCTGACATTTATTATTTCACCTTTATTGATGGGTTTCTACACTCTATTCCTGGCTCTATGACTTATATTATATGACAGTACATGCAGAGGATTTATTCAGGGTATAAATGTTATATGCTTCACAGCTACTAGCACTTCCTTCATCCACTTTGTATGGGACTGCACAACTGTGGGTTGACAGCACTTATTACAACAGTTCAATTAATTTCATGCAAGGGTAAAACTACATTTCAAAGTGAGTGACAGAGACACAATCCATGTTTTATACCTTCATTAATTACATTAAACACTCTTTTCTACAGGCTCTCTCCTTTATTTGTACTTACAGTGCATACAGATGACCTATTCTGGACATATTATACCTTTATTGATGGGTTACAACACTCATTTTCAGGCTCACTTACTTATTTTTTGACAGTACGTGCAGAGATACTATCCCAGACTTGTTTTACCTTTATTAGTGGGTTACTACACTCTATTCCTGGCTCTCTGACTTGTGTTATGTAACAGTACATGCAGTGACATTTTTCAGGACAATTTATATCTGTATTATTAGGCTACAACACATTTTTCATGCTTACTGACATTTATTATATAACAATACATGCAGTATAATTACTAACCTGCCTGGTGGCACAGCCTTAGCAGCCTATCTGCATAGGCTTGCTGATTAGCGGCACGAACACCTGCAGCTGTGGTGTAAATGAAGGGATAGTGAGACATACCTATCCATTTAATAGACTATCTTAGCATGTATTACATACTGCATTCCATGGCTACCTACTCAGTACTGGGGCATCATGCATCCAACGGGCCTCCTGGATCACTGGTTCAGTAGGTCCTGCTTCCATCTCCTCAGGTCTGCATGGTGGTGACGAACCTGTTCACCAGTCCTTGGGACGCCTGTGGCACTGGTGAGGTCATGAGCCAACTGGTTCCAAGCCTCTGCCTTGTACTCTGTTCCTTGGAACTGGCCCTGCAGGAGTCGAGACTCATGACGGTGGACGAGGAGCCAAACTATGTATTTTGACTCCTCGATGCCCCAGCGTTGCTCTCGGAGGTGACTACCCTCTCCAACACCAGACATTCTAACTGCAGATTTATTTATTTATTTATTTATTTCCAGTTTGATAACCGGGGAAGTCCACTGGGCCCGAAAGCCCGTTTTCAGTGGAGGCCCGGGGAGAAAAGCTCCATGATAATACATTACACACAAAAACACAGCAGAACAGATCTAAACTAATACACACAAAAACACACTCTGTTCTAATAGCATAATACTTTAACAATTTCCAAACAAGAATGAGGTGCATTGGGCACTATACATAAGAAAAAGATATATTAGTGCAACTGTGAATGTTAGTAAAGTAGGAAAGGAAAGGAAAATATAGATAGAGTTTGAATGCAAGAGCAGGGATGCATGGGAGAAACGAATAAGAAGCAAAGAAATTAAAGGAGAGGTGTCAGAAGAGGATAGAAAAAAACAGATAACTAATGTTCAAATTGTGGTTGAGTCCAGGAGACCACCTTGAGAAAAAAGTCAAAAGATTTAAGGTGAGAGTAAGCATAGCACTTGAAGGAAAATAAAGGGTTTATTCAGGGAGGAAGGAGGAGATAATGAAGAAGAGAGGGGGGCTAGGGAGAGTGTCAGAAGAAGGGGAACCAGGGGGGTGGGATGGAACTAGGATAAATAGAGATCTAGGTAGGAAGTATACAATTACATTTCCAATTTTGGAAGAGGTGAGAATGAAGAAGAGATTTAAAGTGTTCATGGTTTGTAGTGGCTCTTAGAAGGGGAGGAAGTGAGTTCCATTTTTTTGCTGTAGTTTAGGAAAGTAGGAGTTGGCCAGGGGGTCGTTTGGGTTTGTAAACTGAAATAAGATTTTGGTGGCTAGATCTTAGGGGCCTTGGAGGATTGTATATGGTGAAGGTATTAGATAATGCTGGGCAAGCAGTGGGTTTAAAGATTAGTTTGTGTGCAGTAGTAAGTTGGAGGAAATTGAGTTGATTAGGGAGTTCTAGCCATTGGAGACTACGGAGGCAGATGCAGTGGTGTGTAGAATGAGCGGAGTTAGTAGCGAATTTGGCAATTTTGTAGTAGCAACTTTCAAGTTTTGAGGAGATAGAAGTGGAGAGATTGGATAGAAGAGGAGCACCATACAGTAGAGAAGGGAGAAGGAAGGTAGTGGCGAGAGTTTGTCTTGAAGATGGAGTAAGAAAGTTTGCATTTCTATAAAGCATACTGAGCTTCTGATGAGTTTTCTTTATGTTTAGTTGAATATGATTATTAAATTTCAGGTGTTCATCAATGGTTACTCCGAGTAATTTAGCACTACTAACAACTTCTATTGAGGACTGGGAGAGGCTGGAAATTATGAAGGATGACTTATCAGGAGTCAGAGCTTTTGAGGGGGAGAAGAGAATGATGTGGGATTTATTGGCATTGAGGGAAAGATGATTATGAAGCATCCAATTTTCTATGGTTGTGAAGGCCAATTGGGTTTTGGCTTGAAGCTCGAAGGTTAGGCAGAGCAGATAACAGTGGAGTCATCTGCGTATTGTACTATTTGAGCAAGAGGAATAGAAGAGTGGAGATCATTGATAAAGATGTTAAAGAGCAAAGGCCCGAGAATAGAACCCTGAGGGACTCCGGTAGGGGTAGGTAGGAATTTTGAGGTACCAGTATTCCATTTCACAGCTTGGGATCTATCAGAGAGATAACTTCTGAACCAAGAAAGAGAGTTGTGGGAGAGATTAAGGTTAGAGAGGTGGTTGAGAAGGAGTGTGTGGGATATAGTGTCGAAGGCCTTAGAAAGGTCAAGAAGAACAGTGGAGACAATTTTTCCACAGTCACGGGCTTGGTTGACAATTTCTAGGAAAGAATGAAGAGCGGTTATGGTACTGTGGCCAGGCCGAAACCCATGTTGTGTGGAAGTGAGGAGATGGTTATCGAGAAGGTAGGGCATGAGTTGCTGGTGTATGCATTTTTCAAGAATTTTCGAGATTGGGGAAAGAATTGCTATTGGGCGGAAGTTAGAGATGGTGTTATTTTTGCCTCCTTTATGGAGGGGCAGAATGTGGGCAGCTCTCCAAAGTTTGGGAACATAAGATTCTTGGATGGATCTATTGATGAGAATGCTGATAGGTATGGCGATGCCATTTGCTGCGAGCTTGAGAAAGAGTGATGGAATGTTGTCACCAGCATTGGAGCATGGTTTGAGTTTGCGAAGAAGTTGTTTGATACTGGTGGTAGACACGGGATGTAGAATGAAAGTGGGAGGTGGGTTATGAGAGTTGGAGTGAGGGATGGGTATAGAAGGATGCTTTGGGTTAGGGGTAGGGGTGGAAGAGGAGAAGGATTTAGTCAGTTCAGCTATTGAGCCAGTAAAAAACGAGTTAAAGAGAGTTGCTATTTCAGTGTCAGTCTTATTATTGTCTGGACAGGGATTAGATTTTGTACCTGGATGTAAGAGTGAATTGATGGAATTCCAGAATTTTTTGGGATTATTTGTGAGGGAGGACTGAAGTTTGCCGTAGTAAGATTTCTTATCCTTCATAATAAGTTTTTTAGCAAGATTGCGGAGTTGCTTAAACTGCAGTAAAGAGGCTGAGTTTTTATTTTTGTTGTATAGTTTCCAGGTTTTGTCCCTTTGTCGCATTAGAGTTTTAGTGTCTTTAGTTAGCCAAGGGGCAGAGTTGAACTTTATCCTTTTTGTACGGGGAGGGGCTTGGGAATCTAGGATTTTAAGGAAGGTAGTATTGAAGAGTTCTAGGGCTTCATCTAGGGGAAGAGTGTTTAGTGAATCCCAGTTTGTTAGTTGAAGGGTTTCTGAAAATACAGAAGGATTAAAATTAGTTAGGTTGCGAGAGTGGGCATATTGTTGTTGGTGTGGGAGCTGTTGGGTTTTTCGGTTAATAACGGCTGGGAGATGATCACTTAATGAGTCAGGTAAGGTACCTGAGTTGGAGATATTGTTAGGGTGGCTGACTAGGATCCAGTCCAAGATGGACCCTGGAGGGTTGGTTTTGTTAGGTCTGGTAATGTTTATTAGTTGAGTAAAATTATAAAGATTGATAGACTGAAGGGGAGTATTGTTATTAATATTATTCCAATCAATATTTACATCACCTAGAATGAAAGTTTCCTGTTTAATATTGTTTGAGGCCCAACAGAGAATATTCTCTGGGGTGGAGGAGTTGTCTCCAGGAGGGATATAGATGGTTATAATACAGATACTTTTGAAGTTATTTATTTTGAGGATTCCTATGACTAGTTCTGCATTATTAAAGTTGGGAATGGAATTTTGGTATGGGCTAAGATTTAGCAGGCAGTTGTAGACTAAGGCTACACCACCACCTTTTTTGTTTAGGCGATCGGACCTAAGTGCTTGGTAGCCAGGTGGTAAAATTTCAGAGTTACTAGTTTGAGGTTTTAGCCAGGTTTCTGTTACTGCTACTTTGTCAGGTTCAGTTATATTTAGCCAGGCATGAAAGTTTGTTATTTTGTTATTAATACTCTGGGTATTAATGGTAATAAATTTAAGGTATTTATTATTGTGCCTATTTGTGGGGGTAGTGGGAGAGAGAATGTTAGTTGGTGTTGGCCCAGGGTTAGGATGGACATCTCCTGCAAGAGCAAGACAAGAGAAGGAGTAGAGGAGTTGAAACCTAGAATTGCGGAGTAAAGTAAAAGGGAGATGTAATTTACATTTGAAAGTGGGAGACTTTTTGTAGAGTGTATGGTGTTTTAGTTTAAAGTAATGAAATGGATTTGTTTGAAGGAGGGAGGGGGATATCAAATAAAAATGGAGGGATGAAGGATGTGGAAGGGAGATAGTGGAGGATGAGTGGGGTGAAAAAGAGGCGGGTAGTGTGGTATTGGAATAAGAAGATGCATTATACAGAATGGTGAGAATGAAAAGACATGTAAATGAGGTGAGATAGTGTGGAGGAGTCATGGAGGAGTAGTGTAGGATAGATAGGGTAGTGGTAGGCTATTTAACAGCAGGAAATAGCTCTGTGGAAGGAAACAGTTCAATAATGATCCAGTTAACTGTCAACAGTAATGAAATAGCAGCAAATTCAGCGTGAGCAATAAAAGTACAAACAATTCTATAGCAGATATCTCAATAAGTAGAAGTGTGAGTGCAACAAAGAAAATGTGATGCAATAGTCAACCAAATAAGATCAGTAAAAATGCAAAAATATAATAAAAAGATAGTTGCTAATCCCAACAGCAAAAAAGTATAACCCAAAGGGTACAATCCTGTGCACAGAGCCCTGTAAATTAAACAGGTATGAAAAGCATCACCCTATCAGTTAATATAATGAGGGACAAAACCAACTGTCATCATAGAAGCAAACTTCACATTCAGACATAAGAATGATTTTCATATAACATTATATAACAGACAGTTGAGCATATCAAATTGTCAAGGAATATTGCACTACTAGAACATATTATTAAATTACTCACATAACATTCAAATATACCAAATACTAAATGGGAAGTGAACCCAATAAATGTAACTGCTCAATCTATTTAGAAAGCATTTGTCAATAAACGGCAGTATATTGAACAAGCCCATAAAGTATTGAGCCTAAATAATAATATTTACAAAATGATACATTTGTAAATATATCCTGAACCAGCACAATGTAACTAAATCATTAATAGGCCTGGGAATATAATCCCAACAGCAATAAATCATGAGAACGTTAAAAAATAATAATGCTACGATAGACAAGTAAGGCATGCCCTTAATGCTCCTAAAAGTTGGCTCTGACATTCATCATGTATACCGAGCATTAAACAGTTCCTTGCTGGATTCCAGTAAACCAATGAAATGTTATTGGTTGAAAAATGTCACAAATTGTCCAAACCCAGTCACAATGAAGGGCTCATTTTACAAGAAACACACAAACTGTGACAAAATTGTCCCGACAAAAAAAGAGAGACCAAAAGTATGTTGTTAGGTATATATCCAAACTGATAGGAACAACCAAAACTGTCCCCCAGTTCAGCAAATGGAAAAACTTAGGCCCAGACCATGTCGCAGGTGATATTCTTGAAGCCAATACACGAAAAATGACCCAAACATGAACAGCCGTTTTATTATTATTGTATGAACAAATGTATTCCTGTCAACACATTATAAAACGGATGCAAAATGTTGCTGTTATATCGTGCATAGCTTTCTTTCAAATTTACAACTGGTGACTTACTTCTTTTTCGATCCGACGAACGCCGTTTACTTTTTAGAGTATTCAGGATAGTTTTAATTTTTGTTTGCTTGGTTATTTCTTTATTTTGTTCATACTATGGGAATTCAGAGATATCGATAGATGTTCTTTTTATCCCGTTTCTGTTTCAGATTGTCTTCCAGAGAGAAGTGGCACGCATTTTATGCTTGTAATGTTCTGACTCCCCAAAGAGAAACAAACTAAGTAAGGCTCCTTCTCTCGCTTAAACCTAACGCTTGTGTGTTTAGTTTGCAGCCCCTAGAGTGCCGCATCGCTCACCTGCCTAAAATACTGTGTTACTCTTCAATTTTCTTTCCACATTATTAGTTACTATCATATTATTGATGACCACAACAGCGATTTCCACACGCAGAAGATGAATCAGCATACATGAGTATATATTTCCAATCAGATATGGTGAGTATTCCCACCTATGGGGCTTAAATATGCCGCATTTCCCACACTTTTTTGTGATTGGCCGCTTTTGAAAATTCTCAGCTGACTGCAGACCTGCTTAGCAATGGTTAATATACCATTTTTAAGTATATGTATGTTTACAGTGGATGTTTATCCTAAGCTGTCATGGCTTAGTGGTTCAGTACTTTGATTATGGTGCACAGTGTCCTGGGTTCGAACCTTGTCATTGCTTTCTTTTTTAATACTGTCCAGGCAGGCTAGGGGGTGTGGCTGTGTTTAGGCAGCTTTGCTCTACATTGCTCCACATTGCCCTATGTTGCTCCACGTTGCCCTACGGTGCGCTGGTTAGCATGGTGCGCAGCTCCACACAAACTTATCATGCTAGGTATAGCGCTGCTTAACTCTGGGCAACTATATTGTGCTGGGTATAGCGCTGCTTAACTCTGGGCAACTATATTGCACTGGGTAAAGTGCTGCTTAGCTGTGGGCAAATATATTGCGCTGGGTAAAGCGCTGCTTCACTATGGGCATTTATATGTGATGTTTCCTCTTACGTTTCTATATTTACATTTTGGTCACTGATACATAGGCCATTTCAATGTGTTTTAGTAATATATTACTCATTTATATGTCAGGTATTGTTTCATGTGCTACTTTAAAACATAAAATTGAGAGGTGTGGTGGGTGTCAAACCGTGAATGCCTCCTCTTTGTGTGATGGCTCTACCACTACGCTATTGCTATTTAGATTGATTTGCATAAACATTTGCTGTTATGCTTTACAATGTCAGCATTGCTGCCTCTAGCTAAGCTGTGTGCACACCTGCTCAATCACGCACAAATACGGGCAGCTATTTCGGGAATTGGTACTCAACTTCTATTTTACAGTTTATAACTCTACTGACTCTACTGGGGAATTACATTGTGAGGGGGTTTTGTGTTGGGTGTGTTAACATGGGGGTGGACATTTACACTATTGCGTTTAAACATACTTACAGGGGCGTGTACCTAGGACTGCTCGGCAGTCGGCATGCCCCCCTGCCTCCCTGCATGGTCCGTGTTATACTTGGACTCCTGTCAGCATGCCCTCATGAATATGCATGGCATGCTGATGTCAGTCTGTTCAACTGCAGTTTCCGAGTAAGACATTTTTTGTCTTACATGTAGATTTCATGAATACTAGGGAATGTCTGTATTTTCTCAGGTTCTTCATCAGTAACTTTAAAACATTACCTGGTATTAGTAAAACTAATTGTCTAGGAGATGAGTCTTCTTCCTGGACTGAGGATGCAATTTTTTTTTTATCCAGTGATTGACAGTTACAATATCCAGCCAATCTGGGTCTGGTAATAATTGTGATGGTGCATAATTGGTTCCATGCCTGTGTGACTGAAGTTTGATAAAGAAAAGCTTTATATTCATACATGCAAATTGTAAACTGCAAGTCTAAAGAAAATGGCAAATAAACTTCTGTGCTGGGGTCAAAGAACCTCTGCTCCCACAATGTTGGGGGGGGGGTTATGCACAAATGTGCCTATTGCTTGTACACACTAAATCTGAGATGGTTCCCATTGCATGTTCAAGATCTGTATGTGTGATCCTGTAAGCCGTGAGAGTTTTAAGTGCAATAACAGGAAAAACGAAGTCTGAAACTGCTGCACGTCAGACTATTCCCTCATCACTGAAGTACAGCGATTTCAGCCTTAGTGTACGTACTTAGTGGGAGTGCTAAGGGTACAGCTTCCCACATGGGGTGGATTTTTAGGTACCAGCATAAATCACTCTTGCAGTAGCCTCACCTATAGTGTATGTATCCTGCAAAGGATCACACAGTCAATTAGCACTTCACAGAGTTGGGTAAATAAGTATCCCATTGCAAAATACCTTTCACATCACTTTTGCGGTGAAAAGTTTTTCTTTTCTGCAAGTATATTGACTAGAGGTTAGAACAAGTGTTTTTAGTAGCTGCCTCTAAGAATTTTACCTCAGATCTTACATTTTGCTCTTCATAGTTCCCTGTGGAAAATAACTTTCAAACATTTAATTTTTATGAGAAAAAGTTTTGCTTTTTGTCAAAATGTGTGGCCATGGGCTAGGGCATGTGATTTTTGGAGGCTGACATTATAAGTTTTTGCACTGAAAATAATTTTTCTACTGAGTTTATTTCACTGAGCTGTGTTACATCCTTGTCAGTCACCTTTTGTCAGTAGGCAGATGGCTCTGTTTCTGGTGGGGATTCTTTTATTAGGTTGTTTGGTTTTTTTTTGGTGAAAAGTTTCTTTTCTGTCAAAAAGTGTGTGAGATTCAAAGTAGCGTGTTTAGTGGTGATCACCAAAAATTTTACCTAAGAACTAAATTTTTCTGTATGAAAGTGAAATCAATTCTACAAGCCTTTGCTGTCTGCTCATCAGGCATCTTTTTTTCCAGACAGCTGGTCCTGGGTTTCTGTAGGATTTCCCTTGTAGTTTATTTATTCATATTGTTTACTGGGGTAATGCCCTAATCACAACATACCACTTACAGGTGCAGCTCAGAAAAGTTATCATTTTTTGTGAAGAAATCTATTACTTTGCTAGTATGTCAGGTGGTTGTCACTAAACAGTTTTATCTTGGAGCTTAAATTTTCTGTCAGAAGGTAAGACTGATTCTTCAAGGCTCTGTTAGCTGTTGGTTAGACATCTTTTGTGGAAAGAACATGGACATTGGTACAGGTAAGTTAATCGTTTCCTTGCAGATCTGTAAGAAGAAAAAAGTTATCAAGGAGGCTTCTGGCTTCACTTTGCCTTCCCATTTACCTGTGCTACTGATGGATGATTCTGCTGCAGCCATTTATTATTCCCAAGACCACTCATCATTTGTCTCTCAGTCCACCTGGTGCTGCTCATTGGAAGCCACTACAAACCAAGAGGCAGGAATGTCCTCTGTGGCTGTATGGCTGCCCCAGTTGGGAAAGGTAGAACCACTATTCATGGCACAGCTGCCCCTATTGGCTAAGGCAGAACTTCTCTTCCTGGCACAGCTGTCCCCATTGGGTAAGGTAGAACCACTCTTCCTGGCACAGCCGCCCCTACTGGGTAAGGTAGAACCAGTCTTCCTGGGACAGCTGCCCCTATTGGGTAAGGTAGAACCTCTTTTCCTGGCACAGCTGACCCTATTGGGTAAGGTAGAACCACTCTTCCTGGCACAGCTGCCCCTATTGGGTAAAGTAGAACCACTCTTCCTGGCACAGCTGCCCCTATTGGGTAAGGTAGAACCACTCTTTCTGGCACAGCTGCCCCTATTGGGTAAGGTAGAACACAGTCGTCCTGGCATCAGGGAAGGGACTGGATGATGCTCCTTCATTAAACTGAAATGAGGAACTCTATTCCCAGGGAAGGGACTGGGGGGGGGTCTCCATGACAAAGGAAACAAGGTTAGAGATGTTCTTCTCATGAAGCAGATATGGAGGATTGGCTGGGCTTTACTAAAGGTCATTGTAAAATCTTTCAGTCTTTACATGCTGATTTTCTTGTCTTCCTCTGGGATTCCAATTCCCAGTCTGAGGGGCAGGATTAAAATGTAGACTGTGGCTCCCAAATTCCATCCCCACAAGATGGGAAATCTGACTATGAGGAAAGGTGTTCTTCAGATTTCCTTCTTTTAAGAGTTGTCGTTTTTTATACTAATGCAAGAATGAAGGATTTGGTTCAGTGGAAACAGAAAGAAGTACCAGAGTCCCAGCAAAAATATGATTTGGTACAGGTAGATTTTCTCAACCTGCAGCTATTCCTCCTGAGCTGTCAACTTTAGACGATGCTTTCTTTGTTGCTAGTAATATGTCTGGCAGGTAACTGCCTGCTCCCAAAAAGTCTGATAAATTATATAACATACGTTAGTCTGAGAAATTACCTTTTCTTTCTAATCCCAAGTTAGATCCTGCAGTTATTTGTGTGTCATAGTCCTCTTCTTCCTGTCGCCTCATGGCAGCTAGCTGTATTCCTTCTGACATGCTGCAAAAAGGGGTAGAAAGGTTTGGAAAGAAAGTTCATCTTTCTTCTATCTTAACCGTCTAAATAATGAACTGTTAGTTTTAGGTAATCACAGATTCTCTAAAATGTTCTTTGACTGCTGATGGCGCTGTTTCTAAGTAGCTGCTACTGTGTCAGCGATGTGATTTGCCCGCATATGTTCTCATAATTTAACTGAAGACATCAAGCTGAGATCCTAAATACCCCCCTTGGATAAAGAGGAGTCATTTCATACTTCCCCCGCTCAAGCCTTAGAAGGTTTAATGAAAGGAGAAGCTTAATTCAAGGGGTTACCCAGAGTTTTCAAGCCCCCCATGACAAAATATAATAGACCTTTTTCATTTCAGGTTCCTTTTCTAAATATTCACATCAAAATCACAAAGTTCAAAATGCTGTCTCTAGATTCTCTGTTACCTCTCATACCTCCTCTCCGTTTTGTAGTAACTCTGGATTTAAAAGATGCTTATTATCACATTCTGATTTTTGAAGATTTCAGATGTTTTTTTGTGCTTTTATTTATTTATTTTGGTGTGGCAACAACTCCAACAGTGTTTACAAAGTGCCTGGCTCCTATAATAACTCATTGCAGGTTTTAGAATGTTTACATTTTTCCATATTTAGGTTACTGCCTTATTTTTTGCAGATTCTTTCACAAATTGTCAAGAATCAGAATATCTGGATTTGGCAAAAAAAAATTCTTAGTCTGTGTTTTCAGGTGAACATAGAGAAATCTTCTCTCATTCCTGTTACAAGATTCCGGGATGTCTGCTTGGCACATGACTAATAAAACCATTTCTTCCTCAGGACAAAGTGGAATTTTACATGGAGCAGTTTCTGAAATTTTCCAACAAAGCTTTGGAATCTGCCAGGGAATATCTCAAAATGTTATGCTTCAGGCTTCCTACTATCCTCATGATTTCTTTGACTAGAACTCATGAAAAAAATTCAGTCCATCAAAACAATTTGGACCTAACATCAGCACCCGCTTCCATTTCAGATTCCAGTGTCAGGGTTTGTTAACTAAGCTGAAAAACAACAAGCAAACAAGGTCAGAAAAGACCACGAAGAAAAAACAACCAGGAAACCTAAAAGGTTTAATCCATAAAGTGTCTTAGCGCATCGGCTATCACAGCCTTTAATGAGCACATACTTTTCCATACAAAAAACCTTCACTTATATCAGACAAGAAATCAATCAATTAATCAATTAAACAATAAAACACAATAATTAGCATTTAAAGGACTCCACTCTCTTAAAGAACACATAGAAAAACTAGAATGGAAAGTTAATCATGGAAAAATATAATAAAATATCATAAAACAATATGATGAAATGTTTATAATAAATATTTCCAATTAATTTCCATGTTTAACCCATAAGGTGATAATGTATTATACTTTAATATAAAAATAGATTCTTTATGTAATAACATATTTTTTAAAAGTTTATAATCACCCTTCTTAAAAATCTTCGCCAAAATGGTAGCTTGTAATAAATTACTATTGCTGCTATGATTTTCTAAAAAATGTAATGCTACCGAATTCTCTACTGCCCCTCTTTTAATATCTCAAATATGTTCCTGTAATCTAATCCTAAATTTTCTTTTCATTTCTCCAATATAATAAAGATTACAGGGACATTTGTGGCAATAGATAACTCCCTCCGTATAACAAGAAAAGCATTGATTAGGTGTAAATATTTTCTTATTTATTTTATGAAAAGTTGGCTGAATGTAAGAACATATATCCACCAAAATTAAGAGGGATATTCGTGACTACAGTAATGGGCGTGCTTTTTTGTTAAACACGCATACCAATTCATGGTCTAAATCCATGAAATGGAATCGTAATAAGAAACAGCTGTCTGTTTCTTTTGCTTCTTCGGAAGGAACAGGCCTGACTACAGATTGGGAAGGAGAAGTGGCTGATTTTCCTCCGCTACCAGAAGCACAGAATCCACAGGCTCATATACAGCGTTTTCTAATTAGAATCAACTAATAACTCAAACCTTGTATTCCGCGAGGTCACTAAACCATTACCTTCAATTAAATAACTTTTAAAATTGCAAAACTTGTTTAAGATAAAATAAAATAAAAAGGGTTGTAGAAAAAGGACTGTAGAAAAAATCATTTATTTTCGTATTTAATCTAGTTTATTCAGCATACTTTAGGTAGGTGAGCACATGAAAAATCTTTATCAAGAACAATCACTTAAACTTATTTATACAGTCTTGATGAAAGAAAAAACATTGTGTTAATGTTTAAATGTTTAAAACAGTGTTATCATGTTCATTTGCAAAATGCACAAATATCTAGCCCCGTCTTTAGACACTCACGAGAACAGTTCCCTTTGGGGTTTAAGTAGGGTTGTTTCCCAAATAGGTAGCCCCATCTTTAGCCACCCACAAGAACAGCTCCCTTTGGGGTTTAAGTAGGGTTGTTTCCCAAATATCTAGCCCCCTCTTTAGACACCCACAAGAACAGTTCCCTTTGGGGTTTAAGTAGGGTTGTTTCTCAAATAGATAGCCCCATCTTTAAACACCCACAAGAACAGTTCCCTTTGGGATTTAAGTAGGGTTGTTTCTGAAATAGATAGCCCCATCTTTAGCCACCCACAAGAACAGTTCCCTTTGGGGTTTAAGAAGGGTTGTTTCTCAAACATCTAGCCCCCTCTTTAGACACCCATGAGAACAGTTTCCTTTGGGGTTTAAGTAGGGTTGTTTCCCAAATAGATAGCCCCATCTTTAGTCACCCATGAGCCAATATGTTATACTCTATTTTTTCTAAGAACACATTTTTACAGAATCCATCCTAGCTATTTTTCCACTCTTCCTACAGTATCCCTGTTCCACCAGCTCACGGGCCATCCATTTTGTTTGAATACTAACATTTACTATGTCTGATTAGACCTGTTACAGTATTTTTCATTTAATTATGCTTGGTATTAACCAGTGTGCTAATTCTCTGTAACATTTTTGAAACATTGTAACATTTGAACAGTTTTGTAAAATATTTTTATCTCACAGCGATGCCGTTTATCCATTCTATTTTTACCATCTCTTTCCACATATACTATAACTTTAACACCTTACCCCCTTTTGCAATAGCTATTTTTCTTTCTCAAGCATACTGGCACAGACCGTTCCTCCTGTTCCAGTCCCCGCATACCCTTGACCAGTTCTCCCAAGCATTTTATTAGGATCCGCCAACACCCATCCTTCCTGAAGCTTTGACCTTCTTTACATATAATTTATTTCAAACCCTAATTGTATGGCCCCTAATCCGTAGCACTTCCCTACTGCCTGGGTAGCATGTCTTGTTAAATCTTCCTTTTGCTCCCCTTTTCCTGAGCCCTATCCAACTGCCCAAGATTCACGCTGAGAACTGTAGGTGTACCTATTAGTGGTACTTCACGGCAAATCCACGAAAACCTTTCACTTAAGGTTCTAGGATTGCCGCAGTCCTCCTTACATGCCATTCGCTTTCTAACTGCTTAGCTTATACAACCATTTCTCTCACGCCCATTTAGCCCCACCCAGTTAATCCAGGGCGGACAGCTCCAGACTTCTGACCAACCACATGATTGTTCACAATGTTAGCACCGCCCCTTTACAGCACATTCCCATTAATGCTCCGGACCAATTCATTCTAAGCCCACCATTCCATGGACCCTCCTCCCTGCTAATCAAACATTTGGGAGGTTTCCACATCCCCACCACACCTCCCTTCACCACGTCAACATCCTTAACCACATCCATCCATGGCGATTGGTTATTATTCTGGATCACACAGCCAGTCCCCACACTCAGCCCACTCCATTTGCACACAAGTCTATAACACACCCTACACCACATTATCATCCTCTGCCACAACCTCCCAAGGCGATTGGCTGCCACCCTGCTTCCCACAGTCATTCCCCACCCTAAGCCCATCCCTTTGCACACAACACTACAACCCGCCCTTCTTTTATGTATTTGGTTCATTTCCCAGTAAAAGACGGAAAGGTCTCCATCAAGCATCCCAGTCTATGGTATTACACTTAGCCCAACCAACATTTTCTATTTGACATGCCCAGTCCCCCGCAACTAGCAGGTTTATATGTTTTATTTAAATGCATCCTGTAAATAAATGGAATTGAACCTTGCTAAAATGCAAATGAACATGATAACACTATTTTAAACATTTAAAATTTACACAATGTTTCGTCTTTCCCCAGGACTATATAAATAAGTTTGTTTTAGTGATTGTTCTTGATAAAGATTTTTCATGCGCTCACCTACCTGAAGTGCACTGAATAAACTAGATTAAATACAAAAAGAAGTTATTTTTTTCTACAACCTGTTTTTATTTTATTTTATCTTAAACAAGTTTTGCAATTTTAAACATTATTTCATTGAAGGTAATGGTTTAGTGACCTTGGGGAATACAAGGCTTGAGTTATCAGTTGATTCTAATAACTAGTTTAAGTAATTTTTAGTTGGAAGGGCTTCACTGAGTCTACAAACCTTGTATCTCAGGGTATCAGGAGACAGTTTTGGATCCACAACTGCCCTCCGCTCACTGAGTGCTTCTAATTTAATAGTGTTGGGGTTTGTGGAAAAGGAGTTACCCTTGTATGTGACTCAGTTGCCTCTCAAGCCAGGTTTCCCTTTTTCTCTTCTGGCCCCTATTCAATCTATAACCAGAGATGCACCAGGCTCTGTCTGGGGAGCTGGGTCCAAGGGAGGGAAAGTGCATGCTCTTTGGAAGAAGTAAGACAAATTAAAGCATGTAAATGTCAAAGAAATGATAGCTGTAATTAATGCATTTAAATTTCTAATCCATCTTTGGACTCTTGGTCCTATACTATTAACCACAAATAAAACCATCGTGATTTGTACATAAAGAAATGTGGGGGAAGGAGAACAGCCCCTTCTCCTTCCACATTTGCAGACTAGCTATAGTAACCCAAGAACTAGAAATGAGGTACAATCTGTCACTCCAGGCTATCTACATTCTGTTAGAATAAAACATTACTGGCATGTTGAGCAGGACTAGAACAGACCCTCATGAATGAAAGTTGCATGATCGGGTATACTATGTCTTAAGACATCTGTGGAGAACTCTTCAAGCAGATCAGTGTGCCTCCAACCCAAACCAATAGATAAAGAAGTTCTGTTCCTTGCAAAAAGGTCGAGAAGATGAATGCCTTTTCATTTGCATAGACTGGAATGCTCCTTTGTTTTCCCACCCTTTCCTCTGATAACCAGGGTTCTTAAGTTTCAGAAGGAATCCTAAAAGATAATTGTGGTGAGTCCCTTTTGGCACAGACAAAAGTGGTTCTCCCTTCTATTAAAAACGGCCAAGGGTAATTACCAGAAACTCCCTCATAGGATGTACTTACTCACACAGGACATGAGTTGTTTGATACACTCCATCTTTCAAAGCCTTCAACTGACTGCTTGGATGATAGAATGCTAATACCTTTTAGGCACCTTTTTTATGAGAATGTGTAGCAGAATATATAGGTATGTGAAAATGTTTTTTTTAGATGGTTCAAAGGCAAGAACCTGGGACCTTTTAAGGTTCAGTCTCATTTTGATTCTATAGTATTTATGTGAGTTGGTTTGATTTTCGCTGGGGTGCCTTCTGTGCGGAGTCTGCATGTCCTCCCTGTAGTTGCGTGGTTTTCCTCTGGGTGCTTCGGTTTCCTCCCACATCCCAAAGACATGCTGTAGGTGGATTGGACACTCTAAATTGGCCCTAGGTGTGTGTGTGTGTGTGTACCTTCTATGGAAGGTTGGGCTCTGGGCTGGCAACTCAGCACTGTAAAACTCCACTACCAATCATGAGAGGACAGGTGATCCGCTGTGGCATCCTCTAACCGGGAAAAGCCGAAAGAAGAAGAAGTATTTATGTGAGTTATTATCCTCTGGCCTTTATTACTGTTCTGTTTAGATGCACCTGTCAGCCATCTCTGCTTGCCTGCACTTGCATTCTGTCCTTTCTACCACATTTCAAGTGAAATAGTTTCTGAAAGGAGTTTTACACATAAATCCAACTAGAAGGCAGGTGGCTCCTTTGTGTGGTCTTTTAATTTTGTAATGAAAAACTTATAATGTTTCCTTCTGAACCTGATCAAGAGGGTTGTTTGAAGATCTTATCTTGGAAAACAATGTTACTCATTTCTCTGACCTCTACACCTCTCACACCGCAAGAAAGTTCTGGAGAGGGTGATTGAATGAATACACAGAGTAGTATAAACCAGGAGGAAAATGAACAGCTCAGATCAGGATGCAGCACAAACAACCTGGCATTTGCAATAAGACAGATACTTGAAAAAAAACTAGAAATGAGGAAAGAGTCCAAATGGGCATTTCTAGACTTGGAAAAAACATATGACAAGGTCCCAAGGACCCAAGAAAACTGATGGAGAGTCATGTGATGGTTTGAAGTCCCAAAAACATTGATAGAGTTAATGCAAGCTATGTACAAATATGACCAGTGTTCAGTCTTACAGACAGGTTCCCAGTGGGAGTGGGTGTGCACCAGGGTTCAGCTTTGATCCCCACTGCTGTCATGCTGGTAATGTATTTCATTAACAAAAAGTCAGAGGGGACAGATCAACAAAGTTGCTGTATGCGGAAAATGTAGCATTACAGGCAGGCTCTGAGCAAGAACTTCAAAAAAGGATGAGGGAATGAAATGCAAAACTGAAGGCACATGGGATGAAACCAAGTACAGATAAGACAGCTGTGATGTCAGCAAAGATGGAAATCAGAAGAAACTGAGAATAGAGATTGAAGGGAAAATAGTGGAACGACTTAGCTTCAAATATCTTGGAGGATTGGTTGAGGAGAAGGGAAGGTTGAATGAGGAGGTGAAAGCTATAATCAGAGGGACTGCAACTGACTGGAACAACGTGTCAGGGTAGTGTATGACAGAAGAACACCAAAGAAGCTGAAAATAAGGTGTACAAAACAGTGGGGTGACCAGTACCACTGCGTATATAGAACAGAAAGCTGGGCTGTAAACCTAGAGCAGTTGAGGAAGCTAGAGGCGATGGAGATGAAGTACCTGAGACTGGTGGTGGGATGCACACTGTGAGACAGATGAGGAAATGAGGACATAAGAGCAGAAGCCAAAGTAGCTCCAATTGCAGAAAAGATCAAATATAACAGATTACTGTGGTTTGGGCACATGTGCAGGAAAGCAAAGGACAATCTGGTGAGGAAGATTTGGGACAGACAGGAAGAAGACAAGAGGAAACAAGGGCATCCAGCAAAGAGGTGGATGGATTATGCGACAGAGTGGCACTGAGTAGAGAGAGAGATGGAGTTAAGTCACATGACAACACAACTCCGTGTAGAAAATGGGGAAAAGGGGATGATGACGATGATGATGATAACGATGATGGTCATGATGACGATGATGCTGATGATGGCGATGATGGTCATGACGACGATGATGATGATAATGATGATGGTGATGATAACGATGATGGTTATGACGATGATGATGATGACGATGATGATGATGATAACGATGATGGTTATGACAATGACGATGATGATGATAATGATGATGGTGATGATGAAAACGATGATGGTCATGACGCCGATGATGATAATGATAATGATGATGATAACGATGATGGTTATGATGACGATGATGATGACAACGATGATGATGATGATAATGATGATGATGATGATAATGATGATGGTTACGATGACGATGATGATGATGATAACGATGATGGTTATGACAATGATGATTGTTCACAATGTTAGCACCGCCCCTTTACAGCACATTCCCATTAATGCTCCGGACCAATTCATTCTAAGCCCACCCTTCCATGGACCCTCCTCTTTGCTAATCAAACATTTGGGAGGTTTCCACATCCCCACCACACCTCCCTTCACCATGTCAACATCATTAACCACGCCCATCTATGGCGATTGGTTATCACTCTGGATCACACAGCCAGTCCCCACCCTCAGCCCACTCCATTTGCACACAAGTTTATAACTCACCCTCCACCACATTATCATCCTCTGCCACAACCTCCCAAGGCGATTGGCTGCCACCCTGGTTCCCACAGTCATTCCCCACCCTAAGCTCATCCCTTTGCACACAACACTACAACACACCCTTCTTTTATGTATTTGGTTCATTTCCCAGTAAAAGACGGAAAGGTCTCCATCAAGCATCCCAGCCTATGGTATTACACTTAGCCCAACCAACATTTTCTATTTGACATGCCCAGTCCCCAGCGACTAGCAGGTTTATATGTTTTATTTAAATGTTTTATTTAAATGCATCCTGTAAATAAACAGAATTGAACCTTGTTAAAATGCAAATGAACATGATAACACTGTTTTAAACATTTAAAATTTACACAATGTTTCTTCTTTCCCCAGGTCTATATAAATAAGTTTGTTTTAGTGATTGTTCTTGATAAAGATTTTTCATGCGCTCACCTACCTGAAGTACACTGAATAAACTAGCTTAAATACAAAAAGAAGTGATTTTTTTTCTGCAGTCCTTTTTCTACAACCCGTTTTTATTTTATTTTATCTTAAACAAGTTTTGCAATTTTAAAAGTTATTTAATTGAAGGTAATGGTTTAGTGACCTCGCAGAATACAAGGTTTGAGTTATCAGTTGATTCTAATAACTAGTTTAAGTAATTTTTAGTTGGAAGGGCTTCACTGAGTCTACAAACCTTGTATCTCAGGGTATCAGGAGACAGTTTTGGATCCACATCTGCCCTCCACTCACTGAGTGCTTCTAATTTAATAGTGTTGGGGTTTGTGGAAAAGGAGTTACCCTTGTATGTGACTCAGTTGCCTCTCAACCCAGGTTTCCCTTTTTCTCTTCTGGCCCCTACTCAATCTATAACCAGAGATGCACCAGACTCTTTGTGCGGAGCTGGGTCCAAGGGAGGGAAAGTGCATGGTCTTTGGAACAAGTAAGACAAATTAAAGCATGTAAATGTCAAAGAAATGATAGCTGTAATTAATGCATTTAAATTTCTAATCCATCTTTGGACTCTTGGTCCTATACTATTAACCACAAATAAAACCACAGTGATTTGTACATAAAGAAATATGGGGGGAAGGGGAACAGCCCCTTCTCCTTCCACATTTGCAGACTAGCTATAGTAACCCAAGAACTAGAAATGAGGTACAATCTGTCACTCCAGGCTCTCTATATTCTTTTAGAATAAAACATTACTGGCAAGTTGCGCAGGACTAGAACAGACCCTCATGAATGAAAGTTGCATGCTTGGGTATACCATATCTTAAGACATCTGTTGAGAACTCGTCAAGCAGATCAGTGTGCCTCCAGCCCAAACCAACAGTTAAAGAAGTTCTGCTCCTTGCACAAAGGTCTAGAAGACAAATGCCTTTTCATTTGCATAGACTGGAATGCTCCTTTGTTTTCCCACCCTTTCCTCTGTTAACCAGGGTTCTTAAGTTTCAGAAGGAATCCTAAAAAAGAATTGTGGTGAGTCCCTTTTGGCACAGACAAAAGTGGTTCTCCCTTCTATTAAAAATGGCCAAGAGTAATTACCAGAAACTCCCTCATAGGATGTATTTACTCACACAGGACATGAGTTGTTTGATACACTCCATCTTTCAAAGCCTTCAACTGACTGCTTGGATGATAGAATGCTAATACCTTTTAGGCACCTTTTCTATGAGAATGTGTAGCAGTATATATAGGTATGTGAAAATGTTTTTTTTAGTTGGTTCAAAGGCAAGAACCAGGGTCCTTTTAAGGTTCAGTCTCATTTTGGTTCTATAGTATTTATGTGAGTTGGTTCGATTTTCGTCTGGGGTGCATTTTGTGCGGAGTCTACATGTCCTCCCTGTAGTTGCGTTGTTTTCCTCCGGGTGCTCCGTTTTCCTCCCACATCCCAAAGACATGCTGTAGGTGGATTGGACACTCTAAATTGCCCCTAGGTGTGTGCCTTCTGTGGAAGGTTAGGCTCCGGGCTGGCAACTCAACATTGTAAAACTCCACTACCAATCATGAGTGGACAGGTGATCCACTGTGGCGTCCTCTAACCGGGAAAAGCCAAAAGAAGAAGTATTTATGTGAGTTATTATCCTCTGGCCTTTATTACTGTTCTGTCTAGATGCACCTGTCAGCCATCTCTGCTTGCCTGCACTTGCATTCTGTCCTTTGTACCACACTTCAAGTGAAATCGTTTCTGAAAGGAGTTTTACACATAAATCCAACTAGAAGGCAGGTGGCTCTTTTGTGTGGTCTTTTAATTTTGTAATGAAAAAACTTACACTGTTTACTTCTGAACCTGATCAACAGGGTTGTTTGAAGATCTTATCTTGGAAAACAATGTTACTCATTTCTCTGACCTCTACACCTCTCACACTGCAAGAAAGTTCTGGAGAGGGTGATTGAATGAATACACAGAGTAGTATAAACCAGGAGGGAAATGAACAGATCAGGATGCAATACAAACAACCTGGTGTTTTCAATAAGACAGATACTTGAAAAAAAACTAGAAATGAGGAAAGAGTCCAACTGGGCATTTCTAGACTTGGAAAAAGTATATGACAAGGTCCCAAGGACCCAAGAAAACTGAACTGATGGAGAGTCATGTGATGGTTTGAAGTCCCAAAAATATTGATAAGAGTTAATGCAAGCTATGTACAAATATGACCAGTGTTCATTCTTACAGACAGGTTCCCAGTGGGAGTGGGTGTGCACCAGGGTTCAGCTTTGATCCCCACTGCTGTCATGCTGGTAATGTATTTCATTAACCAAAAGGTCAGAGGGGACAGATCAACAAAGTTGCTGTATGCAGAAGACGTAGCATTACAGGCAGGCTCTGAGCAAGAACTTCAACAAAGGATAGGGGAATGGAATGCAAAACTGAAAGCACATGGGATGAAACCAAGTACAGATAACACAGCTGTGATGTCAGCAAATGGGGGAAATCAGAAGAAACTGAGAATAGAGATAGAAAGGAAAATAGTGGAATGACTTAACAGCTTCAAATATCTGGGAGGGTTGGTTGAGGAGAAGGGAAGTCTGAATGTGGAGGTGAAAGCTATAATCAGAGGGAATGCAACTGACTGGAACAACGTGTCAGGGTAGTGTATGACAGAAGAACACCAAAGAAGCTGAAAATAAGGTGTACAAAACAGTGGGGCAACCAGTACTACTGCGTATATAGAACAGAAAGCTGGGCTGTAAATGTAGAGCAGTTGAGGAAGTTAGAGGTGATAGAGATGAAGTACCTGAGACTGGTGGTGGGATGCACACTGTGAGACAGATGAGGAAATGAGGACATAAGAGCAGAAGCCAAAGTAGCTCCAATTGCAGATAAGGTCAAAGAGAAATGATTACGGTGGCTTGGGCACATGTGCAGGAAAGCAAAGGACAATCTGGTGAGGAAGATTTGGGACAGACAGAAAGAAGACAAGAGGAAACAAGGTTATCCAGCAAAGAGGTGGATGGGTTATATGACAGAGTGGCACTGAGTAGAGAGAGAGATGGAGTTAAGTCACATGACAACGCAACTCCATGTAGAAAATGGGGAAAAGGGAATTGATGACGATGACGACGATGATGATGATAACGATGATGGTCATGACGACAATGATGATGATGATGGTGATGATAATGATGATGGTTATGATGATGATGATGATGACGATGATGATGATGATGAAAATGATGATGGTCATGACGACGATGATGATGATGATAACGATGATGGTTATGACGACGATGATGATGATGATAATGATGGCGATGATAATGATGACGGTTATGATGATGATGATGATGATGATAATGATGATGGTTATGACGACAATGATGATATGACGATAATGATGATGATGATGATGATAACGATGATGGTTATGACGAAGATGACGACGATGATAACGATGATGGTTATGACGACAATGATGATGATGATAATGATGATGATGATGATAATGATGATGATGATAACGATGATGGTTATGACGACGATGATGATGATGATAATGATGGTGATGATGATGATGGTTATGATGATGATGATGATTATGATGATAACGATGATGGTTATGACGACAATGATGATGATGATGATATGACGATAATGATGATGATGATGATAACGATGATGGTTATGACGACAATGACGATGACGATGATAACGATGATGGTTATGACGACGATGATGATGACGATGATAATGATGATGGTTATGATGACAATGATGATGATGATAATGATGATGATAATGATGATGATGATAACGATGATGGTTATGACGACAATGACGATGACGATGATAACGATGATGGTTATGACGACAATGATGATGATGATAATGATGATGATGATGATGATGATGATAATAACGATGATGGTTATGATGACAATGATGATGATGATGATAATGATGATAACGACAAATTTTGGTCGTTACAGAACCGTATGCCCACATCTCCCCCAAGAAATCCCCAGGCCGCAGTGATACCAGATCCCAGAGCTCAGCAACAGACCTTTGACCTTTAGTTTAACTGGACAGTGTAAAGTACCCCTGCAGGTAAGAATGCTGTGCACAGGCAGTATGACCTAAGAAAGTCGGCATATAATATTTAGCTAAGACCCCTTTCCAACTCTTCATGTTCCTCCAGCCCAGCTGTGATCCTTTTTCCAGAGAGGTCTTTAGCCCAGCACGAAGAATGACTTCAGTCAACCTACCACCTATATCTGCTTCTGCAAAGCTGAGGATTTGCCATTTGTACCTTTCCCTCATATAATCTGACATCCACCACACCTTCCTGACCCCACCTACTTGCAGTTGCACCCCTCAATTCTTCTAGGTCCTATGAAATCATTTGCTTTCTTCTCTTCTGAGAACTGATGGTTCTGTCCTGTCATTCTCTTCTGTGGGGGTCCTTAGTATCCTCTACCATCATCTCTACTGGCGATGTGTCCAGAGAGGGATACATCTGTATCAGGACACCTTAAGAAACAGATGTATATTGGAAGGGTTTGGCCTCTCTTACACAGATCTCACTATTCTAAGCTCACTGTGGTCCAAATGAGTTTCTCTTATGGCACTGTAGTACAGTGGTGGTGAGCTTGTGAGTCCTTTTCTGGTAGAGCACATCCCCTGAATTCTGACCACATGTGCCCTGAGAAAGGCCATTGTCTGGTAATTTCACCCAGATGTTTAAGACAATAAGTTACAGACAAGATCCTTCCTTTATTATCTATCCTTTGTTGACCAGGTTAGTGTCCTTACATATTTTAAGGGTGAGACACACAAAGTGATATTCCATACTGATTAGGGGAAATTTGGCCAGGTTAGCAGGGAACTTCTACTATTTTTGGCAGGTGACATGGGGTCTTTTATATCCACCTGAGCTACCACCAACACAAGTAGATGGGACTTTGCTATAATGTCTTATATGAAGGATGAACACCCAGCTCTCCATAGAATCTGGCCTATAGTATTTAGGGCAGTGCTGCATATTCATGGTCTCCCTGAAGACTGTATATAGGCTCATAGGTTCATAGGTAGGTACTAGGCTATCGGCCCTGGGGCCTATACAAGCCCAGCCAAAAAGGTACCCTGGCTTTTGCCACCCAAGAAAATTATTTTCCTGTGCCACTGTCGAGCAGAGCCACAGAGATGATCCCCAGGGTGAATTTCCTATTTCCCATCCAATCATCAAGATTTTTCTTTGAAGAGTGCTAATGAGGAGCTCTGTTTGACATAGATAGGTAGTTTATTCCAGCATATGGGAAGTCTCTGGGACAGGAATCTATCCCTCCAGCATGTTCTGTTTATTGTGGTGACAAGGTTTAGGTCCCTAGAGCATGTAGCTCGGAGAGATTGGGATTTCTTTAAGTGGAGCATGTCCAACAACTCTATGTTTGACATAGCTTTGTATGTTAGGCAGACATCACCTCTGAATAGGCGATATGCGACGGAGTAAAGCTGGAGTTTTTTGAGACGGTCTGCATAGGGCATCTGTTTGAGGCCGGTAATCCTCTTTGTGAGGTATTTATGTGGCCTTTCCAGTTGTTGCAGATGTCTTGTGAGGTACATACCAAAAGGGGCAATGTACTCTATAATGGGTCTAATGAGTGATGAGTAGAGGGGAACAATGACTTCTTTTTTTCTAGATGAGGAACCTTTTGTGATGAGGTGTGCCATGTAGAAGGATTTCCTGACTACTATGGCCATGTGATTATCAAAGGAGAGGCTACTGTTCACCTGTGTCCCAAGGTCTCTTATCAAACTTTTGGTGTTAATTATACTACCACCTATGTTGTAGTTCATGGGTATAGAGTTTTTACCAAAGGGGATGACAATGCACTTTTTGGCATTGAGCTTGAGGCCATGGCTTTGACACCAGGCATCTGTCTCAGTGAGGCCCTTTTGTAGGATGCCCACATCGTTAGGAGTTTAGATTATGGCTCCTAGTTTGTGGTCATCTGCGAACTTTGTTAGCCAAAGACCTTCTGTGTTAGCCTGTACTTCAGAAAAGTAGATACCAAACAGGAGAAGAGCCAAGACTGAACCCTGTGGTCCTCCACTTGTCACTGGTCTGAAGTCAGATTTAGAGTCTGTTACTTTCACAATGTGGGTTCTGTCAGTGAGCCAGTTGGCAACCCATCTTGTGACATAGGGATTTATACCAAGTTTATAGGTTCATAGATTCATAGGTTCATAGATTAGTACTAAGCTAACTGCTCTTGTAAGCCATTTTAAGCCTAGCCAATTATCCCTTGTGAGACTCAAACCCTGCACCATGTGTTTGTAAGACAAACACCTTAACCATTAGGCCACCCTCCCATTTTGTTTCTTTTTTTTTTTGTTTTTAGTTTCAAAATTCTTTATTTTTTGACAGCCTAATCATTAAAAGGCCGCAGCATAGATCTCATCTTCTCAGAATCTCCTGTCCTTGCTGAAAAAAAGATGCCTCTGTACAGGGAAATATGGAAACAGCAAGTGTGTGGAATTGTTCAAACAAGATTGGATGTCCTTTGAAGATTAGCTGACAAACTGCTTCCATGAGTGAAAAAGCTTCTCATAGCGACGGTCCTTGATCTTACTATTAGTCATCATCCACAGTTGGCTTGATTGTAACACCTCGTCGTATCTGCCCCCAGCCAATTAATCGCCAGTGTTTTTCTACTCTACAACTCAGTGCAATTTTTTCTCCCACTTCTGTGCACACAGGGTTAGTAAGCACAATCTTTGCCAAGTCAGCCTTCACAGCACTTACTCTACCTCCAGTAGACAAAGAGCCTATATTCACCATTAGTACCTAATTCTTTGATAATTTTTGCACCTTTGCAGCCTTCTTGTCACCTTCTGTGTGGACACCTAGTGAGTTTATCTTTGGCCTAATAGTTAAGGTGTTTGCCTTACAAACACAAGGTGCAGGGTTTGTCTCTCCTCACAATATAATTGGCTCTTAGGGCAATGGTGGCTCGCAAGGGCTGTTAGCCTAGTACTAATCTATAATCTATAATCTAATTCCAGAGTGGGGGATGGTGTTAATAGCCTTGGCAAGATCTATATAGGCTGTGTGAACCACCTTACCCTTGTCTACGACTTTGCTGACTGCTTCAAAGAAGTCTATCAGGTTTAGGAGACATGATCTGCCTTTTACAAACCAAACTGGGTGGGGTCCAGAGTTTGGAGATTACCAATGTCTTTGTTTATAAGTTCCATGATAATACGTTCCATGGCTTTGCAGACCAGGCTTGTCAGGCTAATGGGGCTGTAGTTCCCGGGGTCCGTGGTGGCTCCCCCTTGTGGAATGGGATAACCATCGCTGTGCGCCATTCAGCAGGCACAAAGTGTGAGGTGAGGCTATTATTGAACATGGTACTTAGTTGGGGTGCCAGTTCATTCTGTAGTTCATGTAGAATGCAGCCTGGGATGTTGTCTGGTCCCATGGTCCCATGGATGCTGTGTTCTTGACTTTGGAGAGTGTGGTTTTTACCTGTGCAGCCATGATTACAGGAACTTTGCATTCTTCCGGTATAGAGATGTGCTCTTTAGGGGGTGAGGGGGGGGGGTAAAGTTAGCACTGAACCTGTCTGCCAGGATGTTGGCAATATCAGTTGGGTCTGTATATTTAGTGCCATTGTGCTGTAACTCAGAGCAGATTTGGGGTGTTGCCATTGAGATTCTTGACATAGCTATAGAATGCTTTCTGGTTGTCTTTAAAATCAGTGGCGATTTTGTTTTCGTAACTAGCTTTGGAGGATTTTATCAGGGATCGCAGCTTCTTACTGAGGCTGACCAAGGAGCTCCTCCACTCATGAGAATTTACTCTCTTTTGCAACAGTTTCTTCCTTCTCTTGTACAGTTTGTTTATGCCAGGGGACCACCAGATTGGCTTCCTTTTTTTGGAGGATAGCGTCTTGGTTCTGTTTGGGATAGGAGAAGCAAACTGACAAACTAAAATCTTTTAAAACAAAAAAGCGAGTAATAAAGATGGAGCGGTATAAACAACCAAATACTGTTTAATGAGCGCTTTCGGTAAAGGCAATGCTTCTCCTTCATCAGATACAAATCTATCAATTAACTAGCATTATATAGACAATCCATAAGCAACTTAATTATTTAATTAAAAATGTATTTCTTAAAGACAACTAACTTTCAAAAATGATCAGCAAAACACAAGTACGCTAACAGTAGCTAGCATACTAGAATCGGGCAGCCAAATGTGTAGGAAGCAAAACATTAAACCCACGATATTTCACAATTAAATTATGCTATTAAAATACATTCTCTGTGCAGTTCTAAATTAACCCTACTTAAGAAATATCATAAAACTTAAAAAAAACATTCATTTATAAGCTTATGTATACATAAGGGCATTATGGTTAAAATCACTTAGTAGTAAATACTTGCTCTACCCTTAACTGCTATGATGGAGATGTCAAACCTTTGAAACAGGGTAACACTTAAGGGATAATTAATTAAATAATCATAGGCAGCAAAGAAGAGCAAGGAATAAATAATATTAGTGGAAAACTAACTATCTTTTCAGGACTAAGTATTTAAGAATACATTTAACAGACACATGTTCATTTAGCCCAGGAGGTAGGTAGGCTGCAGTTCTAATTTGCCAGCCTAATTCTTCAATCTCTAATTTTAAATGCCATGGATCACCTCTCTGGTCAGCTAAAATCTGTTTTAATATTGCAAATTTAAAACTGTGGTCTGGAAATGCGATGATATGCCTTGCAAGGGCATTATTAGTGTCTTTCTTGCCTATAGCATACTGGTGTTCATAAATGCGCTGCTTTATTTTTCTTTCTGTTTTACCAATATAGAAAGCAACGCATTTTTGACAGCATGCAGAGTAAACCACACTTTTCGTTTCACAGGAATATCTGCTATAGATTTTATAGAGCTTATCCCTAATAATGACTTGGTTTCCAGTATCCAAATAGCTACAGTAATGGCAAGCACCACACTTAAACATCCCTGTAACTCTACTCGATACTGCTTTATTTTGATATTCGAGAAGTGTTTTGAGGTTAACCTCTCGCCTATAAGTTATTTTGGGTTTTTCTCCAAAAAGCTTCTGGAGACCCATGTCTTCTAAGATTAAGGCCCAATTCTTATTTAAAATTTCTGTTATAGATGAATAGTCTAAGCTAAAAGTACATAGAAAACTAGTATTAAATCTATGCACTTCCGTTCTACTTGTACTATTATTTTCACAACCAGTTTCATTACTGCTTTCAGAGATGTTGTTATCAAGAAGGGATTTAAAATACCCTACATATCTCTTAGTGGTAACTTTGCAGAAGATTTTATCCACCATAGATAGGGGATAACCTCTACTGACAAACATGGTTTTCAGGAGTTCGCATTCATCAATAAATTCACTTTCATCCGAAATCATCCTAGCTGCCCTCACCATCTGGCCCTTGACAACCGCTCTTTTTTGGTGGTAAGGGTGACAGCTAGTGAAATGGAGAAATTAATTTGAGTATGTTGGTTTCCTGTATATAGTACTTCTAAACCTACAATTACGCACATCTTTAAACAAATGAATATCGAAAAATTCAATACTATTCAATTGTAGATTGTACGTAAATTCAAAAAAGTCAGTAAAAGTGGAAATAGTGGTAATGAACTCCTTAACCAAATCAATAGGGCCTTTCCAGATTAAGAACATGTCATCTTGGTAATGAGTGTACCAAGCGACATTGTTCTGAAACATGTTATTTTTAAACAGGAAAGTCCGCTCCCAATATGCTATAATGCAATTGGCGAAGTTCCCACCACAGGGTGACCCCATTGCCACCCCTGTTTTTTGCAAGTACATTTGTCCATCGAAAAGCATGTAATTATTTGACAAAACAGTCTCCAAAAGGGTTTCAACCACATAAATAATATTGTCACTAACATGCCTCAACTCCATAAAGTCTCTAATCCATACCAGACCTATACTTTGGGGTATGACCATATAAAGGTCCGTAACATCTATTGTGAGGAACACATACTCTTGGTAGAAAGTAATTTTATTTAGTTGAGTTAGAAAGGTCCAAGAGTCTTTGCAAATTTGCGGCTCTTGCTCCACTAAGGGTCTTAGAATGCTATCTACATATTTTGCACAACCATAAGTAATCGAACCACGCCCATCAACAATCGGTCTAAAAGGGGGGGGGTCAATGATTTTCTTATGGATTTTAGGTGTATCAAAAAGAACAGGTGTTCTAGGGGCTGCCATGAGCAAATAATTATATAAATCAATATCAATAGTCCCATCAAGAAACAAATCTTCAAGGGTGGACCTAATTTTTCTATATGCTATATTTACTTCATTAGCACTAACTAATTCATAGGCTACATTATTAAGATGTTTTTTCATATTGGTTACATAATTATTGTAGTCCATGAAAACTAGCCCTCCCCCTTTATCAGGCTTCATAACTCTTATATTGCAATCCTGCAATAAGCTAATGAAGTCACGCTGTTCTCTATCTATATTAAGTGACCGATTACTATTTGTGACTTTATTGGAGCTCAAAGCTCTAAAATCAGTTTCACACATCTTCTCAAACACATGTAAATTCGGATGAAGAGGTGGATTACACAAACTTGAAACCCTAAGTTGGCTGGTAAGGGTAGAACTTGCTCCCATTAGGGCACTTAGATTCAATTTACGAACAGACAGTTTTAAGTCTATTATAATTTTAACAAGGTCCATGTTAGTATCAGGAACAAAGGTTAAGCCCTTGGAGAAAAAGTCAGTCATTCCTTGGGGTATATTCAACACAGTATAATTGTAAATGTGAAAGTCCCCTCCAAGATTTGAAATAATTTGGGGATTCCTCAGGGTTGATTGGGTTATCTCCTGTGCTGATTCCTTTTGTTCCGTATACATCCCTGATTCCTGTTCGTCCTGGACTTCGCAAACTGGTTGTTCTGGTTTGTGGAAAAACCCTGTTGGTGGCTTGTACTTGGCTGGTTGCCATTGATGCCCTCTTGTACATTTGGGGTATGAGAATTTTTATTGTTGCTTGTAACATTATTTGAACTTTTACTATTAATCCTCTCACTCCTTCGAAGAACAGATGCTTGTTGTATACTACATTTGAACCTTGCCTAAAAAAGGCACTATAGGGGCGACAAGAACCTTAGCCAGTATCTGGAATCCCAGGGGTGAGAGGTGCAGGCCATCTCTAGCAAAGCATCCTGGTCTGTCGACCATGTCATCCCAGGCTGACAGATACTGGATCCCTTTAGAATGGCACTAGAAGCTTAGCCAATTGTTGAAGTCAATCATTTGTCCTTGTACTGCAGCATCATTCTGGGTGATGGCAGAATGCTACTCAGGGCTAGGGTCATACCTGGACTACAAGATCGGAGAGCTCTTCTATGTCTCTTTTCATGTAGTCCAGGGAGGTACATCTCAGGTCGTTCACACCAACATGGACAATGACAGAGTCATATTTGTACTTGTTGTGGAGTGACCTGAGTGCGTGGGTTATGTGGCGGATCCTGGCACCCAACAGGCAGCTGACAGTAACCTTCTCCTTGTTTAGTCTGGTGAGTGGGACATCAGTGTGCCTGACTATAGAGTCACCTATGACTAGTGTGTTGGGTACATTGTTTTGCCTTATTGGCTGTGGTTAAGTGGCACACTGAGTCTGCCCACTATGTGTCATTTGGGTTATCAGCAGTCTCTGTAACAATGAACAAGTAAAACAAAACCAGCATCTTAAAATTGTATATCGCTGTTTTGACACTGCATTTTCTTCTGAATTTTTAGTTTCCTTGCATGCAGCAATTATGTTTTGAATAACTATTGTCACCAAACTGTACTGCTCCTCATAAAAGCAGTATTAATGCATCTGCACCCCTTACTCTAATATTATTATGTGAAACAGTTCATATCCTTCCGATATGACATTCTTACTGAGTCTTACAAAGTATTACTGAAGGCCTAAAAATGACAGTTTCTATCTCAATACTTTGTAAATGGAAATGACTTCACAAAGTATTGTGCTCCCCTTATTCTTGGCTTCTTAATTACCTGTGTTAAGTTCTGGATATCAACGACTGACACTCCTTACGTACAGACTTATCCAAACGTCAAAAGCAGCATGCCAAAAGAGGCGTGTAAATCCATTTTCCTGATATAAAAAGTCATAGAAACTGATGAGACTGCAGATGTTATCTACAAGTGTTTACTTGTTATTGCAGAATTCAAACAAGAAAACTGCAAGGCAGTCTCAGCTGAACAGCAGTGGTGAGTTTTTATTTGCCTACTATACTAATTTGTGAATTGTTTGCTTTGAAAGTCACTGTTCTGAAAATGTTGTAGAGATATTGTATGCTGTTTCTGACATAATGAGTTTGATGGTAGAGCATTTGAACTTGTAGCATTACTGAGGCACTTGAGTCCAAATTCTGATACTGACACAGGGTGAAACTGCATAAGGTACTGCATTCCTGGTATGTCTCAGCAATTCAAACACAAAGTTCTTTTTCACTATGTTCTGTCTACTTTTATTCAGACTAATAATATCTAAGCCATTTGAAAATGGTATGAGTCAGTAATATAAGCTATATTCATAATTACAGTCTCAAAATCAGTCATGTTGGGTTTACTCTTGAATGGGAACTCTTGAAATTATATACCATAGCCACCTTTAATATGTCTGTACCCTTTTTAAGAACTCTGTGGGATCATTTTATTTCTTTATCTTCCAGTTTACTTTACTCTCTTCCCAGAGAATGGAGAAATTTGGGATATAGACTGAATGTGCTTGCCCCATGTCTACGTACATGCCAATGTGTAGGCAGTCACTGGTCCGAAAGTATCATGTTTTGCTGATGAAGCACCTTTATGTTACTTGTCACTGACAGGCATTTTCTTGTAATACAATTGTTTTGAATGTAATGAATGGATATTTAAACAAATTTAGAAGAGCTGTGACTTTCCATTTACACTCTAAAGATGTACATATATACAGTTCTAATGTGCTGCTAGGTCTGTGTTAGGATAAAAAACTGCATACATCTTGTATTTTATAGATTAATTTGCTAAGGAGATAATTTTTGTGGTTTTATTTCCTACAACTAAAAAGATTCCAGTTAACCATTCAGGCATTTAGTTTGTGCATTTCTTATAGTAACAATGTTTGTGATGAACTATACGGAGCTGTATTTGGTTAAGGTAGCTCTGTGCACTACATATATCTATAAACCTTTAACAATTATAGTTAGACCTCTTGCATGGTCATGTTTAAGTATGGTATTACCACTTCACATTGTTTATACAGAATCATTGGTGTGTTCATCTTCTGAGGTATGGCTATCTGTACAATGCCTAATGCATTATTATAAAGCTTCTGTAGTGTTTATTTATATTCTTAAACCACCTTCTGGGTCCTCTTCATAAAGAGATTTCATGGCAACATAAGGCACTGTGTAACATAGACAAGAGTATATAAAGTCTAATCCAAAACGTTATCAGTCAGTGGTGTAAGACTAATCTCTCTCCATTGTGTACAGGTCAACCACACCCCCTATTCTAAGTGAAAATGGATCAGGCTTTCCTCCGTCTGCTTGTGAAGGAAAAACAGCACTGTCTGGCCCGACAGCACTACGCAATGTTAGAGAGTAACGCAGCAGGTTGCTGTATATAACATTCACCTGCCTTTTCTACAGACTTTGTCTGGCCCGACAGCACTACACAATGTTAGAGAATAACGCAGCAGGTTGCTTTATGTAACAATCACCTGCCTTTTCTACAGACTTTATGTCTGGCCCGACAGCACTACGCAATGTTAGAGAGTAACGCAGCAGGTTGCTGTATGTAACAATCACCTGCCTTTTCTACAGACTTTATGTCTGGCCTGACAGCACTATGCAGTGTTAGAGAGTACGGCAGCAGGTTACTACACAGAAACAATCACTTGCCTTTCTTACAGACACAATGTCTAACCTGACATCACTACGCAATATTAGAGAGTAACGCAGCAGGTTGCTGTATGTAACAATCACCTGCCTTTTCTACAGACTTTATGTCTAGCCTGGCAGCACTATGCAGTGTTAGAGAGTAACGCAGCAGGTTACTGTACAGTAACAATTACTTGCCTTTCTTACAGACGCTATGTCTAGCCTGACTTCACTACACAGTGTAAGAGAGCAAGGCAGTGGGTTTCTGTACAGTAACAATCACCTGCCTTTCCTACAGACACTATATCTAGCCTGCTAGCACTATGCAGTGTTAGACAGTAAAGCAGCAGGTTACTGTACAGTAACAATCACCTGCCTTTCTTACAGACACTATGTTTAGCATGACCGCACTACGCAGTGTTAGAGAGTAAGGCAGCAGGTTACTGTGCAGTAGCAATCACCTGCCTTTCTTACAGACACTATGTTTAGCATGACCGCACTACGCAGTGTTAGAGAGTAAGGCAGCAGGTTACTGTGCAGTAACAATCACCTGCCTTTCTTACAGATGCTATGTCCTGCGTGACAGCACTACACAGTGTTAGAGAGTAAGGCAGCAGGTTACTGTGCAGTAACAATCACCTGTCTTTCTTACAGACACTGTATCTAACCTAACAGCACCATGCTGTGCCAGAATTAAGAAGATACTTTTTACGGGTATTAAGTGCAGACCTAAAGATCTCATTGTCAGATAAGGCTGAGGGGGTACAGAAAGTGTCAGTACAAATGCACAACCCATGCTGATCAGAACCTATATAATGGCCAAGCAGACACATTAATACAGAGGATGTCATTTAAAAACAAGCAAAAAAATCTTTAAAAATGGTCTGCAGGTTACCACGAGTGGACAAAACTGAATGCACCAGGAATTGGAATCTCCAGAACGTAACAAAAAAAAACACTCTGCAAACATATATGTACACAACTCCACACTGGAAGAACTCATTAACAGTAATTCCGTATGGAGGAGCTCCAGTGTTCAGAAGATTGAATCATTGGTAACTGAAGCTCAAGAATTTAGTCTTCACCCACCTACATGTCACCCATTTTATAGCAACAAGTTAGGAAATATAGTAAAGATATGTTTAAGTATTTTTTCACAGAAGAAAAGGTGGATGAGAAGAATTATCTTCTTGAAGGGGTTATAAGCTCAGATACTAAAAAAGAATTTAATAACATGAGAAACAGACGTAATTATTATGAAGGGTAAAAATAAATAAACAAGCTGTTAATTAAATAAGCTCTGCTTATTACAAGTAGATGAGGAAATGGGCAGGGGACTTAAACCAAGCTGTCTTTCCCTGTAATTTGATTTATGTTTCTGTGCACTGAATTTCCCAGTGCATGCAAAAGAAATTCATAAACAGGAGATGAGAGGAACAGTGCATACTGGTACTAGTAAACAGTAAAGTACAAAACAACTGCTTGTACAGCTCAGGCATGGATTTCACTATTATATAAATACTGCATCATGCCTCTCAAATGTACCTCATTACGAGGAACATACCTCATTTGGGGTCTTAAAAATATCATGCTCCTCAAAGTTCCACATTGAAAGGGTCTGTCACAGATTCAGTGTTACGAATTTTTTAAGTGAAATCTATGGTAAATAGAAATGTATTGTATTAATTCATTAAAATATATTCTTTATAAGTAAAACCAGCATATTTTAACCACTCCACGACCTTCCCAGTTAAAATTGTTAATAAGCCATTTGTAAGTGTTCCACATTTTGCCCATTTGTTCCTCATTATGAGGGCTAGTGTTCCTCATTTCTGAGATGGAAGGTTGAGAGTTATGCTCCACATTGAAGGTAGCTCTCACTTGTCCATCTTCCATTTGTGTATCATTCATTAGAATCATGACTACTGTTGAATATTTTACATTCAGCCTGTCGTAGTTTCAAATAAAAATCCAAATTTTAAGAAACTTGTTCAGTGACCAAACTATACATAAAGTAGTGAATGTTTTGAGTTAGCAAAAAGTTTCTGAATTTTAAGAAATGCAAAAGTCTTCTTCTTCTTTCAGCTTTTCCAGGTTAGGGGTTGCCGCAGTGGATCAACTGTCTGCTCATGATTGGCAGTAGAGTTTTACAGTGTTGAGCTGTCAGCCCGGTGCCCAACCTTCCACAGAAGGCACACACACACACACACACACACACACGCACTCACACCTAGGGCCAATTTAGAATGTCCAATCCACCTGCAGCATGTCTTTGGGATGTGGGAGGAAACTGGAGCACCCGGAGGAAACCCACGCGACCACAGGGAGGACATACAGACTCCGCACAGAAGGCACCCCAGCTGAGAATTGAACCGGAGAACCTCTTGCTGTGAGGTGACAATGCTAACCACTGCACCACCGTGGCCAAAATGCAAAAGTACTGATGCCAAAAGGATTGTACTGCACAATATTTGGCGAATGGACATGACAAAACAATACCTTTGCTGATGGTTTTTTGAATAAAACTGTTCATAGATTTCTCAGTGAGGTTTCTGTGTAGTTTATAATGTCTCTGGAGTTGTTAAGCTGTCTTTTAAGTGTTTCATGTTATACAATTGTTTTCATTCATTTCTTCTTGATGTTCAGTTTATCTTTATCAGAATTCTTGAGGAACCAAAACATTCAATAAGATAAGCAGAAATCTATTGCTTGATTCCTTGATGAGATGAAAGTAGATCACATCAGACACAGACTCGCACACACACACACACACACACACACACACACACACACACACACACACACACACACACACACACACACACACACACACACACACACACACACACACACACACACACACACACACACACACACACACACAAATGTTTTTCTTTGCATTTGTTAAATGAGTCAGACTACTGATCTGTGTGGCACTTTTTCAGTCTTAGCCCACAAACACTTTCTTAGTAAATGACTTTCTGTCAGTCAGACACTAGACAAATGAAGGCTGATAATATCAAATACTATGCTACAGGAAGTAGCTTGTTTACAGCAGGTTCATAGGCTCTTTGTATATACTAAGCTAGAAAACACCCGAGCCGTTTATAAACCTAGCAATGCAACCCAACCTAATTGTGTCCCTGTGCATCATGGGCCTTTATTAAAGGGTATGTTAGGAAGTATATAAAGGTTATATGTTTGTGGGGGGGGTATATTAGTTTGGACACAGTTACTGCCTGCTTCTGTCTAAAAGAGACAGCGGGCCCAGACCCAGGGTGAATATGTGATTTCTCATCCACTAACCAAGGTTACACTTAAAAAAGGTTAGGGATAGAATCTGCTTCACATGGACGAGAAGCCTGTTCAAGAGCATGGGTACCTCAGAGACACACATATTTGTCTAACCTACAGCAGTTCAGATGGCTTAGTGATAGATTGCTGTGGCTATCATATGGAGGGTCCTGGGTTCAAGTCTTGCAAGGACTGACTATTTGAGGGATAGGTTCCTGACCCAGAGACTCCCCAGACTCTGGAATAGACTGCCCATACATGTCAAGCAGAGCTCGTCTTTGGCCCTCTTCAAAAGGAACCTTGATGATTGGATGGGAGAAAGGAAGTTCACCCCAGGGATCACATCAGTCACCCTGCTAGACAGGGGTCCAGGAAAGTAAATAGTGTGGGAAGAAATAGCCAGGGAATTGTTAAGGCTAGGCTTATATAAGCCCTAGGGCTGATAGCCTAGTACCAACCTATGAACATGTCCTATTTATGTCACAAGCAAAATTGAAATCCTTGGATCCAATTATTCTGATGCTGCTCATATTTCAGACATGCAAAAGGTCCATCAGAACTGAACTGAATGATGCCTTGTATGCCAGGTATAGCTCACCTTTTAGTAACCTGTAGGAGACCAAGTATCGACATAGGGCTTTAAGGTGATCTGCATAGGACAAAGTGTTTATACCCTAGATTCTCCTGGTGAGGAACCTTTGTGCGAGTTCCACATTTTGTATATCTCTGGTCAGGTACTTTCTAAAGGGGACATTATACTCAATTATGCGTATGATAATGGCTGAATAAAGTGGCAATATGACTTCTTGAACCTGGATGCCATACCCTCACATATAAATTGGGTGACACAGAATAATTTTCTTACTACCTTGACCACATGTTGGCAAAAGGCCAGATTACTGTCTACATATATTTCCAGAGCCCTGACTACTAGGTCGACTCTTAGGGGTGTCTTATCAATGGAGTAATTAGCCTGTATAACCATTTTACCAAAAGACACTATAATGCATTTCTTTGCATTGAATTTTAAGCCATGACTTTGGCACCGGTCACTTGTCTGTGTCAGACCTTTTTTCAAGATGTTTGTCTCATGGGAAGAACCTGTGACAGCTCTAAGTTTTCAGTCATCTGTAGACATTAGACTTCACCTCTAAGAAATAGATGCCACATAGAAATGGTCCCAGCACGGAGCCGTGAAGAATCCCACTGGTGATTGGCACGGAGCCGTGAAGAATCCCACTGGTGATTGGTCTCATAGTGGAGGAGATCTCACTACTCCTGACTTCCTGGGTCCTGTCTTTGAGCCAGCTGGCAATCCAGAGAGCTGAATTTGTCAGCCAGCAGATTCACTATGTCACTCTGCTTAGTGAAGATTGCACCATTAACTCCCAGTTTGGCACGCTACTGTGTGCCGCCTTTGATGTCAAAGGTCTGACATTCTCAAAAGGTGAAATTATATCTTGTCAGTAAGCACAGAATATTAAGGCTCTAAACTGTTAATGAGTTGTTTCCTGTAAGCAAGTACAGTGGGTTTGATTCCTTCCAACTACATTTGCCTTCTGTGAACTCTGAGCAAGTCTGCTTAACTATCTACTTGAAAATAATCTACTACCAGCAAACCAACATAGATTTAGACCCAGACATAGCACCACTACAGCTCTAATATCCTTCTGTGACTCTGTCAGTTGGGCTCACACTTCTGGGAAACTACTAACTCCCACCCTCTCCTTCTTAGAAAGCTATTTCCACCTCTACCCTTCAATGGTTCTCTAACTATGTCACAGACAGGCAACAAGCTACCAAATGGCAACATTCTTTATCTCCTTTCCTCACCACCAATACTGGTGTCCCCCAAGGATCCATCTTAGGGCCCATACTCTTCAGCATCTTCATCAATAACTTCCACTCTTCTCTCACTGAAGGCACATTCATCATTCCACTATCATTTGCACTGCCAACTCTCCACTCAGACTCCTTAAACTTACCCAGTCTGCCCTCAGCTCCACAGAAACATGGATGGCTAACAACCACCTTACCCTAAACCCCAGGAAAACTAAGTTTATGCTATACACCTCTAAGAGGACCCTCACTATAAACAAAGATTCTTTCTCTATTCTCTCCCATGATAATACTACCATTGAGGTTGTTACACACACTAAACTTCTAGGTGTCACCTTAGATGAACACTTACATTTAAAAAAGCTCACCAGAAACTAGGTATGCTTTACCATCACAAAACATTCCTCAACTACTCCTGAAAACTAGACCTTGCCTCCTCCTTCCTGTTAGCATCTCTTCTCTCTGGTGCTCCTGTCTTTACAAACATACAGGCTGGCCTTAAATCCTATCTAGACTCATGCTATAACAAAATTGCTAAGTTTGTCACTAATGGGTAAAACCTATCTCACCACTGTACCTCCCTTCGACTACTGAACTGGCTAGATCACCCTCATCATCTGACCAACATTCAGCTCAAAACTGCAAATAAACTAACATTCAATCCATCCACCTGCCATGCCCACTCCTCTCCTTTCGCACTCTACCACCCTACTAGACCTCACTGCTCTGAAAAGCAAACTGTTTTGCTAGTACAAAAACCTAACCTTCCTGCTGGTGACTTGCTCCACTCCTTTTCCACTGCCAAACTCTGGAACACACTTCCATGCTCACTTAGAGCCACTACTAATACTTCTATCTTCAAAACATCTTTGAGACATCTTTCTTCTCACTGGCTATGGTCATGTGCCAGCTCCTCACTTCCTATAACCTGACTTTTCCTCTTTCTATGACTCCCACCTTTCTTACCTTCTCCTACATAACTTTCTAAAAACCCGCATCTTTCCTGGACTGCCACCTATTTCTACACCTTCGCAAACTTATGCTGACAGATGTTAGATATATGCACATCCACTGTACCTTATTACTTGGTTACAAATTAAGTAATTGATTAAAATGTTGTTAGAACTTTGTATAATGTTTAAAATTGCATCTATTATTCTTATGTTTGTTAACTCAAATGTATGTATGTATGTATGTTATTTCATTGTGGAGCTTTTCTCCCCAGGCCTCCACTGAAAATGGGTACTTTTGGCCCAGTGGACCATCCCAGTAAACAAATGCAAATAAATAAACAAATAAATAGTTTAATTAGAGAGTGTTGAAAAGTTGTCCGTACAAAGGGACACTTGGGTCCAGGTAGTTTACCTGGTTAACAAATGTATTAAAAAAATAAATAAATAAAAGTGTAGTGTGAGCATGCAGTTTATAAAACAGGAAAAATATGAGTCAGACATGCTGCCAGTTTACTGATTGGTTGGCAAAGTGTCAGCACCCACCAGCTCAGGCACATAATGTAGCTCTTCTTCTCAAAAGTATACTAAATCCACCAAAAAAAAGCCACAAATGTTTTATATATATATATATATATATATATATATATATATATATATATATATATTATTATTATTATGACAGCTACTAGGTAGGGCAGGACCAGCTCGAATGTCACACTGATGGGGGAAGGGATGTGAATTTAACATGTGTACCAATAACACTTTGTTTTACAGCACAATAAACCACTCCCATGCCGGATAAAAAGTATATATATATTTAGAAAGCTTGTGAGGAAATTATTGTTTTACTTGGATCACTTGTCTGTGTAATTAATAAAGGATTTTTGACTGGAAACAGACTGTCTGCCTTGCTTGGATTACTTTCGAATACTCAGTAATGCTGTACAATTATATATTTTCTATTATTACTTTTTGTTTTGTTTTGACTTAAGACTTGGTTATTTCACCCCATTTACTATAAACACTGTAATGTGCATACTGCTTTACTTCTGCGATGATTTGGATTTGGTTTGAAAGTTTTATTTTGCATTTTACAATACAAACCCTAATAGATATCTGCTAAACAATGCAATGCAGTCTCAATGAAAATAGACTTGGCATTAAAACTTCTCTGCCCTTGAAACTCACATTCATTGAAACAGCACTGAAACCCACATTCAAAGAAAATACATTTTGCCAGTGGCAGATAAAGATTAACTTTAGGCTGTTTTCAAATCATAGGCCCCTTGAACATGAAACATACACATGCTCTTTGATACACCTTCCTGATTGTATTAAATTATATTCCTTGTACAATACAGTGCAGTTGTTAGAGGGCATTTTAAATTTATTGTTTTGAACATTTTTCCAGTAAACAATGAAACAAAATGCATGCACCAATGACAAAACTGCCCAAGTCAGAACATTTCCATCATAAAAAGTCTACTCAACCTTCTATAGTCCACCAGTATCAATACATATGCACAATCTCTGAAGTAGTAAAATCCACTTTAAAGAAATCTGTAACTAATAAAGAGGTTGCTGCTAGCGAACAACTTTATATGTCATTGTTTCATCTACAAATACAGTGCCTGTTACCCTTGAAGAATAAATTGCCTGTGTTGCATGCATTAAAAAAATGATAAGCTGGTAATACCGCAATAGGGAATGGATGGCAAACTGATAACAGGTTCATAGTTACTACTCTAGGTATCTTTGCCAAAAAGGACTGCAGCATCCACCCCCTTTACAACACAGTACAGCACCAGCAATGCATCAACCTACTGTGGAAGTAGAAACCACATCCTTCTACATCAAAAGCAAGTACACTACCTGTTGTGCTATTAACAATGTCTCAAAAAGGTACATCATTATCACAAAGAACATGGCTAGAACAATCATACTGTGCCTTCGTGTCTTCCTTTTTAACTTGCAGCAATTTATTTTCCAAGTAACATAAGGCCTATGACATCATTTTACTTGTTTTTTTCTTCTTTTCAGTAGTCACTGAAGTAAAGCATTTAAAAACAGTTATACAAGGAACAAGTCATTCTCTTCAAATCACTAGTGACATGAATGACCTTGATTTTTACTCATTAGAAAGAAGGAAGTACAGAGTGCTATCTGACCTCCAGCACAGTTTCTTACTCCTTCTATAATGAACATCATTTAAGTGATGACTGCCATTGCATTGCTCATGTTTTACCTTAATATACTTTACTTTTCATATATTCAATGTAGATTACACTTTGCAACAACAAATTGAAAATAACTAAGCTGTGTGTGTTTTCCATGTATTTTATTTTTCTTTAAAAGAGGCCTACTTGTGCAAAAGTATGATTAATGAGTTGTTGTGTTTCAGGTCATTCACACCCACATGGACAATGACAGAGTTATACTTGTACTTTATGTGCAGTGACTTGAGTGTGTGTGTTATTTGTCAGATTCTGGCACCTGATAGACAGCTGACTGTTAAGTTCTCTTTATTCAACCTAATGAGTGGAACATCTGTGTGCCTCATTATTGAGTCACCTATGATTAGTGTATTGGGCAAGGTGTTTAGCCTTAGGGGCTTAGGTTGAGGGGCATACTGTGGAGGTGAACTATATGCCCTGTGGTCTGTGCTGTGTTGTGGTGGTCGAGTGCATTTCTGTCTTATAGATCTCTGCTGTTTGAGTAAATTTCCATTGAGTGCCTCTGCAAGGGTAGGTGTGTTGTTTGTATTTTTATGTGAGAGCTGTGATAGTGGGTGTTCTGGAGGGCTATGTGTTCCATGTGGTGTGGTGCAGGTCTTGACCTTCTCTTCTTGACTAGCCAGTCCAATCTTGGCTGGAGAGTGCATAGCTTCCAACTTGGTGATATAAGTGCATCTAAACCCACACACAAGGCTGCTGTTTAATCTCAGCCTTACTACAGGATACGTACCCAAAGAGTGGCGTACGGCAACAGTGGTTCCACTTCACAAAGGCGGTGCTTCTACGGACCCTGGAAATTACCGCCCCATAAGCTTGACGAGCCTGGTCTGCAAAGCTATGGAGAGGATCATTATGGAACTCATAAACAAAAACATTGGGGACCTACAGACATTGGATCCTACCCAATTTGGCTTTGTCAAGGGCAGATCCTGCCTTTTGAACTTGGTCGACTTTTTTGAAACAGTCACAAAGGCCATTGATGAGGGTAAGGCAGTTCACACAGCCTACCTTGACCTTGCAAAAGCCTTTGACACAATACCCCACTCGGGCATCATAGTCAAACTCACCAGCTTAAATGTAAACCCATATGTCACAAGATGGGTTGCAAACTGGCTCAAGGACAGAACCCACAGGGTCAAAGTTGCTGGAGCTATGTCAGACTCTAAGCCAGTCACAAGCGGTGTCCCACAGGGCTCAGTCCTGGGACCCCTCTTGTTCGGCATTTATTTTTCCGAGGTACAGGCAAACATAGGAGGATTGTGGCTGACAAAGTTTGCAGATGACTGCAAATTGGGCTCCATAATTGATACTCCAGCAGACACAAACATCCTTCAGAGAGGCCTCATAGAAACGGATAATTGGTGCCAGAGCCATGGCCTTAAGCTGAACGCCAAAAAATGTATAGTCATACCCTTTGGGAAAAACAAGGTACCCACAAATTACCACATAGGTTGTAATCCATTAAGTACGGAAGAGGTAATCAGGGACCTAGGGACCCAGGTTGACAGTAACCTTTCATTTGACACTTACATTGCCAAAGTGGTTAGGAAGACCTTCTATATTGCCCACCTTATCATGAAGGGTTTCACATCGAGATCAAGAGAGGTCATTGTGCCCCTGTACTCTTCTCTTATCAGGCCAATGATTGAGTACAATGCCCCATTTGGGATGTATCTAACCTGACACCTGCAGCAGTTGGAAAGACCCCAAAAGTTCCTCACCAAGAGGATAAAGGGTCTTAAACATATGTCATATGCTGCCTGACTGAAAAAACTCCAGCTCTATTCAGTCGCATACCGCCTACTCAGAGGTGATCTGTGCCTGACGTACAAGGCCATGTCCAATCCGGAATTAATGGACATGCTCCACCTCAGAAAATCCAAATCCATCAGAGACACGAGAGCAAGAGACTTAAACCTCAACACAGAAATAAATAGGACGTGCTGGAGGGACAGATTCATAACCCAGAGGCTCCCTACACTCTGGAACAGAATCCTTATCCATGTCAGGCAGAGCCCCTCACTAACTCTATTCAAGAGAAATCTTGATGAGTGGATGGGAGATCGTAGGTTTACCCCGGGGGTCATCTCTGTGTCACTACTAGACAGAGGCACAGTAAACTAAACCCTAAATGGGCATAGTATTCTCATCCTAAGGGGTGGTGAAAGCCACACACACTCTGGCTAGGCTTATAAATGCCCTAGGGCAGATAGCCTAGTACGAACCTATGAACCTATGAACCTATCTCTCACAAGTCTGAGTGTTGGGAGATAAGAGGAGAGGGTTGTCTGCGTACATGAGGCAGTTGATAAACTCTCTCAGAATGCTCGAGTGCACCAGATTAATAGGAGAAAACACAGGGAACTGCCCTTTAATCATGCCAGGAGGGGTGGTCATAACTAGTAAGTACTGGAGCTATTTCTGTAAAGAATGACTAGTGCTGATCGCACTTAGGTGTGCTATAATAATTTCTACAAAAACCTCTTGAAATGCAAAGCGAATAGGCTATTTGAAGTGCAAGAGCGAAAGAACTAGCAATATCTAAGGAAAAAACTGAAGAGCAGACTTTCTAGCACCAGTAATAGTTTGCCTCAGCTTGGCGCTGCTGAGCGGAGCTTAAACAAGAGCAAACCTGTGCAAACGCAGGGTTTTAAACCAGAAAGTTGAAAGGAATGGAAAACCTGCCCAAACGTTTAATAAACTACAATTTTTGGACCAGAAACCACTACTCTTGTGGTAGATACACTACCTAGTGCTTACCACTCCTGCTTACCATTCCCACTGATGAGCTAGAAGGCTTCCCTCCAACCCAAAAAGGCTTGGGGGCTCAGAAGCTTACAAACAGTCCTGGATACAGCAAATATTTACCAGGACTAGACTAGTTACAGGAAAGGGGGGAAGCAAGTGCTAACACAGGCTTTTAAACCAGAAAGTTGAAGGAGATGGAAAACTGCCCAAACGGCCACTAAACTACAATTTCTGGGTCAGAAACACTGATGTTGTGGTAGATAGGCTACCTAGTGCTTACCACTCTCACTGATAAGTGAGAAGGTTTCCCTCCAACACAGAAAGGCTTGGGGAGGCTCAGAAGCTTACAAACAGTCCTGGATACAGCAAATCTGTATCTGGAATAGAATAGTTACAGGAAAGGTGGGAAACAAGCTTAGAACTTTTTTTTTTTTTTTACAGAAAAGCAACTAAAACAGCAGTAAAACAACTCAAATGCAGTGCAAGTTAGCACACTTGAGTGTGTAGCAATATTAAAGCAAATACAGTTTAAATAAATGCAATTAAATAAAAATGATTAAAAACGTACAGAAAGCAGTAAATTAGGGAAAAATCAAAATGCACGCACTTAGAGTATCAGAAAATGATGCCAGTAAACATTACGACAGTGCAGAACTATGAACAGTTAAAAACTGCCAAAATATATACTTATCAGGTGTATATTTCCAGACTGTTTGCGAAGCACACTCAGTCAGAACAAAAGGAGACTCTAACAATGATAGATTCTAGCAAAGTGTTTTTTTATATAAGGTGGAAAGGGAGAAAGGAGGAACAGAATATAATTCAAGGTTAAGAAACTAAGTGGGTTGGCCTTCTCAAATGTTCTCTCTATATTAGGTAGAATGATCTAATGACACTAGACTGGGAGGAGTGCCCCAGATCAAATTTATACAAGGGACAGGCAACTGCAAAGCCACCAAGTATAACAAGACACCAACAGGGAGGTAGTGTAGGAACTATACTATAGCTACTAGCTACTCACAAACAGAAAATACATCTCTCAGTATGAAAAAGCAGTGTACAGTTAAGCAATTACAGTAATGAAACTATCTAATAATGAAAAATACAGTTAAAACAGCATGAGACATCACACAAAGTCAGTGAAACAGTAAAAAAAAGCTTTATAACATTACAAAGTGGTTTAGATTAGATGTATAGCACAGTTATAACCATTAAGAAGTGCAATTCAATTAAATAAATGTAAGAAATAACTTATTCTGCCATTGGAGTCTTAGTGTTTCTTGCTATTTAGAAGGTATCCAGGGATATTGTCTGTCTGCAGTGTTCTTGGCCTTAGAGAGAGCATTAATGACCTGTTCCTAGTGATAGCAGGGGTTATATTTGATGGTATTTCCTGAGGGAAGGTTGAGGGGGAGAGAAGAGTAAAGTTGGAGCTGAATTTATCAGCTAGGAGGCTTGCTATATATTCTGGCTCAGTATAGGTGGCTCCATTTGCAATGAGCTCTGCACACAACTATGTATGGGCTTTGAGGTTGCACACATAGCTTAAGAATGCCTTGTGGTTCTCCTTTGCCAGAGAAGCCAAATTTACCTCAAATTTGGCTTTGGGAGACTTTATTTGTCCTCTGAGTTGTTTAGTTTAATGAGCGCACTTTTATCCTGCTGGGTGCTGTATCTCCTAATTTTTGCCTTCCGTTATACAGCCTATTGATTTTGTGATTCTACCAGACTGGCTTGTTTTTGAGTTAGTTTTGTTTTTTTTTCTTCCTGGGGGTACAGCTGCCTCTATGCAACTATTAACAAGCTTGTATAGAGTTTATATGAACAGTTCTGCATAGGCAGCAGTGTTTCTAGGGTTTATGGGGGTTTGAAATTTTGCCAGGTTATAACTTAATAGCAGGACGTTAACCTTAGAGTAGTTCCTGAATATTCCAGGATTAGCTGGAAGTCCAGGTTTTATTTTTACTTCAAAGGAGACCATTCTGTAAATAATTTCAACAATGGCTCTTTTATATATCCCTTGGCAGACACTATTAGTTTCATAGAGGATTGAGCAAGAATTGTATGCATCTTTGGAATACCATAAAACATTGGAATTATAGGATGAGTTATATGAAAATAATTATTTTCATCTGAGGATACATATGCTTTAGTAAGTAAACCATACACGCTATTATTTATATTAATTGGTATAGGTTCATAGGAGGTTACTAGGCTAGCAGCCCTTACAAGTCTAGCCATGTTAATCCCAATTTTTCCCATCTGTCCTTATTAAGTGAATGTATTTTGCTAGTCTATTGTCAACACCAACTCACCCTGTCCATGAGAGACATGGGTGCTACTCCTGGGATGAATTTGCAGTCTCACATCCATTTGTCCAGGTTGCTCTGAGACACACATATATATATATATATATATATATATATATATATATATATATATATATATATATATATATATCCAGCATGTTCTGTTAATGTGACAGGCTAGGTTAAGAACCCTGGAGTGAGTGACGCTTGTGCCATTAGATTTGTGTATAGTATGTGACAGATATTCACAATGGCAGAGGTGAAGACTGCCCTGTAGTCCAGGCACAAGTCTCCTTTCAGTAGCCTATGTAATACAGAGTGGAGAGAGAGAGCTTTTAGGCTATCCATGCAAGTCATGGTTTGGAGGCCCTGTATTTTCTTGGTGAGGAACCCCTCTGGTCTCTAGCTGCTGTAAGTAGTCTGCTGCGGTACATGCAAAAGGGACATTGTACCCTATTAATGGTCTGATGAGAGTTGAGGACAGTGGGGCTATAGCATCCTTTGACTTGGATGTGATGCCCTGTCTTATGAGGTGTGCAACATAGAATGCTTTCCTTACCACAGAGTAAACCTGGTAGTCAAAGTTCAGATTGCTATCTATCTGTGTTCCTAGGTCTCACACGACTGGGTTTGAGCTTAGGGCAGTGTTGTCAATACTCTAATTAGTGGGGAATTCAACTTTGCCAACAGTCCACCATTTACTTTCTGATAAGTGTTTTCATCATTTAATATTTGTATAATACTACCTGTATAAAAGTCGTTGTCCACTGCAACTATTCTCCCGCCTTTATCAGCAGTTTTCATAACTATATCAATGTTTTGTATCATTTTTTCTGATGAGTTAAATTATAATACAGCCACTTACACCTAGATCTGTACGAATTATTTAAAAATAATTTCTCACATGTTTTTAAAAAACACAGTAGTTATCACATTATAATTCAGAACATATGAACTTGGCTTCTTTAAACATTTAATGTCCTGTTTATCAGAATGTGAATATAACAGATTCAAATTAAGCGCCCATAGAAATAATCTCAATTGAGTAAGAAAGTCACTTAAACTGCTATTAGCAGCAGGTACAAATGTAATTCTCTTATTTAAAACAGATAGTTCAGGCTGAGTTAAAGAACATTTTGGTAAATTAAGTACAACCTTTTGTTCTTCTACCTTTGCTGCTGCTGTTGCAATTTGTTCCTTGTCGTCTGACCTATATATCCTCTATTTCCTGTTCTTTCTCCTTCACCTCAATTTTTTTCTTCTTCCTGTCTGTTGTCTCATCAGTAATGGAGATTCTTGTAAAATTGGAGGAAGCTCTAAAGGATCTAGGGCAGAAACAGTTTTTTAACTTCTCCAAATCTTTTGGGTGTCAAATACCATGACAGGAATGGACCCCATTCCTAAGTCAGAGTAAGATTAAAGTTCATGAAATTAGTGTTGTTTCAGTCTTTGATGTCAGCCAGAAGTGCTCTTCGCAGCACCCACAGTGTGCCCAGTAATGACTCTTTCTACAACTCGTATGGAGTTGCATCTATCAGTAACATATCTAAGTACGATTGTAAATTATTTTCTATAGACCCGTTGCTCCTACTACTACTGGAACTGTCTGGGGTATCTTTCTTCTGCATTGCCCTCATTTCTGCCTGCAAATCCTGGAACTTTATGACTTTTTGTCTCTCTGTACGTAAGGCACTGTAGTCACTGGGTGTAGTGATTTCAGAGATCAATGCTACTTTTGTCTTCTTTTCATGGACCACTATAACTGGTTTCCTCGCATCTATTTTTTGAACTGTTGGTAGTGGATGATCCCATGTGATATAAACGTCATAATTTTCTATCATACTTTGTGGCTCATGTTTCCAGTGCTTTTCAACTACTTCGATATTATAATGTTTGCACAATCCCCAGTGCAACAGTCTTGACACATTGTTATGCCTTTCAGTATACAGTCCTTCTGCCATCAGTATATCACAACCAGAACAAGAAGTGCAACTGTTTCCATTTCTGTTTTATAAAACCTACATTTCTCCCACATGTTCAATGGACTTTGTAAATCAACATGTATGTAGTGCACTGTTTTGAGCTTCCAAGATTAACCTTCTATCTTTTGGTTTAAATTCAACTCTCCTTAACCATTCCTGTGTCCAGTCCTGATCGACATGAAGTTGCTTCAAGAGTTTTCTATACTTGAAACTATATTTATGCATTTTCCACATTTCTTGCCTTCTCATCTGGTCCTTCACTTTATATTCTTTCTTTTGTTTTTTGGCACATTCAGTTGCTGCCTGATTTTTATCTACTTCTGGTTTGATTTCCATTCCCGCATAATGCCGATATGCTTCTGCTAAACTAAGCAGGGAAGTCATCTTAGACTTGTTCTCCTCGTGTTTCAAAACTTTCACAACATTTGAGTCTTGTGAGGTCAGCAGATATGTATGCAGTCCCACTATTGCAGATTTATATATGCAATAAATTATGAGGAGCCCCAAGCCTCCTTCAGAACAGGGAATATATAATCTTGGTATGCAATGATTTTTATAAATCACTTGATGAGCATAAAGCATCCTTTTTGTTTTCCTGTCTAAACGATCCAACACCTTTTAGGGCCAGTCAGTTACTCCAAAACTGTATGTTAGGACAGGAAGAGCAAATTGGTTTACAGCCTGGACTTTATTCTGAGATGTCAATGCTGTTTTTAGCAATAATTTAAGTCTTCTAAATTATTTCTTACTGAGTTTTATTCACATTTGCTCATGTTTTACTGCCAATCCTTCATCATTTCCCAGATATTTATAGACTCCCTCCTGTTCATGCTGTTTTACACCACATTCCTGACCCAAATTGATATTTTCTTGATGCTGCAGTTTTCCTGCTTTAAAGGTTGCTTTTGCACATTTATCAAGAACAAATGACATTCTTATATCATCTGAAAAAGTTTTGACAACTTGCACTTGTGCTTTCAGTTCCTTATCTGATGAGCTATGCAGTTTTAAATCATCTACAAATAAGATGATGAGAAGTCTTTACACTTTGTTGTTTCCTGGGAGCCAAATTATAGCCATGACCTAGTAGGTTCATAGGTATGTACGAGGCTAATGGCCCTGGAGCCTTTACAAGCCTAACCTATAGAAGTGCCCTGACATCGTGCCGCCCGACGTTAGTTCCCAGTGCCTCTATAAAGTGCAACCACTGGAGTGATCCCCAGAGTAATCTGTTAAGTAGGCAGCTTAATAGCTTAAGGTCAAGACCAAAGAGCAGCAGTGACAGAGTCACCCTGGAATATTCTCCTTCGAATTTTTATCCCTGGGATAATAATTTGTCCTTTATCATGGCTTAATTGTAAAGTGGTTTGCCACTGTTTCACAGTCGCTGTAATGTAATCAGTCAGTGTAGTTGTATCTTATACATTTTTAAACATTCTTTTGTCCATGAATGCGGGATACTACCAAATGCCTTTTTGTAGTCTATCCATGCCATAGTTAGATTCTTCCACATTTTGCAGTTCTCCATTATGACTTTATTTAACATCAAATGATCAAACTTCTAACTGTTAGGGTTTTATTGACTGTCTGCAGTCTATTTCTTTCATTGATCTCAATATGTCTGCCCATCTCTATTATATCAAGTAACCCTTCTCATTTTCTTCTGCACTGAGGGCAGATTCTTTGTTCCCCATTTCCTGTGGATATTCTACAGATAGATCCACAGCATCTTCCTCTACCACATTCTCTTCAATTTCATCTTATCTCATCCATTGCTCTTTCATATGGGAACTCACTGGCCTATCACCCCACAACATTGACTGTGTCAGAGTTGCCACAGTTTCCTGATTCTCCCCTTACTGTGTAACTCCAGCTGAAGGTTTGTATTGATTTCCTGTGGAAGACCACAAAGTATCTTCATCTGGCAATTGATCAGATGTTTCCTACTCCACTGGTTTTGCCTTAATTTAGGAATCCATTGCTCTATCATGCTCTGTTGTTTTCTGAGTTAGATTTTTGACACTAAATCCTTCACTTTGCAAGTAATCCATGGGTCTATAGTATAACATCGAAGTCTTAAAACTTCGAATGTTATAATATCGGCCCCAATTCAGTGAATGCTTGAAACAGCAAAGCTGCAAAACACTGAGTATTTTCCTAGAGAAAGTATTTGGTGAGCCGTTTGTACGGCTTCGCTATTTCCTCGAATGTGGTGTGAAGGTGATGGATCGGGTTAAGATAAGTGTGCGAACTGAACGAGGTGAGGTGAGTGAGTGATAGGGACCTTAGGGATAGGGAGTGGGTAAGGTGAGTGTGCAGTAGTTAGGGACCTTACGGTTAGGGAGCAGGTAAGGTGAGTGTGCGATAGTTAGGGACCTTAGGGTTAGGGAGCAGATAAGGTGAGTATGTGATAGTTAGGGACCTTAGGGTTAGGGAACTCATAAGGTGAGTGTGTGTTAGGGACCTTAGGGTTAGGGAGCAGATAAGGTGAGTGTGCGTTAGGGACCTTAGGGTTAGGGTTGGGTTAAGGTAAGTGGATAGCTAGTAGTGTATGTACTGTTTATTGTAGGGTTCTGTGAAGTGTGTATGTGTGAATTATGTATTTTGGTGTGCTTGTGCTGTGTGTGTGTGTGTGTGTGTGTGTGTGTGTGTGTGTGTGTGTGTGTGTGTGTGTGTGTGTGTGTGTGTGTGTATTCTCGGAACAGCAAATTTTTTCCCTTGGAAAAAAATCGCTGTTCTGAGCGTTCGAGTATATCACATTTCGAGATTCCAAGGTTGAGCTTATGTTGTTTGACATTTTGGAATTTCGATAATGTGATATAGACCCGTAATCCATAACCTCAGTTTTTATTTCTTTAACTTCTCTTATTACAAATCATGTTTTCTACTTTTCTTCTTTGTTTACTTATTTTTTTAAATTGCAAAATTTTCCATGTTTGGATCCTTTGCCTGTATCTTTTCAAATATCTTTGGTGCTGCTCTTTTTGTATTAGTTAATTTTGCTTTCTCCTTTGCATAAATATTACACCCTATTAAATCTCTTTTCCTTTCACATGTCTATATTTCTTCTTCAGAAATCATCTGATCCTCCTGTCTCTCCTTACTTTGGGGACTCATTGTTCCATCATGCTGTGATGTAACCTGTGTTTGAAATTCTACACTAAATCCTTTACTTTGCAAATATAACATAACTTTATCTTCTACTTTTTTAACTTCTGCTTTACTAATCTTCTGTTTTTCATTCTGTTTGTGATCTTATTTTTTATTGTGAAATTTTCCATATCTGGATGCCTTTGCCTGTATTTTTCTTTGAAAATCTTTGGGGCTGCCATTTATATGTTGATTAATTTAGCTCACTCCTTTGCATAAATATTGCACCATATCAGATCTCTCTTTCTTTCCCATATCCATATTTCTTTTTTATACCTTTCTTTTTCTTTCATCAAATTTCTCTTTTAATCTTTTTGTATATCCTATGTCTGGAAATTCTGGGATTTTTGCATAATAGTAACAATACATAATTTCATTCTTATCTTCAATCATCCACTCTATCGTCTTTATGGCTCTTTTTTGGCTCATCAGTTTTTGTGGATTGCTGCTTCCTTATACAATGGAGAGGACATCCTCCCCCTGGGCCTGGTCTAGCCCCATTGTAGGAATGTTTCCCTATCTTGAGGATTCAACACTGTCATTTTTTTCCAGTCCGGGCCCCAGTGAGCCTACCAGGATCAGGCACTTCTTTATCCTGGATCTTGTGTAACCAGCTATCCTTTTTAATTTTAACATACTTCTGTCCATGATATATGGTATATAAAACACAGTTTGATTTGCTTGCTGAGTTTTTTAGAAACATCTGTACAGAACAGAACAGAAGATAGACACTAATATGCATAGCAAAGAATTCAAGAACATGTTGTCCCTTCCTTCAGCATGCACCCTTTTATGCTTTCTAGTATAACAGAAGGTCACTTGAGGTTAGCGGCACTTGATACTGAAGAAAGTAAATATGAAGAACAAGTCAACAATTTATTATATGATTTGGAGTACAGAGGGCATGTGAAATACTTATATTGTTAAATAAACAATATTTAGATGTTATATTGAAGAGTGATGATAGAGCTAAACCCATTCTACAAAGGAATGGAGAGATTCGGGATACCAATATTAAGGAGGATAAGCAGGTGAGGGTAATATTTACATATAATAGACACACTAGAGAGGTACAGAAAATTATAAGCAAGCATTGGTATAGGTTAAGCAGCTTAGAGCTATTAAAGAATAACAACACAGTAAACAGAATCCAGAATTTGCATACAAAAGACCTGTCTCTACCGACTATTAAGGGTTGACCTGCACCTGACCTACAAGGCACTCACAAATCCAACCCTGATGGAGCTGCTCCAAATCCTCAAGTCAAACAGCACAAGGGTCACCCGATCTAGGGATCTAAACCTAGTCAGCGATTAAAAAAAAAAAAAAACATGCTGAAGAGACCCATATGAGTTTCAGAGATTGCCCCCTCCTTGGAACAGGCTTCCTATTTACATTAAGTAGAGCTCTTACTTGAACCTCTTCAAACAGTTTTTTTTTTCCAATTTGATGTTTATTTAAATTTTCCATATTTTTAGAAAAAAAAAGAAATAACAAACACATGTCAAAGAGTACAATTTAGAACATACAACTGAAACATAAGAATTTGAGCTATATACAATCAGAATAATAGGCGAACACTGCATAGTAGCAAGCGTTTCCAATACAGGTGTTACAAAGAAGTTAAACATTTACATTGATGAATATGTGAGTAAAAGAATCCCAGTGTTTGGGCTAGGTAGAGTGATCCAGATATTCCACAGGATTCATGAAGCTCGGTGCAAGGAAGGTGTTAGGCTTGCACTGACCGTGCGACGTAGAGATGGCGCAGTTGCGCCATATGCATATTAATGAAGGCGCGCTGCCGCCACATCCATGTGCATAGGAAACGTGCGCGAGTGGATGGGGCGTGTAGAAGCGCCGCACAGAGGCGTGGACATGTCGGCTGTTGCAAAGCATGCAAGACAGTTTTGCGAACACAAAAATAAAAAGCAAACACAAATGCACGTAGCTGAATATTATGTCCCCATTCTTCGAACAAATGACATTTAAAACCCCATGCTCATATTCTATTGTAGTGTTGATAGTTATACCAAGTGGAAGTGAAATGCATCGTGTTAGCGTGCCGCCAATAGCTAAGTCTAGCCCAATGGTCAGGGTTACCACCTGTCCCACATTGTGAGGGACAGTCCCCCTCTGGGCAGTTGTGTCCATACCAAAACCATTATAAATGTAAAATATCCTGCGATCGTAGGACATAATTATGTCCCACATCTTAAGTAATAGTCACATACAATAGTTATTTCCATATGTAACATACCTACATGTTACAAGGAACAGAATAAGCAAGTAAACGAAACAGAAGAAGCATCTAAACTGCTACAACAATAAGCTTACATGTAGGCATAAAACAAAAGTACTATCCGTTATACTGACGGTGGGTATGTGTTGGCCTGAAAAATTTGATGTGTGTCCCGAATATATCCCATCCTGGCCATATGAAAAGGTGTCAACCCTACCAATGGTCAGTGCATCTGCCCAAAATCTGCCCATTTGTGGTTCAAGGTGTCCTTGTCAGGATGGGCCAAAGATGAATGGGTATTACCCGGGTCTACCTACCATGTCATGAAAGATAAATATTTGCGTGTACCTATGTGCGTGATGTACAGCATGTGGAAGGTGAAAAATGCTAGGGTAGTCCTCACAACCATACAGGTACCAAAGGTATGTAGTGTATGCAATGTGTTCCCTTGACTGTGCCATGGGCCATCAACCAGAGAAGGGATGGGTGGAGTGTGTGGAATATGGGTGTGGGGGGACGGGTAATGTAATAATTTGCCAAGGGGAGACTGTGTTGGATGCACAATAGGTGAACTGGAGGTGTATGAGGGAGCAGTGGGTGAATCAGAAAGAAACACAAAGAACAAACATACACATCCGCAATACAACCTGACAGGCCATACTGTAGAACACAATCCCACAAACACATGAATATTAAATTTGCGATACACGTGTACAGAAACATCACCGGCACATACCCACATAATGGTCTGGCCTGAACTGAGCCATCCAACCACAACACACCTGGATGCATAATTGAATACCCATCATCCCCTTTACAGCATACAACCCCCCCCCCATTCCTGAACGTCCACCAAATCCAGCCATACTCGGGTTGCCAGCTTGGTGCAGCCATATCTGCACATAGTGACCACTACTCATATCTAGTAGGCAGTCTCGCCCTAGGCATTCTCAGGATTGCAAACTATGTATCCCTTGCATGTATAACCCTATCACATGTTCATAAATCCAAAAATATTGAAGTTTATTGGTCTGTTCAATTTTTGGATATCCTTCATGGAATAAGTATCTTGTGTAAACATCAGACTTGGTTTCACATAATGATGTCCAGTCCTGTAGACATCTGGACACAAGTTGTTGCACAGTAGTGGTTCACGAGACTGCTCAGCCTCCAGCCGGTCATGCAGAATTACAGAATTACTACACGGGATTAAACAACTGACCGTGATGCATGGCTCCCCAGATGCATTATCGAGAATATATACTTTACACATTCGCATAGTGGCAGTTGGATATAGGGTGATTAAGGCACTGACATAAGCAGGGTACCTCCTGTCCCACTTTGTGAGGGACAGTCCCTGTTTGGGTAGGTGTGTCCTGACCAAAAATGATACAATGGGCAAATGTCCTGTGATTGTAGGAAATAATTATGTACCATATTTCATGTAACAGTTGCATAAAACAGTTATTTCTGCATGTAAAATACATAAATCTTACAAGAAACAGAATAAGCAACTAAACTGCTACAAGAATAAGCTCTCATCTAGGAGAATAAGTAAAGTTTTAAACCCTGAACTGACTGTGGGTATGTGTTGGCCTGAAAAATCTGGTATGTCCTGAATATATTCCCTCCTGGCCATATGAAAAGGTGGCAACCCTACCAATGGTCAGAGCATTCGCACAATAACTGGCCAGCCTCTTAATCCCCCTGAAAACCAGTGACCTTTTGAGGAAAGGTGGTGAATTACACTGAATGAATGGCAATAATTAAGAGTAATAGACATCTTTTACTTCAGAAAATAAGTATTAATACATATGCTCTGATTCTGTCAACGTTTCAAGTTAATAGTACTAATATTTTAAAAATGTCCGTGATTGTTCCTGATTTGTCCTTGCCTTGTCCCTGTTACTGTTGAAATTAGTCACTGAGGTGGTTGCGAAGTCCGTACACATATGTACACCAACCAACTGTCACATTTGTTGCCAGTACTGTTGAATACCTGTAGTGAAGTCATATATCCTAGCTACCATCCATGCGGAATGTACCACAGATGGTGTAGTGGTCAAACCGGTGACTAAGGTGTGTCTGTTTCTAGATCCAAGCCATGCAAGGGCTGCTAATTTTATGTGATGACCAGAATAATGTCCATTAGATATAGGGAGGTAAAGCCAGCTGTGATGCGTGGCGGACATTCAACAGTATGGGAAATGTAAATAGGTATGTAGGTGTATATGTATGTGTATGTACAGACAGATATATATATATATATATATATATATATATATATATATATATATATATATAAAAATGAATGAACATGGTGACAATAAAGCAGTCATAACGAATGTGAAGGAAAACACAAGCGGAACCACCCCCACCCCGTATTATGTAGTGCCGACTACAGTCTACAGTACGACAAGCTTAAACCTGGATTACCACATGAACACCCTGACAATCAAACACATGTATGTGTCAGGACTATAAGCTTTGGAGTTCTGAATATCCTCGGAGTGAGTAAACATGCAGCACGGGTCCAGAGCAGTACGGAATAGGGAATGGAGCATGTGTAGTACTGCGGTTTTCACAGCAGGAGAATGTATGCCTGCTGTGTAAGTGAAGTGTTGAGGCATGTGTTCAGGTAACTATGAAACATGGGTATACATATAAATGAAGCAGAACACCAATAGTGTAGTGGTTAGAGCATCCACCTAACGTAAAGGCATTCCCGGTTCAAGTTTGACTATAGCACAAATCATTTCCTTGTGGAATGAATATCGCTGTGCCATAAAGACAACATTTAAACATGTAAAGGTGAACATGTGTTTCGCATGGGGCCATTAACCGAATTCCTTCAATCAAAGTAGTACTGTCATAATGAATAAGGCACACGTAAGCACAAATAAGTGGTAGTAAACATATGTAACTCACAATAAGCATATGCGAGTATGCCTGCTCGGGTGTAAGCAGCTCCCAGCAGAGTAAATGTATGTTTTTATGTACAGATGTTATTTATACATATATATATATATATATATATATATATATATATATATATAGATATATATATATATATATATATATATATATATATATATATATACACACACACACACGTATATAGAGATATAGATATATATATATATATATATATATATATGAGTGTGTATAGATATATATCCACAGCCATGAAATATATATATATTTGAAGAATGAATGCCAGAATAAAGCATACCCAAGGGTTGTGATGGGAATCGAGAGCAACTAAGGTATTCTATGGTGCTTGCAGCATATGTTAGATAAAGCCGCCCAAGAGTGAGCAGAACACCGCTATTCACACCACAGGCAGGGTTACACCAATGGGCATAACATCGTTGAACTGCTATGTCTACATTACACACAGATGGAATGTAGTCCATGTTGGGACCACCTACACTTCTAAACCATAAATGGCCATAATCCATAACAGCAGGAAAGGTATGTATGTGCAAATATGAATGGCGTGAGACCCTGTGAATACATGATGTGGTACAAGATGTATGTAGGGTCCCAACCGCTCAGGAGAAGGCAATGTGTAAAGGTGTGTCATGGCTGCGATATCAAGTGGATAATGGCTGTTACGCATGAAAACTCAACACGGGTGCGGTGGAGGAACTCTGGGTATGCGATTATGGATCCAGGAGTGCCAGGGTTGGTTGGGCCTGTTCCAATGGATCATCCCATGTAGGTCAGCTAGTACATAATAGGTATATATGAATACGCACATGCAGACAACAATATGTTGAAGTACATTCTCTGTAACACATGCACTCCATTTATTGACATAAATAATATGAATGTACACAGACAAAGACAGTAGCTGGAATAATAGGATGTGCAGACGAGGAACAGGTCAAATGACACTGTATCACATCCCAATTACCATCTGTACTCCGTACATGAACATATTGCAACATCTGTCCACTGTATAACATGCTAAATACCGATTACAAGATAACTGGAATGAAGTGTCGGTGTCATAATGACTAAGGCAATAGTATGCTGATGAAGCATATATAAAACCCAATACGCATGTGTAAGTGCGTATGAGCGGGAAATGTATTGGTCAACGGACACACAGATGTATATATAATTCATATATATATATATGTATATATATAGGTTCATAGGTTCATAGGTTTATACTAGGCTATCTGCCCTAAGGCATTTATAAGCCTAGCCCAAAGTTTTGTGGCTACACCCCTTATGTTAAAAAATATTGTGCCCATTAGTTTGTTGTGCCTCTGTCCAGCAGTGACACAGAGATGATTCCCAGGGTAAACCTATGATCTCCCATCCACCGGTCAAGATTTCTCTTGAACAGAGCCAGCGAGGTGCTCTGCCTCACATGAACCGGGATTTTATTCCACAGCATAGGGAGTCTCTGAGTGACAAATCTATCCCTCCAGCATGTCTTATTTATATCCATGCTAAGGTTTAAGTCGCTTGCTCTAGTGGATCTGGTAGATTTGGATTTTTTGAGGTGGAGCATGTCCATTAATTCCGGATTGGACATGGCCTTGTATGTCAGGCACAGGTCACCTCTGAGCAGACGGTATGCGACTGAATAGAGCTGGAGGTTCTTCAGTCTGGCAGCATATGACAGATTTTGGAATCCCTTTATCCTTTTGGTGAGGAACTTTTGGGGTTTCTCCAATTGCTGCAGGTGTCGGGTGAGATACATCCCGAATGGGGCATTGTACTCGATCATTGGTCTGATAAGTGAAGAGTACAGTGGAACAATGACCTCACTTGATCTGGATGTGAATCCTTTCATGATCAGGTGGGCAATGTAGAAGGTCTTTCTAACCACTTTAGCAATGTGAGTGTCAAAGAAAGACCACTGTCAACCTGGGTCCCCAGGTCCCTGATAACCTCTTCTGTGCTTAGTGGATTGCCACCTATATGGTAGCTTGGGGTTACCTTGTTTTACCCGAAGGGTATGACTATACATCTTTTGGCATTTAACTTCAGGCCATGGCTCTGGCACCAGCTATCAGTTTCCGTGAGACCCTCTGAAGGATATCTGTGTCCGATGTACTTTCCACTATGGCGCCAGTTTGCAGTCATCTGCAAACTTTGTCAGCCATAGTCCTCCTATGTTTGCCTGTACTTCTGAGAAGTAGATGCCGAACAACAGGGGGCCAAGGACTGAGCCCTGTGGGACACCACTTGTGACCGGCTTGGAGTCTGACATGGTGCCAGCAACTCTAACCCTGTGAGTTCTGTCCTTTAGCCAGTTTGCAACCCATCTTGTGACATATGGGTTTACATGTAAGCTGGTAAGTTTCTCTATAATACCTGAGTGGGGTATTGTGTTGAAAGCTTTTGCAAGGTCATATATATATATATATGTTACTGTAAATATACACATGTACATACCTAGGTTACGTTACAGCAATTATGGGTAACATATGGTCAGACTGGGCATATGTTAGTGGGTGGTCCAATAAACAAACGTCTACCTCCCAACCCCCCCCCCCAGCTAGGTCGGTGAGACATGAAGAAACACAATGAAGGTAAATACACTGCTGCTTTTCAGACCACCGGCAGGAAACTACCAGTGGGAGAGATCTGCAAGGTCTAGACTTTAAACATGGATCACGGCGTCCCTTGCGGGACACCAAAAATTTGCCTTGTAGGCGAACCTTTGATGATTGACGTGACCAGGATGTAGCTGTACACGGAACAGTAGGTTGTGCAACTCTGATAACACATGGGTTGACAAAATGTATGACATGTGTCCCGACACGGGGAGAGTGGGCAGAGTGTAGGGGTGTGTTCATACCCCAGCTGCGCTCACAGCAAGGTTGAGTACTGTAGAGGGGTGTCAGGTAGGGGAATCATGGGTATGCAATAATGGGCCTAAGTGTGCAGGTGTTGGTTGGCAGAGATGTATTAGGCCCACCCTGTGGAAGTAATTAATATTCCTATGTTGGTATAGCAGATGCCCATACCTCCCAAACCTTAAGAGCACATCTACTGGATAGTCCGTAAACCATTGGGGGAACACATAGGGACTATATCAGTGAACTGTACCCGATTATCACGGACGTCCGTGATTACGAATCAGAATCTAACACAGTCCCAACTAAACCCTTCCAGAACTAGTGATATTAGGTGGACAGTTGGCAGAATACACGTAATGACTAATGACAACATGTATGAGTCATAAACAGCATGTACCTCGACAAATGTGTATGAATACATATGCTCTGGGACTGTCAATGTGTCAGGTTAATAGTACCAATCATCTAAATCTGTCCCTGAGGGTGTTATGCAGTATCCCTGATTCAGTGTTCATTCTCCCCCATTCGTATGTGAGGTCTGCTAGTGATGGAAAGTGCATATTCCGCCGACTACCTTAGGTAGATGATAGCATAATAGGTTGGGGTTACCACCTGTTCACCTTTGCGAGGGACACTCCCCTTTGGGCAGTTGAGTCCTGCAAAATAAATGTTATTATGGCACATGGCCTGTGATTTAGGGCAAAGAATCCATATATTGTCTATAGAGGTTGCATAAAACGATTATGTTGTATCTGAAACACCTACATGTTATAGGAAACAGTATTAGCAACTATAATGCTACAAGAATAACCTTTAATTATGCAAACCGGTGAAGTAGTCTATTTTCTACTGGCTGAGGGTATGTGTTGCCTTGCCAAATCTGACATCTCTACATATAGATCCTATAGGGCTGCCATCTTTCCAAATGGGCAAAGTGGGACCTGCTCCATAGAAATATCAGACGTATCAGGTGAGAACATACCTACAGCCGTGCATAGTACAGAACTGTACGTATTTGCACAAATAAAAGCTTAGTCCAACAGCAGTTAAGTTACTTATGCTACTTCACATAACATATAGAAGTGTCATATATACAATAACTGTTGCATGCAACTATTAGAGAAACGTAGAATATAATATTGTCCTGTAATAACATATAGAAGTGTCATATATACAATAACTGTTACATGCAACTATTAGAGAAACGTAGACTATAATATTGTCCTGTAATAACATATAGAAGTGTCATATATACAATAACTGTTACATGCAACTATTAGAGAAACGTAGAATATAATATTGTCCTGTAATAACATATAGAAGTGTCATATATACAATAACAGTTACATGCAACTATTAGAGAAACGTAGAATATAATATTGTCCTGTAATAACATATAGAAGTGTCATATATACAATAACTGTTACATGCAACTATTAGAGAAATGTAGAATATAATATTGTCCTGTAATAACATATAGAAGTGTCATATATACAATAACTGTTTTATGTAACTATTACAGAAACATAGAATATAATATTGTTCTGTAATCTGGACATTTGCTGTCTTGATTATTTTTACAGGACACATACGCCTAAAGAGGGACTGTCCCTCGAAAAGTGGGACAGGTGGTAACCCTAAAGTCCCACCTCAGCCAATTTAAAAGGTGGCAAACCTACAATAGGTATGCGGTAGCATGACCCGGCAGACAGATGTGGGTCCCAAAACACATTTACTTGTCTGCATTGCAGAGTTTCGGTTCCCATGTACCAGCCAGATGGGAGCAGATTGTATAAGGAACACGCATATAATATTATTAACTCACTGGACAGGACACCGATTCCATACAGTCGAACGCCATGCCGTCGCCTAATGGTCAGCCATACCTGATACTGTAGTCATGTAGTCTGATGTATTAGGCATCATAAGGGATCGCACCCACCCAGCGTAAGTGACACATGCAAGCACCAATGTGTATGTGTGTGCATGTGCAAGTGAGGGAGCGAGCGGGTGTAAGCGTGTTTGGCTACCAGTATGCGAGTATTGCACTGTTAAAGAAATGTGGGGTCTAACCAAGTGTAAGAAGCTGTAACCAGAGGTCAGCAGTGCTTAACACCATGCAAATCTATGCACAACGGCTCCCAACTGCTTCAATGTGCCTTACTCACTCCGTATCCAATGGGCTTGTTCTGGCCACAAACAAATAACCATCCTTTGCAAGTGTTGGTAGCAACACCCTACGCACACAGTTAATGTGAATTGCCAATACACCATGGCAAATATACAGACAATAGACAGTACCACACACATACCATACAGCACAGTCATCCAACAGTATAGCAATGTACTGGCAGATATGTCCAGAAAACTGGCGTTTGCAGACCTGGCCGTCTTGTCTTTACATGTGTGAGCATGCCCCGTATGACCATTCCGCATGTTGTCAACTGACACTGCCGTCATAGCGTCATGTGTTTGAGCATGCCCAGTATGGCCAACTGTATCGCATGTGTTACATGTCCAGGTAGTCAGCACTGTGGTGCTGACCTCTGCGTTGTACACTGGCAGTTGGCATGCTGTGTCTGCAGGCTATTCATCGGTCATGTGGCATTGACTGTTGCTACATTTCTGCACAGCATGGGGGGACATCCGACTGTATCCACATTCCTACACAGCACCGAGGGGATGCACCTGACTGTTGATATATGTGTACATTGGAAAGGGGGCACACCTGACACTTGTACACTTTTGCTGCTACTGTACTGGTATGTCAGGTACTCCATTTCAGTGTGTAGACCTACCTATTGTGCAGGCTAGAGGCATATCAGTGTGCTCCAGATCTTAGCTTTAATTACCAACATATTAGTTTCAGACGTCCTAGCCTTCATAACCTACATCCAACTGCCTGTCCTGCTGTAGTCTGTCTGTGTGGGTCTGTGGGGTGGGGGGGTCATCCATTGGGCATATTCAGAGGCCATAGTACTGCATTTGTCTGTGTTGGTCTACACCTGTCCAGCTGGTTGAGACTTGTGTGGGCTGTATGGACACACATGATACTCAGCCCTTTACCCACAGTGGATTATGACACCCTGTGTACTACTGGCTACTATGGTGACCCCGATATGTGCTACAGATGTCATGGTGCCACTATGGACATCTACTGTCCGCTGCCTTAACATTCGGCCACCAAATTTCCTTGCATGCTCACATCCATACCATAGCTACAGGTAACAACGCATTCTACTACAATTGCCAGTTGGTAGGTTGATTGACTTACCTTGAGGGTGTGCCAGACCTGAGGATGGTACTGGAGGGCTGCCTATGTCGGATGCACATAGTGCAGTTCCTATACATGGCTCAGCACAGGTAGTGTCATGTTTGGCATCCCTTTTACTGTCTGTGCGAGTCAGAGTAGGTGACATTCCCTGGGTACCTACTGTGTCAGTGCATATGCTATGTGTTGCATCTTTGCTAAGGCCAGGTCATACTGGGCACACCTCCTTCTGCCTACCGGGTCTGGCTCAGGTTGTTCCTCCTCCGAGTCACTCTGTGCCTGTACAGGCCTTGGCATTGGTGGGGGGCTGTGTGGCCTTGCCCCATGCTGTTCCTGCTGCAGCTGTTTCCGCAGGATCATATTGTGCAGCATAGCACATACCATAACAATTTGGGTGCATGTAGCTGGTGAATACTGCAAGGCTCCAACGGATGTGTCCAGACAGCAGAACCGTGATGTGAGCATCCCAAACACATGCTCTATTATATGTCTGGCCTGTGCATGTGCCTCATTATGGCATAGTTGTTCAGATGTGTGTGCATTTCTGATGGGTGTCATCAGCCACGGCTCCAGTGGGTACCCAGCATCCTCCACTAGGTGACTGTAGGGGATGTCCATATTGGCAAAGCTGTGGTACAGCTGCATCAGATGCCATATATCGGAACCGTCATAGCTTCCAGGGCAGCCAGCACACACATTCAGTATAATGCCCTGGGCATCGCATATGACCTGGCAGTTGATGGAGGGGATGCCCCTGCGGTTAATGTAGGCCCTACCCTGCTCACCGGGTTAAGGAAATGTACATGCTCACTGGCATGTGGTGACATGGCATCCAGGAACTGGTGGAATACCCTGGATGCAGATGCCTGTGAGATCCCCATGATATCCCCAGTTATGCTTTGGGAGGTACCTGTGGCTAGTATACCTAGGCCTACACATACCTTGGTATCCATTGGGATGGGTTCCACTCGGCCTGTTCGATGTGTCAGGTGTGGCCAGCACAGCTCAACAATCTGTTGTAGGAGGTCTCTGTCCACCCCATAGTGCTCCACTATCTCCAGCTCATGTAGCCCCTGGTAGGTTACCCTGGGTCTGTACAGTCTTCTCTGTCTCCTCACTGAGGGTTGTTTGGCACCATTCACATCCTCACCACCCTCACCCTCCTGCACATGTTGGTCTATGTTGCCTGCTGCAGCCCTTCTCATTTTGTTGGATTGTTTTGTAAAATTTCCCTGAATGTATACACCGGTGGTGTAGAGTGTAGAAAAACCCAAGGGGATGGTGCTTGCTCACTTTATCATAGTGTTCTGGGCTGGGCTGGTCTGCTGGGCCTGTAATCTGCTGATTGTGATAATTATCATCTGTTTGCATAGCTTGTTCACCTTGACTACTCTCCTACTACTGTTGTCCCTCCCAATTGCACTAGGCAGGTATAGATATACCCCTAGCTTAGGCATGCTAAGGCAGGAGCAATCCCGAGACACACGGCTTCAATTTACGTACAGTATGTCTGACACCCCCCCATGTTTTCACCTATTTGAGTCCTGCACCCGTCTATCTATACACATACACTCTTGGGATCTGCATCACACCCTGGGGATAAACAGGAGTCACTATTTCCCACCTTATTTGCATAGTATTGTCTTCTAGTGCATAGTTACATGACCCATACTGAGCCTCCCCAAAAATAACCACTGCTTACTATCACGCAGACCCACACACAACTGGTTAAAAGTGCCTTACTATCACAATATTCAATGTCCCTTGTTCTTCCCAGCAACAAAACAACCAGCCTCTGTATGGCTCAAAACCAGGACCCTGCACACCACAGACGATGTGCTTTACCACTAAGCCATGGCAGATATACATACATCTGAGGTTATCACGTACAGATCATCCAGCACAGGCATTCAACAGTATAGGACATGCATTCCATCATCTAGATTTATGTGTGCTAATGTCCACATATATATATATATATATATATATATATATATATATATATATACACACATATACATATACACACACATACATAGATATAGAATATATATCTCAACAGACCATGTGACACCAAAGCATTAGACAAGAATGAAAAGGAAACCACATGCACCTACTGCATTATGTACTGGTGTTAATATCAAGGCAAGTCTGTTTCTGTGCATCACACGGGTTCAGACTGTATTAAGGGTAAGATTAGGGCTGCTGACATTACTCACCAGACCTATTGCTGGATGTATGTGTATGTCTTGCCAACCCAGTCTCTTGGCCGATTGTGACATTTATGGCCACTATATAGGAAAACAACAAAACACACTCTTCAACACATCCAGTAGCTAGCCACTCACAGACACCAACACATAGGATACGACTGCCAAACACACACACCTTTCATGCCTTGGAATAGAACACCTACCTGTATATTCTATCACACTACAGCATTACACAGTTACAGAACGCTCTACCGAAATTACAGGGACACAACACTCACAGAGGTGTACTTTTAGTTGGGTGACATCATCAGCAATGGCAAAGACAGCGATAGGGATTGTATGGAGTGTGAGCAGTCTAAAAGCATTATTCTGTCCTCAGGCAGACTGAGACACACACACACACACACACACACACACACACACACACACACACACACACACACACACACTTGGCATGGCTAGGATTAGAACACCGACCTAACTACCTAATCACACTACAGCATTACGCAGTTACAGAACGCACTACTGAGATTACTGGGACACAGCACTCACAGAGGTGTACTTCTAGTTGGGTGACATAATCAGCATTGCCAAAGACGGCGATAGGGAGTGTATGGAGTGCGAGCAGTCTAAAAGCATCATTCTGTCCCCAAGCAGACGGAGACATGCACACACACACACACACACACACACACACACACACACACACACACACACACACACACACACACACACTTGGCATGGCTGGGATTAGAGCACCGACCTAACTACCTTATCACACTACAGCATTACACAGTTACTGAATGCGCTACTGAGATTACTGGGACACAGCACTCACAGAGGTGTACTTCTAGGTGGGTGACATCATCAGTATTGGCAAAGACTGCGAAAGGAATTGTATGGAGTGTGAGCAGTCTAAAAGCATATTTCTGTCCCCAGGCAGACGGAGACAAACACACGCCAGTAGTGGGATCAGGACAACTGACTATCTATGGACCACTATTACAATGCTACATAGATACGAGCCGCGCCACAGACACTACACCTTTCAAGACTGTCAATATGACCTTCTAGGAATGTGGACATCGACATGGATGCTGGCAGTTACGATGTACATACCTGTGAACCTGTGTGTTCAATGTAGGAATCCATCCTGAAGTGGGGTATGGCCATCTGTTGACTGGACGACTACTGTCGCTATACAGGGTTACAATGGCCATGCCCATACACATAGAGGCACGTAACCGACACAAGGTGTAATTGGGCATGCTCACACACTTAGTAGCACACGGCCATTTGGAATGCACTATGTGTCCATCTACACAACATTATACTGGGCATGCTCACACACTTAGTAGCACAGGGCTGTTTTGTATGCACTCTGATTCTAAACACGGAGGGGCACAGTGGCCATGCTATTACAGTTAGATGTGAACAACACATTGTAATGGACTCCAGTGTCGATAGTTGTCATTGTTAGCAGGAACGCTGCACTACATATAGCTAACACTGGTCTTCTACACAATGGCTGCTGCTGTCCGTCACCTTAGATGTACCAATCTAAACCTGGCACACTACTACCACCCATGGTGATGTCCTGCCAGGAGTGGCTACTTCGCCCATATAGTGCCATTCATAGTCGAATGTACTGAGACCAGGTTAACACCCTGACACCTAGAGGACAACTGCATTGTATGTGTATGCTAAACAGTGATAGATGTATAGCGTTCGTAATCACAGCTGCCCAATGTAGATCCAACAATGGGGAATACTGACATCTGTGCAGTGAGGAACACCTGGCTGAAGGCTCAGTTGTGCACTATAGCACTACCACCTTATACCTCGGATACAGACATGTGGGCCATAACACAGGTACGGACCGCTCCAGGTGGTGGTGTCCCCACGTACATGAAGGCCACTCACATGTACTGACCAGTACACCCTCAAAAGGCATCACGGATGTGTCAGGTGCAGATCACAGTGTCAAAAGCCGCATTCTAGGATGTAGCCCTTAGACATCACCATGTCCTTGGACCAGCAACACACATCCATACATGTGGTAGAACATATAATTGTACAACACCACGTGACCCATGACCAGTGGACTGTACCTATATCTACATCAACTGTGTAGACTACCCATGTATTGACACAGTTGCATCATGTGTTATGCAATGCAATGATACCACTGTTCATAACCAGATCGGTTGTACACATAACAGGGGCCCTGGGTCATATATAGCAGTAACAGATGACTGTTGCTGTACACCAGTAAACACCCTCATGTTTGGATATGACATACATATACCTGCTGTGGATATGTACCTGCCACACACACACAACACATATGTATATAGCATAGCTGTTGCTGTCCTTCGTGCAGACAGGTGACTACAGCAATTACACACATGCACATGGAAGGTAGGTCCATGGCTGTTGAATGCTAACAGTACATAAGGTGTGATACCAATGTTGACTGAGTTAACATTCCCTCTATACTGGTTACCCATGACAACTATCATATCATACAACAGTCCATGTGTCATGTATGTCATCACATATATCCACCAATTGCAATGCCTACAAACATGCCTAAATGACAGGAATGTAGGACCTACACACATGTACATGTAGTGGTGTGCATTCAGCTACCATGTGTGTGCAGTAGCTGATGTTTGCAGGTGACATGTGTCTAACTACAACATGCAGTTGCAATGCAGCCCCATCATTGCCAACTGTATATGGTGATATACTGACAGTACGATAAGATGTACATCAGGTACGGACGGATGTGTGGACATAACTAAGTGGCGGGCCACCTTTGCAGATGGATGTTTGCTGAGGACAGCTCACAGGTGTGTCACTAGCAGTCCTACAATAACATGTGCAAACACTAAGCTATGTTTCTGTTAATTGAAGGGGAACACATACAACCTACACAGCGGTCAGGGTGTCACTGACTGTAAATCACTTGACACCTGTAACACTTAAGACCTCCCATGTGCATATATCAGCACAATTGCCAAAGGTAGCGTCGGTACACATTGTAATGTGGGCAATACTGCTGCATGTCTGTCATACGTATCATAAGATAGCAGGTGTTTGATTCACAGTACTGCCATGTGTGTTTGCTTGTGTGTCCATATATGCCACGTATGGTGGGGAATACATCCCAATTGTTACTCACTCTCCTGTACACTGTTGTAGAGATCTGTACATACTGGATTGTAGAAAGCAAGATATAGGCAGGGGTGGGGTGTGTATCACACACATGTGAGCTATCTGTATGTGCATGACATAGGTGCATTCAATTGTGGACTCCACACTGTGTGTGTGTGTATGTATGTATGGCTGTCTGTTCCATGGAGTGAGGATGTTTGTTACCATAGTGAACAGAAATGACCCCTAACCCCTCCAGGTGATGCAATCTACTACCCTGTTGATGCCGTCAATCTTAGGCATTACTGACTACCTGTACATGTGTATTCTCTGTGTCACATCATGTGGGTGCACAGTACTGTAATGGTGATTACCACAGGGGTCCTCACCTCAACACTATCAAGTGTGTGTGTTACAGTGTCGTTGACCCCGTGAGTGTGGGCGTGTTACTGTGTGTCTGAATACATTTGTGCGAATACCTGTGTGTGTGTGTGTGTGTGTGTGTGTGTGTGTGTGTGTGTGTGTGTGTGTGTGTGTGTGTGTGTGTGTGTAGTTGTGTGTTCTCATCCTGTAATGTGAATGTGTATTACTGCTACACAGTGAGGCCTCAAGCTATCATCTGGCCTCTACCCTTGTCATCAGCTAGACTGCTATGTAAACTCCCTGCCCCATGTAACTGTACCTGTAATGTCACCTGGTATGGATGTCATGTCTCTAGCCACTGTAGCTTAGTGCACAGCTCCCATGCTCCTGGATCAGTAGATGTGTAGACATCTTTGGAATGTCAGCCTTTCTAACAGTGAGGTTGAAGCTACGAATAGCATGATGGTATTGCCAAACATACCTGTGAGTAGTCCACATTTACACATGGGAAACTACCTGCAAACACTGACACTCAACATCACATGCAATTAGACCTGAAGGAGGGAAGCAGGACATCATGACCAACATGCTGTTACTGTTGTTACCAGGACACATACTGTGAACAGTAAACAATGCATTCTAAACCTGTACTACATGGTATGTCTGCTGCATGTCAACAGTACACAACGCTTGTAATCTACACTTATTTCCCTATTCTGTTCACCCTGTGCATCAGACCATATGAGCATGTCCCTGCACCGATGGTGTGGATGACAGGGATGCGGCACAGGCATCATCATATGCACAGGGTGATAATGTTTGCCAGGGGCCTAGGCTGCAGCAGTGGATGACATCATGTGTGTGAGTTAGGGCCTGTGATCTAATTGGCCATGTGTGGTTGTTATGCATATGTGTGTTGTGGTGCCCTACAGATGTTTCTGGTGTGTGCGTGTATGTGTGCACACAGTTCTGCCATGTGTCTGGCCTACACAGGGGTATTATTGATAGCTCCAGACTGTACAGACCAGGTTTTACAGCTCACGGTGTCCGGCCATGGCCACATGACCTGTGCCTGCCAGGGGTTGCATGAGCACTACCAGGCAGAGATGCAGATTGGGTACTGTCCGATGACACCTGTCCACTGGAACCATGTCCCCACTGGAACCGTCCAGGGCCATGTGCACATGGCCTGCTGTGTCCTGGTGTGGACAGCGCAGCACCAGCTGCACTGCTGCTGCTACCGGCACTATGGGAGTGGGCATGTGAGGTAGCTCGTTCAAGTAGACCTGCAACAGGTGACGTAGCTGGCCTACATCCATATGCCCTACGCCTCACTCCTACCAGATGTTGCAGCACAGACAGCTCATGCTCGCGGATTGTCATGCCACGGTCAAGGATTCCAACCATGTCACCCAATCGTCTGTCCAAAACCTCAGCAATCTGCTGTTGAGCATTTGCCATTGCCTGGATGTTGTTGTTTAAAGAACAGATAGCAGCCCTCTGAAGCCTCTGCCCTTCTCTGTTCTGCTGTTCAGCACATGCCTGTGCCACCATTACAGCCTGAAACATGCATCTGGTGACACCAGCTGCTGTGCTCTGTCCTGCAGGGGCATGTCGGCCAGAGGTCCTCCTACAAGCAGCACTGGCCACATGCCTGTGTGGCCCATCTCCAGTCATTTGCCTGACACCATGGTGTGAATACACACCTTCCATAGCCACCACACTTTCCTGTTCCAAGCTACCACATGCCAAATGTCCTTCCTCTACTGCCACTGGTGATGGGGTATGTGTTGGCATAGGATCTGTGTGCGGGGATGAGGGGGATATAGATGGAATGGCAACCAATGGCACAGATTCAGCCCCTGACAACCCTGCCTGTGCCTCAAGCATATGTTCATCATCACTGCTAGAGTCTGTGGGGACACTAACATCAGATGGACCGCAAGAGGGTAGCGCACCTACATCACCTGTGAGGGCAGACAAAGACTCTACATTACAATACAGACACACCCAGACACACACAGACACACACCATGCATGTGATTTGACAGAAGGCATGCAGCATGCATATGATACAGCAGACGGCATGCAGCTCAGACACTAATAGTATAGTAGTTGTCATACATCCCTGGGTTGCACACAACAGCATGCATATGTCATAACAGAAGCCATGCATTTCACACAATCATGGTAGTAAGCATGCATCCCTGTGTTACACCATGTGGACCAGCACAGGTTAACATGGCTGATGTGTGGCATATGACCTTGACATTAACATGTAGTATGACATGTAATCTGCTGATGTGTGCATTGACATGCATACATGTTTAACACAATGGTGTCCTGTCACATATACAGTGGTGTAATGGTGTCACATTGCAGTGTTGTCTGTACCCTACAGATAAAATGCACTTTTAGCAGATGTGCATGACCATTGAAGTGTATTACAAGGCGTCTATATTGCTATACAGTGTAAAGTACAGACACAGTGCCATTGCATGGAATCATGAGGCATCTGTATTGCTATACAGTGTGAATTACAGACACAGTGCATAGCCATGACTGTGTGCATACACAATACATATATACTGTGGATTGTGACCCACATTGCTGAGGTGTATACACACTAAACCATGATGTGGAATGGTTGACACAGGTCACCAAAGGCCATACGGATGACACCCCTGCACATCTGCAAACATATTTTAGCTGCCTGGCAACCATGTCCACACATGGCAGACTTGTCAATACACCATGTCCCACATGACATTTGTGTACCACACACACGAGGTGCACGGCTGACAGTGATGTCCAACAGCAGCAAGGGAAATGTACTCTATCTGTGGCCTGATGTGTTTGTCTGTGTATGTATGTAGATGCTGTACAGGTGACTACTGTCATGCTGTGACACAGTCATGATGTTCAACACATCTTATGTGGTCAAATGATGTTACGCCTCCACAAGCTGTGCACAGGCCTGTAGGATGTCCAGTGTTCCACATCTGCAATATAACCATTCAACTAAGGCTATAGTTGGACCATTTGTAGCCAATGTACAACAGGGAGTACACACAAACACATCACATCTACTGTGTGTTGCTACATGTCTCTGGCCATCCACCATGGCCATATGTGAACATGTGTTGGCCAAAAGGTTGTGATGGCCATCTATCTCACATGTCTGTGTTGTCCCATATGACATACACCCATAGATGTCATATACTCCACTGTCCACAGGGTTATGCAAAGTGTTGTATGTTTGGTATGTGGGGTATGTTTTATGGGATAGTGAGACAATGTTGCAGCCAGCCCAGTACATGTCATGGACATGTCAGATGGCACATTGCAATGTGTGCACTCATAGCAGGGGCATAATCCACAATGGTGAATCCTGTGGGCTGCCCATACTTCAGCTCACTGTGTAGTACTGTTTGTGTACCTCACATGTGTAGTTCTGATGTGTAGTACATGTTCCTACATTGAACAACACATTCACCATTGTATGCACAGCTGTCCACACATCTAGCAAAGACAGTTTCTGAGGTTTCATGTCAGTGTTTCACTTAGTTTGTAAGTATTACACATGGGTAGCCATTGGGATGAATTGTAGATGTGATCTGAATATTGTGACCGGACAATACATTATGTGTACATGTGTTAAATGGCCACATGGTGAATAGATCTGTGCATTAACATGCCTGATACGTATAACTGTCTCACCTGCAATGGCCTGCTGTCTTAGCAGAATGCCAGAGGTACCTATATAGGGGCGACACAGCAGTATGATCATTATCCACACCTGTATGACAGCTACAGGGTGCAATGTGCATGTTAACACATTCGCCAGTACAATAGGATATACTATGGAGTATGCACATGTGTGCATACACAGAGTAGCATACTATAGTATGCGGCATGTGTGTATACATGCCTTGCATATGATGTTACATTACATATTGTACAGTGACATGTGCAACTATATGGGATATAATAGTTATATGTGCAGTAGTGACTTTTCAGGCAACTCCAGGCTCAGTGGTTGAGAGACACCCACCTCCACGATGTCAGCTAAGGTTTGTGGACGTTGTTCTGCCGGTGTCCCCAGGTTGGCCAGTAGCTCCTCGGTACATGTGAGTGGGGACTGGGTTGGTGGCCCACCACCTGTTGCACCTTGTTCCCTGGCGATTGCATTTGCATGCTGTTTCACACATCTGATTAGGTCCATGCAGTGTCTGTGCACCTGCTGGTATGTATGGTTATGGCCAACCACATCATTAACCCTCCTGCAAAGTTCCTTCCACAGGTCATCCAGCTGCTGTGCATCCTGTGGCACATGGCTAAACAGGACATCATAGTTGTCTTGGAGGTAAAGTATAAGGGCCTCCTCCTCCAAGCGTGTATAGGCTGGTAGCCTTGCTCGTGTCATACCTAGAAGACATAATGATGGAGACAGGTCACAGTATCTCAGAGATGCACAGAGATACAGCTGCACATACATGTGTATCACATTTATTACATATGAATAGTTGTCTTTGCAAATCTTCATGACACTGACACCACTGACATGTTTGTGTCACACACATGTGACACCCAATGGGGATTGGATATTATCACCATATATGTGTGTCACCTGATTACATTGCTCATACTCCATGTGGATGCTGTCTTGATGTGGACATGTCTGTTTGCCTGTACTGGTGTTCTTACCTATCAGCACATGCCTGGATGTGTCCACATTAATGCTGTCGACCTTGATGCTGTGTATATGTCACATATAAACACATACACTGCCTTAACGGACATGACCTGTGACATGACCTGTGGCCATTTCACACTGAGCTGATCGAAGGAAAGACACTGAGGAAACTCGGAGCTATAATATATAACATTAAGTATCCTGTTTTTTGTTTGTTTTGTTCTTTATTTCTTTGTTATTTATAGCACTTTGTGTACTGTGTACTTGTCTAGCTAGTTTCACTGTGTGTGAGGTATTAACTGGAAATTGTCCACTTTTATTAAGCATCTGTTGGGTTGTTTGTTTCTGATAACTTGTTGCAGTTAAACTCTTTTTCTAGAGGCTCCTTTAGCTGTTTAAAACTTTCATTTAAAGGCTCACTGCTGCTTTTCAGCTGTGAGAAACATTTCTGCAGTTTGTTCTAAGTAGTGGGGATATTTGTAGCATTTCCATATTCAGGCTTGTATTTGGGCCTAGTGTTTGTGGAGGCTGTGTGTCTGAGCACATATTCACAGACATCTTGGTTTAGTCAAAGCCATCAGGCATTTCAATGAGAGAGAATTGTTTGAGGTCATTGGCTGACTGAGGTCACCTGGACTACAGCATAGACTAAGCACCTCATTGGTTTTTTGAGATTTCTTTCTTAAAAGCTGTCTCAGGTTTCAACTTTCTGTTACCTAAGAAGTTCAGTTGTGAGTGTTCTGCCATTTCACACTGAGCTGATCGAAGGAAAGACACTGAGGAAACTCGGAGCTATAATATATAACATTAAGTATCCTGTTTTTTGTTTATTTTGTTCTTTATTTCTTTGTTATTTATAGCACTTTGTGTACTGTGTATTTTTCTAGCTAGTTTCACTGTGTGTGAGGTATTAACTGGAAATTGTCCACTTTTATTAAGCATCTGTTGGGTTGTTTGTTTCTGATAACTTGTTGCAGTTAAACTCTTTTTTCTAGAGGCTCCTTTAGCTGTTTAAAACTTTCAATTAAAGGCTCACTGCTGCTTTTCAGCTGTGAGAAACATTTCTGCAGTTTGTTTTAAGTAGTGGAGATATTTGTAGCATTTCCATATTCAGGCTTGTATTTGGGCCTAGTGTTTGTGGAGGCTGTGTGTCTGAGCACATATTCACGGACATCTTGGTTTAGCCAAAGCCATCAGGCATTTCAGTGAGAGAGAATTGTTTGAGGTCATTGGCTGACTGAGGTCACCTGGACTACAGCTTAGACTAAGCACCTCATTGGTTCTTTTCAGATTTCTTTCTTAAAAGCTGTCTCAGGTTTCAGCTTTCTGTTACCTAAGAAGTTCAGTTGTGAGTGTTCTTCCATTTCACACTGAGCTGATCAAAGGAAAGACACTGAGGAAACTCGGAGCTATAATATATAACATTAAGTATCCTGTTTTTGTTTATTTTGTTCTTTATTTCTTTGTTATTTATAGCACTTTGTGTACTGTGTATTTTTCTAGCTAGTTTCACTGTGTGTGAGGTATTAACTGGAAATTGTTCACTTTTATTAAGCATCTGTTGGGTTGTTTGTTTCTGATAACTTGTTGCAGTTAAACTCTTTTTTCTAGAGGCTCCTTTAGCTGTTTAAAACTTTCATTTAAAGGCTCACTGCTGCTTTTCAGCTGTGAGAAACATTTCTGCAGTTTGTTCTAAGTAGTGTGGATATTTGTAGCATTGTTGGTGGCTTTGCAGTTGCCTGCCCCTAGTGTAAATTTGATCTGGGACCCTCCTCCCAGTCTAGTGTCATTACCTCATTCTACCCAGTACAGGGAGAACATTTAGGAAGGCCAATCAGCTTAGTTTCTGCTACTCCTTTCTCTCTTTCCTTTCTCTCTTTCCCTTAAAAAAAAGTATCTGCTTTTACTGTATTTGTGTTTCTTCCTACTTTATTTTGCTTTTGTGTCATCTTAAAAGTACTCAATTGTATTTACTCATTCTAAGCCTTTTAGTTTAAGCACTTGGGCTTCAGACCAGTTGTTTTACATTAAGAAGGTTTGTGGTCTGCACTGTAGTGACAGAACAGGTAGCTTACATCCTTCTAAGTTGGGAACTGCTGATTGAGGGCTCAGTGTCTGTTATTCTAAAAGTGTATTAATTCTGGTTTAAGCACTTGGGCTTCAGGCCAGTTATTTTACATTAAGAGGGTTCGTGGTCTGCACTCTTGTGGGAGGAGAGGCTGGACTCTGCCCTTCTGAGCTGGGAATTTCTGGTTAAAGGCTTATAGTGCCTGCATATTTGAACTGTTTCTTACTGAAATTGGTACACTTTGTTTGCTGTAGCATAGACTAGATCCAGGCCTGCTGAATCTAGCTTTGTTTGTATGCTTGTTGTTTGTTTGCTTGTTATTTCCCTGAAACGCTAATTCCACCTAAAACGCGGCTTTTCAGCGCTTCTGTGGATCCCTAGTGATATCTGCATTGCTTACTGTACTTATTTCCTTGTTTCTCTTGAAAGAAAGTTACTGTTTGTCATTTTTGCAATTAAGTTACCTGTAACACATTGAATTTAATTACCTGGCACTTGCTCACTAAGTCAGCACTAAGAAATTAAAAGCACTACACCCTCACAAACTCCCCTTGAGTACCTTGTTCCCCATTGGCCCTTTTTTTTCAATTATAAAGGAATTCCCAATACTATTCTAGCATGTCCAAAGGTCAGTTGTCAATCTCCTCTTTGGTCCAGCTGGTGAATCTGTGAATCCTGGGGCAATGTTACAACTGCCTCATGTACACAGACAACCCTCTCATCCTCCCAACAAATTCCAACACATGTGAGAGATGAAACCATATAGCCAAACTGGAGGCTAAGCTCTCTCAACTCAGTACTGGCATAACCAGTCAAGAGGAGAAGGAAACCACACTCACTACAATTCCAGTCTCACATAAACCTACCACGACAGCAAACCAAACACATAAACACACAAAAACATACTCGGAGGCTTTAAATAAAAATCTGCCTAAGTGCACTGGAACTTAGAAAATTGCCACATTGTTTACATGACTAATTGTATTTTATTTTATTTTTTTCTACAAATTGGTTTTAAATACAATTTTAAATCATTTGAAATTTAAGTGTATATTTTGTTTCCATCATCATACATATATATTTTTTTATTTTTATTTTTTTCTGGTTCTTTTTTACACTTTATTCAAAATGATGGTAATAACAATACTAACTAATTATACAATTATGTAGGTTTTTAGGATTCTTGTACACAGACCTGAAGAAGTCTAGAAGGACGAAAGCGATCTTTTGTTAACAATAGGTTATGAAAATAGAAACTGATTTTTACATGCAAAATGTATATGTATATATTTATATGTAATTTTTGATCGCAAAATGAACTAAGGTTGATATATTTCCAGCCATGTAATATATTGCCTTGTATAAATTCACAGACTTAATAATGTACTTAATAATTTGATTAAATAAGATGTACCATTAAAGTACATTAGGGCTATATATTATTATGACAGCTACTAGGTAGGGCAGGACCAGCTCGAATGTCACACTGATGGGGGAAGGGATGTGAATTTAACATGTGTACCAATAACACTTTGTTTTACAGCACAATAAACCATTCCCATGCCTGATAAAAATATATATATATTTATAAAGCTTGTGAGGAAATTATTACTCTATTTGTGTTTTACTTGGATCGCTTGTCTGTGTACTTAATACAGGATTTTTGACTGGAAACAGACTGCCTGCCTTGCTTGGATTACTTTCGAATACTTAGTAATGCTGTAGAATTATATATTTTCTATTATTACTTTTTGACTTGACGAGTTTATATTCGCTACTTCTACTACCATTGTCTGATCTGATTAACATACAGTGATTAACTAGAAATATATGGACTGAAAATCTTCCACTCAGAGAGGTTTCTTACACTGTTTTGTTTTTAGACCCAGTACACTTTAGTGGGTTGCTTTGAGACTTCACGGATACCACGGAGATTACTTGTTTTTTGTTGGTACTTTGGTTTCTATGACCGAGGTTTTTGTTCCGTTAAAGGATCCCTGAATCAGTGTGGAATTCCAGCATTTTAATACATGGATAATGACAGGTAAAAGATTTACTAACTGTACCCATCTGGAATGATACAGAAGCAGATCAGATACAAACGGATACAGAAAATGGACAGGGAAGAATGGGCCTAGAAAATATGAATTCAGAGATGTTTTCTAAACTAGAAAAGCAACTGAAACGCATGCAGGGTCTCTACTGGGAACACATTTATTTACAACAAAGCATAGATAAGAAGAGACTACCCCGGGGACTTAGATTGAACAAAAGACCAATGTGGAAAAATATGGATGATTCACTTTCTAAGGAATGGGAAGATATTTTAGAGGATGCCAGCTACAAACTTATTCATCTGCTAGTAAGGAACAACCTTAGTGTGCAGGAAGCTACAAAGGCTAACATCACATCTTTAAAAACAACATTGGAAAATGAGAACCACAATGACCTAGATGCTAAATTTGAGCTACTTAAAGAAAGAGTGAAAGGATATGAGCAGTCCATTAAAGAAAGAAAGATTAATAAAATGAAATGAGATCAACTGGACAAAGATGATCCTGGGAGACTTACTAGGAGGTACAATAATAATATCAACAATAACAGGAGAACCAACAACAGACAAGGTTTTAGTTATTACAGGGGATATTAGGGAAAGTATAACCATGCCAGCAGACCTCAACAGGATTCTCCCAGGGGAGATCCTCACACAAAACCAGACAGGGGCACAATACAGGACCACCAGGAGACTGCCCTTCCAACATCTCATTCCCCACAATCCCAATCCCCTCTGGCTATCAACACTCCGCAGAAGTCTTTGACATCACAGAAGGATCAGGACAGGAACATAAGCCACAGTGGCAACCAGAACTGACAGAGAGTTCTACAGGACGAATTACAGGACTACCAGGACAACCGGGACCACAGACAATCCAGCTACCAGGAGCAGCAGCACCATCACAGAGACCAGTTTCTTCAGGAAGACCAATATCGACAGCACAGACATCAACCACCACACCAATACCAAAGCCAGCACCAGTACCAGAACAAGAACGACGACCACCAACAGAGCACCAGAGCTTGTCCCTCTTACCAGGTCCCCCACACCACAGCCACAGCGAGGAATACTATTACAACCCACCGAGATTCCAGAAGGCAGAGGAGGAATTCCAGATGTCTCATACTCTATCCACAAACTCCCAGGGAGACAGGAGAACCAAACAGTGGACAGGGGTGAGGGAAATACAATACCTGGGCAATTCCGACTGGAACACCGACTACAACCCAGGTCCCAGGCTCAGCCAGAGCAAACAGCCACAATAACAGGTACAATAACAACAACAACAGGTACCACAATAACAGGTGCTCCACTTATCTGGAACCACTCTGTTAAAGCACTGACTGAAGAGGAAAAAAGTGTGTTGTCCAAAGGACTTACTTTTGTACCAAGCTGCAGGAGTGAGGTTGCTCAAGTACTGATAGACCTTAAAATGTTTGTGAGGAAGCTCAACTTAAGGGTACAGTTTAATGGCAAAAGTAATGACACTGAAAATAAGCCTATTGATGAAACTATAAAAAGGCCTAGCAGCTATTGTCCACCACTACATCAAACACTAGCTGCTTTCTAAGTGAAATGTGAGATGGATATCAGGAAACTGCTTAAAAAACCTCCAAAGAAAAAAACTTTATAACTTAACACAGGGAGAACGAACAGCATTGCTTGAGCTAGGCAATGATAAATCCAGGTGTGTAATGAAGGCAGACAATGGAGGAGGTATACTTGTGACTGATACCACTAGCAACAACCAAGAGATAGAGAACATGCTAGAGGATAACAGATTTTATGAGTTATTTGCCATGGATGACATAAAAAGAGCATATGATTTATGGAACACTAATCTCACCACATTATGGGAAGAAAGACTTATCACTGAAAATCTTTATAATTATTTATGGAGTGCATGTCCACGTTTACCTTACTTTTTTGGAATACCAAAGCCACACAAGAACATTGAAGACCCACCTTATAGACCAGTGGTAACAAGTGGAGGTTCCCTTACTGAAGCCACAGCCATTTACCTTGATTACTTGCTGAAACCTCTAGTAGAAAAGAATAAGTCATACATAAGAGATTCAATGGATTTTTTGAAGAAAATAAAAAACATTACAGTGGAAGCTGACAGTATTTTGGTAACTATTGATGTGGAATCCTTGTACACAGTGCTCCCTCACAATTAACTGTATAACAGCTGCTATGGAGTCTTTTAAGAAACATAATCAGGGTACACAGGCACAACTGCAAAAGTTAAGCAAGCTCATTAATCTTGTACTGGACTTCAATTTCTTTACTTTCAATGGCAAACACTACAAACAAAAAACTGGTATAGCAATGGGGGCTGCCATGGCTCCCAGCATAGCTAACATAGCCCTGGGCAAATGGAAGGAGGCCTTTGTGTTAAACAACACAGATTACATGCAGCATATCACATGCTATTTATGTTTTATTGATGACATCCGTATTGTGTGGGAAGGTGACACCTTGCAGCTTGGAGATTTTATCACTTACCTCAATCAAACAACCCCCTTCCTGAAGTTTACCTCTTACCATAGCTGTACTTCAACCACTTTCTTAGATATGCAGATTTCCAAGGACACCAACAATAACAGAATCACCACTGATCTATTCAGAAAAGCAACGAGGGTTAACTTATTACTCCACAGTAAAAGTCTACATCCTACAAAAACCAAGTATAATGTAGTGAAGTCCCAAGGCTATAGATTAGCTCCAATTACCACAGAGATGGAACCATTTCTGAGAAACCTGAACAACTTAGAGAATGATTTTCTAATGAGAGGCTATGAAAGTCAGATGTTAAAAAACATCCTGGAACCCATTATAGAACTGAAAAGGACTGAACCACCTTCACTCAACCTCCCCAGTAGAAAAATGTTTAAGTAATCCCACAGAGATTAACAAATGCAAATATAGCTGCATCCTGACATACACTTTGGATTATCACAGTATCAAAAATATTATCGAAGAAAACGGAGACATTGTCACAGGAAACCCTTTTCTGATTAACATCTTAGGTGAAGCCCCATCATTTGTTTATAGGAAGGCCAGGAACATTAGAAGTTTTGTTGAATTTAAACCTAGACCATGTGAGAAAAGCACTAAAAGATGTGAAACTAATTGTACATTTTGTATATTTATACAGCAAGGTGATAGTTTTATCGCCCTTATTTAAAAAAATCAATAAAACAAGTGCAGGGGGCGACTGTAACACTAAAAAAGTAATTTATAGGGCACAGTGCAATGAATGTGATGCATTCTATGTGGGCAAGACTGTAAATAAACTCAAGCGAAGGATTTCATGTCATCTGTCAGAAATCCGCTCTGGATGTAAAAATAATGCACTAGCCAAACACCTTTCTCTTCATAAAAGACACACAGGTTTTAAGTTCCAGATCCTGGATCGCATAGACATGAGTGATCTTGAAGGAAACATCCCGAATATTCTGGAGAAACATGAACTCGTGACAATTAAAGCTGAACTCTTTTAGGAAGCCTGGACTAAACTACTACTGTTCAATTAAAAGTGCACTGGAACTTAGAAAATTGCCACATTGTTTACATGACTAATTGTATTTTATCTGATTTTTTTTTCTACAAATTGGTTTTAAATACCATTTTAAATCATTTGAAATTTAAGTGTATATTTTGTTTCATCATCATACATATATATTTTTTTATTTTTATTTTTTTGTGGTTCTATTTTATACTTTATTCAAAATGATGTGTAATAACAATACTAACTAATTATACAATTATATAGGTTTTTAGGGTTCTTGTACACAGACCTGAAGAAGTCTAGAAGGACGAAAGTGATCTTTGTTAACAATAGGTTATGAAAATAGAAACTGATTTTTACATGCAAAATGTATATGTATATATTTATATGTAATTTTTGATCGCAAAATGAACTAAGGTTGATATATTTCCAGCCATGTAGTATATTGCCTTGTGTAAAATCACAGACTTAATAATCTACTTAATAATTTGGTTAAATAAGATGTACCATTAAAGTGCATTAGGGCTATGTATTATTATGACAGCTACTACAAGGGCAGGACCAGCTCGAATGTCACACTGATGGAGGAAGGGATGTGAATTTAACATGTGTACCAATAACACTTTGTTTTACAGCACAATAAACCACTCCCATGCCTGATAAAAAGTATCTATATATTTAGAAAGCTTGTGAGGAAATTATTACTCTATTTTTGTTTTACTTAGATCGCTTGTCTGTGTACTTTATAAAGGATTTTTGACTGGAAACAGACTGCCTGCCTTGCTTGGATTACTTTTGAATACTTAGAAATGCTGTAGAATTATATATTTTCTGTTATTACTTTTTGACTTGACGAGTTTACGTTTGCTACTTCTACTACCATTGTCTGATCTGACTAATATACAGTGATTAACTAGAAATATATGGACTGAAAATCTTCCACACAGGTAAGTTTCTTACACTGTTTTGTTTTTAGACCCACTACACTTTAGTGGGTTGTTTTGAGACTTCGGGGATACCACAGATATTACTTGTTTTTAATGCAACTAGTACCAAGACAGGTGAGTAGGCAATCAAAGTATTATATATTAATGCAATTAGCACCAGGACAGGTGAGTAGGCAAAGTATTACATCTTATTGCAACTAGCACCAGGACAGGTGAGTAGGCAGTCAAAGTATTATATCTTAATGCAACTAGCACCAGGACAGGTGAGTAGGCAAAGTATTACATCTTAATATAACTAGCACCAGGACAGGTGAGTAGGCAGTCAAATTATTACATCTTAATACAACTAGTACCAGGACAGGTGAGTAGGCAACGTATTACATCTTAATGCAACTAGCACCAGGACAGGTGAGCAGGCAGTCAAAGTATTACATCTTAATACAACTAGCACCAGGACAGGTGAGTAGGCAAAGTATTACATCTTAATGCAACTAGCACCAGGACAGGTGAATAGGCAAAGTATTACATCTTAATATAACTAGCACCAGGACAGGTGAGTAGGCAAAGTATTACATCTTAATGCAACTAGCACCAGGACAGGTGAGTAGGCAGTCAAAGTATTACATCTTAATGCAACTAGCACCAGGACAGGTGAGTAGACAAAGTATTACATCTTAATGCAACTAGCACCAGGACAGGTGAATAGGCAAAGTATTACATCTTAATATAACTAGCACCAGGACAGGTGAGTAGGCAAAGTATTACATCTTAATATAACTAGCACCAGGACAGGTGAGTAGGCAAAGTATTACATCTTAATGCAACTAGCACCAGGACAGGTGAGTAGGCAGTCAAAGTATTACATATTAATACAACTAGCACCAGGACAGGTGAGTAAGCAATCAAAGTATTACAACAGTAAATGTGTAGAGAAAAGCTTGTTTGGTTACATGATGCAACCAGAGCAACAAAAGCAAGTGTATTAGGTGTTTATGAAGGCAATCTCCACACACACCACCATAGGCTTTCGTATGGAGCTGTACTAAACTTAGAAAATGTGCTGGCCTGGAAATAGGTTTTTTTTTTCAGAAATTTCAGAAATTTTATGGTCCATGATTTTTCAGCTGCTCATAAGATTTACATTTTTGCAGGTACTGTGAACAGACAACGTGCTGGCAAAACAATGACTTCTCAAGAAAACTCTTTAGACTGTAGTCAAATAATGAAATACATGGAGGGATTTCTTGTGTCAAGGGTAAGGCTTTTATTGACATTTTGATTTGTGTGCTATAAAAAGGTTTTTGTGTGATTTAAAGTCATTTGAATATATGAATGCACACTATTACAGGAAACGCCACAATGAAAATGAATGAATTAATGAGAATTGCTTCCATAAAAGTAATTGTAAATTACTAGTACTTTCTGCTGAAGACAATGCTGACAGGTTTATCTTAGAAATTTGTAAACAGTAAGCCCAAATAAAAGAGAAATATATACAGTATCTAATTGTCTCATACACCTAAGATGAATTCATTGAAGGCATGCAGATCTCCATGTCACTAAAGCTGAAAGTCACTTTTAGTCTTAAGAAGGAAGGACTAGTTTTTCAAATGAGTTGAAAAAATTTAATGTCAAAGCTGCAAACCAGATACTGCAAATGCAAGTCGAGGAACTACCACTAACTGCCATTTTCGTAGTGGCCACTGCATACCACGACAGAAATATATGTAAAATAAAGTACTCTTTCCATCTGCTCAACACACTCTCTGTGGAATACATACCATGCCAACCACATTAGCTAGGAAGATAAAGAATGGAATGCGGTTCTGCATGGAGATAACTCCTCAGTTAAGTCACACACACTCTAAATATTGCTGTCATATGTATCTGATTATTAGAAAAACTCATCATTTTGAGGCTTAGCAATTCTGTGTTGTACAACACTTCACAGTGGTAGGTTTGTCACTCAAAAATTATAAGAGTTTTTTAATATATGTTCATAGAAATATCTAAGATTACTGAATCATATTAATCAAAAATCATTTTAGTTATGAAATAACAGTTGGCATCTATTCTTCATCTACCTAGATAATGTGCTTGGTATGGTATGTATTCTATATTCCATTCCTTACTTCCTAGATAATGTGCTTGGTATGGTATGTATTCCATATTCCATTCCTTACTTCCTAGATAATGTGCTTGGTATGGTATGTATTCCATATTCCATTCCTTACTTCCTAGATAATGTGCTTGGTATGGTATGTATTCCATATTCCATTTCTTACTTCCTAGATAATGTGCTTGGTATGGTATGTATTCCATATTCCATTCCTTACTTCCTAGATAATGTGCTTGGTATGGTATGTATTCCATATTCCATTTCTTACTTCCTAGATAATGTGCTTGGTATGGTATGTATTCCATATTCCATTCCTTACTTCCTAGCTAATGTGCTTGGTATGGTATGTAGTTGGTATGGTACGTATTCCACATTACATTCTTTTCCTTCCTATCTAATGTGCTTGGTATGGTATGTATTCCAGATTCCATTCTTTACCATCCTACCTAATGAGGTTGGTATGGTATGTATTCCACATTGCAATCTTTACCTTCCTAGCTAATGTGCTTGGTATGGTATGTATTCCACATTCCATTCATACCAGTTTTTGGATTTTTTGAAGAAAATAAAAAACTTTACAGTGGAAGCTGACAGTATTTTTGGTAACTACTGATGTGGAATCCTTGTACACAATGCTCCCTCACAATTACTGTATAACAGCAGCTATGGAGTCTTTTAAGAAACATAATCAGGGTACGCAGGCACAACTGCAAAAGTTAAGCAAGCTCATTAATCTTGTACTGGACTTCAATTTCTTTACTTTCAACGGCAAACACTACAAACAAAAAACTGGTATAGCAATGGGGACTGCCATGCCTCCCAGCATAGCTAACATAGCCCTGGGCAAAAGGGAGGAGGACTTTGTGTTAAACAACACAGATTACATGCAGCATATCACATGCTATTTACGTTTTATTGATGACATCCTTATTGTGTGGGAAGGTGACACCTTGCAGCTTGGAGATTTTATCACTTACCTCAATCAAACACCCCCCTTCCTGAAGTTTACCTCTTCCCATAGCTGTACGTTTAGATTCCTAGCTAATATGGTTGGTATTGTATTTCACATTCCATTCTTTAGTTTCCTAGCTAATGTCATTGTATGGTATGTAATCCGCATTCCATTCTTTATTTAAAACTAAACTAAAACTCTTCTTATCCAACCACTGGCTTTGCTCTTGCAATAACCCTGACTAAGCATTCTTAACTCCTTCTTTTTTGATTCTTTACACCCATTCTTTTTCTTCTTATATCTAACACTCTAAATTATCCTCTATATAACTGTTTCTGTTATTCCATATGTAATAAAGGCATACATAAATATTTTTTTCAACTTCCAATGAAGTTGTAATAGAGTAATTAAGTTCTTTACTTTTATCTTTCTTTGCTAAATCTCTTACTGTACTCGAATACTATTACATCCTGCCATAGGCTTAAAGTACATTTTTTTTTCTATTATTAATTTGTATGTTATTTGGTACATTTTGTTTATTTTTACTTAAGTAGTATTGTAGTGGAGCTTTTCTCTCCGGGCCTCCACTGAAAATGGACATGTATCCAGTTGGACTAGCCCGGTAAACAAATGTAAAATAAAATAAATAAAATAAATAAATAAATTATCTTCCTAGCTAATGTGGTTGGCATGGTATGTATTCCACAGAGAGTGTGTTGAGCAGATGGAAAGAGTACTTTGAGGGGCTGATGAATGAAGAGAATGTGATTGAGAGAAGGATGGATGATGTGCGGATAGTGAATCATGAAGTACAGTGGATTAGCAAGGAGGAAGTAAGGATAGCTATGAAGAGGATGAAGAACGGAAAGGCTGTTGGTCCCGATGACATACCTGTGTAAGCATGAAGGTGTTTAGGTGAAATGGTAGTGGAGTTTTTAACCAGATTGTTTAATGAAATCTTGGAAAGTGATAATATGCCTGAGGAATGGAGAAAAAGTGTTTTGATACCGATTTTTTAAGAATAAGGGTGATGTGCAGAGCTGTAGTAATTACAGAGGGATTAAATTGATCATTACAGCATGAAGTTATGGGAAAGAGTAGTGAAAGCTAGGTTAAGAAGGGAGGTGATGATTAGTGATCAGCAGTATGATTTCATGCCAGGAAAGAGCACTACAGATGTGATGTTTGCTCTGAGAGTGTTGATGGAGAAGTACAGAGAAGGTCAGAAGAAGTTGCATTGTGTCTTTGTGGATTTAGAGAAAGCATATGACAGGATGCCTAGAGAGGAGTTGTGGTATTGTATGAGGAAGTCAGGAGTGTCAGAGAAGTATGTAAGAGTGGTACAGGATATGTACGAAGGTAGTGTGACAGTGATGAGGTCTGCGGTGGGAGTGACGGATGCGTTTAAGGTGGAGGTGGGATTACATGAATGATCGGCTCTGAGCCCTTTCTTATTTGCAGTGGTGATGGACAGGTTGACAGACAAGATCAGACAGGAGTTCCCATGGACTATGATGTTTGCAGATGACATTGTGATTTGTAGTGAGAGTATGGGACATGTGGAGGGGACCCTGGAGAGGTGGAGATATGCTCTAGTGAGAAGAGCAATGAAGGTCAGCAGGACTAAAACAGAATATATGTGTGTTAATGAGAGGGAGGATAGAGGAATGGTGAGGATGCAGGGAGTAGAGGTGGCGAAGGTTGATTAGTTTAAATACTTGCGGTCAATAGTTCAGAGTAACGGTGAGTCTGGAACAGAGGTGAAGAAGATAGTACAGGCAGGTTGGAGTGGGTGGAGAAGAGTGTCAGGAGTGATTTGTTATAGACAGGTACCAGGAAGAGCGAAAGGGAAGGTCTACAAGAGGGTAGTGAGACCAGATATGTTATATGGGTTGGAGACAGTGGCATTGACAAAAAGGCAGGAGTCAGAGCTTGACTTGGCAGAGTTGAAGATGTTAAGATTTGCACTGGGTGTGACGAGGGTGGACAGTATTAGGAATAAGTATATTACAGGGTCAGCCAGGCTGGAAGGTTTGGAGACAAAGCCAGAGAGGCAAGATTACGTTGGTTTGGACATGTGCTGAGAAGGGATGTGGAGTATATTGGGAAAAAGATGCTAAGGATGAAGCTACCAGGTAACAGGAAAAGAGGAAGGCCTAAGATAAGGTTTATGGATGTGGTGAGAGAGGACATGCAGGTGGATGGTGTGACGGAGCAAGATGCAGAGGACAGGAACAAATGGAAAGAGATGATCTGCTGTGGCGACCCCTAATGGGAGGAGCCGAAAGAAGAAGAAAAAGAAGATTTTTTACCTTCCTAGCTAATGTGGTTGATATGTTATGTATTCCATATTCAATTCTTTAGCTTCGTAGTTATTGTAGTTGGTGTGGTATGTATTCCACATTCCAATCATTACATTCCCAGCTAATGTGCTTGGAATGGTATGTATTCCACATTCCATTCTTTACCTTCCAAGCTGATGTGGCTGTTAGGGAATGTATTACACATTCAATTCTTTAGCTTCCTAGCTAAAAATTTAAAACATTTTCATTTCTTTAGCTTCCTAGCTAAAAATTAAAAAATTTACCTAAACAGCAGAGGCCTCCAAAGCAGACACCCAAGCAACTGCCACCTCATGACATACCACAGGCAACACATAAACCACAAAATCAGAGTGCAAAGCAGTCACAGCCCTTAAGGCCAAATACAACACCAAACGTACTTGTCATAGGTGATTCCATAGTCAGACACACTGACGTCCCACTCACCAGGCTGAATAAGGAGAGGGTCACAGTAAGCTGCCTATCGGGTGCTAGAATCCGCCACATAACACAAACACTCGGGTTACTCCACAGCAAGTACAAATATGACACAGTCATTGTCCATGCTGGTGTGAACGACCTGAGACGTACCTCCCTGGACTACATGAAAAGAGACATAGAGGAGCTCTCTGATTATGTAGCCCAGGCAGGTATGACCCTGACCCTGAGCAGTATCCTTCCTTCACCAAGAATGATGCCACAACATAGAGACAAGATGATCAGCTTTAACAATTGGCTTAATGTCTGGTGTCATTCAAAGGGGATCCAGTGTCTGTCTGCCTGGGATGACATGCTTGACAAGCCATGCTGCTTCGCAAGGGACGGCTTGCACTGGTCACCCCTGGGATTCTGGATATTGGCTAAGGCTCTTGCCACCCCCATAGTGCCTTTTTTAGGCAAGGCTCAAATTCTAAACCTACCACCCTAGAAAACAAAAATGGGAAGAAACTAAGGGTAATGCTGCTCAATGCCAGAAGTCTAAATCTCAAAATGCACGCACTCGAGGCCCTTCTCAGTATGGAGAACTTCGATGTCTGTGCTGTAACTGAAACCTGGTTCAAGGCTCCTGACAGCACCCGGCACTATCAGGTTTTACTCATATCATGTGTTCCGCCCCAAAACCCGGACCACACCACAAAAGGAGGGTGTATCCATATTCATCAAGGATACCCACACCTCCAGGTTGGTGGCAACGCATGAAGCATCGGAAACCATCCAGGTGCAATTAACCATAGGCAAAACTGCTCTACAATTTGTAGCATGCTACAGGCCACCCTCTCAAACTCAGGAACCCCACACAGCCTTCCTGAAGACACTGGAGGGTATAAATGTATCTCCAAACACCATTATATTGGGTGACTTCAACTACCCGAATATAGACTGGGAACATTACTCAAGCCCCAACTTTTTAGCCCAAAGGTTCCTGGAGTTCATAAATTCAAATGCCATGGAACAACTAGTCACCGCTCCCACAAGAGGAGAAAATATAGATCTCATCATCACAAACATGGGGACAAAATGCTCCACACCGAAGTATATCCCTCATTGGTGAGATCAGATCATAAACTAATCTCACTGGAAATCCACATCCCGCCCCCACCCCAAACAAAAAAGACCACAGTGAAGAACTTCTCTAAAGCAAACTTCACACTACTCAAGACTGGTGTGGTATCCTTCAAGGCCCCCGAGCCAGTGGAAACCACAACCCAAGCTGCGGAAGCCCTTACAAATGCCTTCTACGAACACCTCCAGGACTGCATGGATCAGGCAATCTCTAATAAAACCAAGACTCTTTCCACCAAGGGCAAACGTCCAGTCTGGTGGACCCCAGCCATAAACAAACTTTACAATAAGAGGAGAAAGCTGTCACATGATAGAGCAAAATCCATAAAAGAGAAGACACCCTTGATCATTATTAGTAAAAAAATAGCACTCATAAAATCATCCAAGGCCAACTTTGAGAGAAAAATTGCCATAGATTCAAAAGACAATCATAAGGCCTTCTTCAGCTATGTTAGAAACCTGGGTGGAATCTCCCAGATATGCTCAGAATTAGTCCAAAATGATACAAAAATCACTGAACCCACAGACATTGCCAACATACTGGCAGACAGGTTCAGTGCAAACTTCACCCCCCCCCCCCAAAAGGAGAGATAACTATCCCAGTGGAGTGTAGCCTCCCAGACATCTCAAATGTGCAGGTAAAAGCTGCTCTCTCTAAAGCTAAAAACACAGCATCAATGGGACCAGATGGTGTCCCCTGCTGTGTGCTACACGAACTCAATGAGGAACTAAAGCCGCACATAAGGCAGCTGTTTAATCTTAGCCTTACCACAGGATACGTGCCCAAGGAGTGGCGTACGGCAACTGTGGTCCCACTCCACAAAGGCGGTGCCTCTATGGACCCTGGTAATTACCGCCCCATAAGCTTAACAAGCCTGGTCTGCAAAGCTATGGAGAGGATCATAATGGAACTCATAAACAAAGACATAGGGGACTTGCAGACATTGGACCCGACCCAGTTTGGCTTTGTCAAGGGCAGATCATGCCTTTTGAACTTGGTCGACTTCTTCGAAACAGTCACTAAGGCCATTGATGAGGGAAAGGCAGTCCATACAGCCTACCTTGACCTTGCAAAAGCTTTCGACACAATACCCCACTCAGGTATTATAGAGAAACTTACCAGCTTAAATGTAAACCCAGATGTTACAAGATGGGTTGCAAACTGGCTAAAGGACAGAACCCACAGGGTTAGAGTTGCTGGCACCATGTCAGACTCCAAGCCGGTCACAAGTGGTGTCCCACAGGGCTCAGTCCTTGGCCCCCTGTTGTTCGGCATCTACTTCTCAGAAGTACAGGCAAACATAGGAGGACTATGGCTGACAAAGTTTGCAGATGACTGCAAACTGGGCGCCATAGTGGAAAGTACATCAGACACAGATATCCTTCAGAGGGGTCTCATGGAAACTGATAGCTGGTGCCAGAGCCATGGCCTGAAGTTAAATGCCAAAAAATGTATAGTCATACCCTTCGGGAAAAACAAGGTAACCCCAAGCTACCATATAGGTGGCAATCCACTAAGCACAGAAGAGGTTATCAGGGACCTGGGGACCCAGGTTGACAGTGGCCTTTCTTTTGACACTCACATTGCTAAAGTGGTTAGAAAGACCTTCTACATTGCCCACCTGATCATGAAGGGATTCACATCCAGATCAAGTGAGGTCATTGTTCCCCTGTACTCTTCACTTATCAGACCAATGATCGAGTACAATGCCCCATTCGGGATGTATCTCACCCGAAACCTACAGCAATTGGAGAGACCCCAAAAGTTCCTCACCAAAAGGATAAAGGGATTCCAAAATCTGTAATATGCTGCCAGACTGAAGAAACTCCAGCTCTATTCAGTCGCATACCGTCTGCTCAGAGGTGACCTGTGCCTGACATACAAGGCCATGTCCAACCCGGAATTAATGGACATGCTCCACCTCAAAAAATCCAAATCTACCAGATCCACTAGAGCAAGTGACTTAAACCTTAGCACGGATATAAATAAGACATGCTGGAGGGGTAGATTTGTCACTCAGAGACTCCCTATGCTGTGGAATAAATTCCCGGTCCATGTGAGGCAGAGCACCTCGCTGGCTCTGTTCAAGAGAAATCTTGACCGGTGGATGGGAGATCGTAGGTTTACCCCAGGAATCATCTCTGTGTCACTGCTGGACAGAGGCACAACAAACTAATGGGCACAATATTTTTTAACATAAGGGGTGGCGTAAGCCTCAAAACTTTGGGCTAGGCTTATAAATGCCTTAGGGCAGATATCCTAGTATAAACCTATGAACCTATGAACCTAAGCTAATGTGGTTGGCATGGTATGTATTCCGCATTCAATTCTTTACCTTTCAAGCTAATGTGGTTGTATGGTATGTATTCCACATTCAATTCTTTACCTTCCTAGCTAATGTGGTTGGTATGGTATGTATTCCACATTACATCCTTTACCTTCCTAGCTAATTTGCTTGGTATGGTAGGTATTCCACATTCCATTCTTTGCCTTTCTAGCTAATGTGGTTGGTATGGTATGCATTCCACATTCCATTCTTTATCTTCCTAGCTAATGTGTTTGGTATGGTATGTAATACACATTCCTTTCATTGCCTTCCTAGCTGATGTGGTTGGTATGGTATGTATTCCACATTACATTCATTACCTTCCTTGGAAATGTGCTTGGTATGGTATGTATTCCACATTCTGTTCTTAAGACATTGGCATGTTCAATTCTCAGCTAGAGTGTCTTCTGTGTGAAGACATGCGTGAATGCGCGTACCTTTGTTGAAGGTTGTGTGTCAGAGCTGGCAACTCGGCACGTAAAAATCTACTGCCAATCATTATTGGACTGGAGTTCCGCTGTGGTGACCCCTAACCGGGAAAAGCCGAAAGACACAACAATAACAACCTTCCTAGCAAATGTGGTCGGTTTGGTATGCATTCCACATTCCATTCTTTACCATCCTAGCTAATGTGGTCAGTTTGGTATGCACTCCACATTCCATTCTTTACAATCCTAGCTAATGTGGTGGGTATAGTATGTATTCACATTCCATTCTTAGGCTTCATAGGTTCATAGGTAGGTACTAGGCTATCTGCCCAAAGGCATTTATATGCCTAGCCGGAATGTGTTGGCTTTCGCCGCCCACTTAGATTAGTTGTTGTGGTACTGTTACTCAGCTGAAGAAAGCATTCATACTCAGTTATGACTTGCTCAATAAAATATGTATGACCAATGTCCTGGGATCCATTTTATAAGTGTCTAATAGCACTATTCCTCTGCAGTGCACCTCGCAACCTACCTACAATAGGTGAATAATAACAATCCTTCACTTCACTGATTAATATTAATCATATGTAATAAGGTTTCATCTCTACTTAATCCTTTCATAACATACCCTGGGTTTAAATAACCATTAAATAAATAATAATAAAATATTGTCCAACATAGCTGGCAGTTACCTAGGCATAGTTGGAGGGAGTTGGGTATATGTATGGTGACCAAATGTGTGCATGTCCACTGTTGGTCAAAGGGTGGATTCCTTTCGTTGGGGAGGAATGTCTCCTTTCCATGCAGTTCTAAAATCTTGGAGCTGATTATGTAAGTAAAAGAGGTGTATGGTTAAATCCCCCTTCATGGGAAGTACTTTAGTTTTGCCACTTTACCCAGGAAAAACTAAGTTAAAAAAACTGGAACAAATTGGCCAGTTGGTTAGTACACAAATGTCCAACAAGCCATCCATGGATTCGTCACACCTGGGTGTGTATCGTTATCATTCTTGAGGACCCTTAGTTCCATTAGGGAATTGTAACATGTATCATTTATGTAGCAATATGGACTGAAGCATTTCAGCACACATGATTGGTTTACAATGATTCCATATTAAACGGAATCATCAAACAATAAGAACATGACTAGAGTGGGTGGGAGGTAAATATGCTGCTGCAGTTTAACACAGACGGTAATAAAGTTGATAGTGTCTGGCATTAAGGAGGAACAGGGCCATTTCACAGAGAAATAGGTTCATAGGGTCATAGGTCAGTACTAGGCTTGCTAACCTTGTTGGCTATTTTAATCTTCATAGGTTTATAAGTTCATAGGTGTGTACTAGGCTAATGGCCCTGGAGCCTTTACAAGCCTAGCCCATAGGATTACCCTAGCATCATGCCACCCGACCATAGTTCCCAGTGCTTCTGTCAAGTACAGCCACTGCAGTGATCCCCGGGGTGAATTTTCTATTTCCCATCCACTCATCAAGATTTCTTTTGAAGTGGGCCAGTGAGGTGCTCTGTTTAACATGTATGGGAAGTTTATTCCATAGCATGGCCAGTCTCTGGGTTATGAACCTGTCCCTCCAGCTTGTTCTGTTGATTGTAGTAATGAGGTTGAGGTCTCTGGAGCATGTGGTGCAGAGGGATTGGGATTTCTTTAGATGTAGCATTTCTAACAGAACTGGGTCAGACATGGCTTTATAAGTCAAGCAGAGATCACCTCTGAGTAGGCGATATGAGACAGAGAATAGCTGGAGTATTTTTAGTCTGTACATGTAGGACATGTGTTTAATGCCTAGGACCCTCTTCGTGAGGTACTTCTGTGGCCTCTCCAGCGGTTGTAGGAGTCTAGTGAGATACATGCCAAATGGGGAATACTACTCAATGACTGGCCTAATGAGGAAAGAGTAGAGGGAGACAATGACCTCTTTCTTCCTGGATGCAAAACCCTTAGTAAAGAGATGTGCCACATAGAAATACTTTCTTACCACAGTGGCAATGTGGTGGTCAAAAGAGAGGCTGCTGTCAACCTGTGTTCCCAGATCTCTTATAATGCCTTCTGTGTTCAGTGGACTACCATTAATGTGGTAATTCATGGGAACTGGGTTTTCCCCAAAGGAGATGACGACACATTTTTTGGCATTGAGCTTAAGGCCATGATTCTAACATCAGTTGTTGATCTCAGTGAGGCCTTTCTGTAGGATGTCAGCATCACTTGGTGAGTTAATAATAGCTCCCAACTTGCAATCGTCTGTGAACTTTGTCAGCCAGAGTCCCTTCGTGTTGGCCTGGACTTCAGAGAAGTAGATACCAAACAGGAGAGGCCCCGGGACCAGACCCTGTGGGACTCCACTCATGACTGGTCGGCAGTCTGACTTGGAGTCAGCTACTTTCACACTGTGGGTTTTATCTGTGAGCCAATTTGTAACCCACCTAGTGATATTGGGCCTGATGCCTAGCTTAGTGAGTTTTTCTGATTCCTGAGACACCATATGATCAAACATTTGAAAGGCCAACAAATGATAGCGGAGATCCCACTACAGTGTGGAACTGCAAGAATCCCCTTTCCTGCATTGTACTGTGATCTCAGAGTGAGAATATTTAAGTAGCGGGGAGTGTGTGGGGTGCAGGGGGGCTTTACCCCCTGCCCAACACTGTTTATAGTAGTTTGCACTACTATTTCAGGTTGTCTGCGTTTTCAACTGTCGGCCATATGGTTGTCCACAATTTGAAATGCTGGCAATTTGAAATAGACCCATATATATATATATATATATATATATATATATATATATATATATATATATAAAACATATGCGTGGAATCATACCTCAGCACCATAAGTCACAACCTGTTAGTGCAAGGAAATGTAATGCAAGTATTGCAGTTATAAATGTAGAATGTTGCTACAGTAACAGGGGTTGTGTCAACAGACATGTTGTGTAGGAAGTCTCTTCTGATACTGACATGTACGCCATCAGTTACTGACAGACGTCATAAAATCATCATAGTGAAGTACCACACAAATCACAGTAATGATCATGTTGAATACAGAAGAAATATGACCTATAAACGTGGAAAGTCTGAAACAATCTGGTCAGTCCAGTGGTATACACTGAACTCCTTAGTGCAAGACGTGTGGAACAAGCCTGACAAAGGGGATGTTTACAGCCATGTAAATGGGGATATCACAAAAATACTGGAATAGATAAGCTCACACAGTTGATGCATTCACGCCCTCTTGTCTGCCCTAACACATGGTAACTGGAGGAGTAGAGGTCCCAAGCCCACATACTTCCCACCAGTTAGTGACATACATCTTCACAGCATCCCACTGCTTTTTCAGAAATACACAACATGTATGGTGGCCAGGCAATGGTATATCTGACAAATATCTGGACATAATATCACACTAGGCATATACACTCAGCTGCTAGGCATGTCACAAAGCACTGTATAAACTATAGGCAGACTGCCACAACACTGACCCAAGTTTCCTATGTGGGAATACACATGTACTTGCAAATATAGCAGGCACTACAGGCATGTAACAGCATGGAGTAACAGACACCAGTGTGAAACTGCATACCCACAATGCAGCTCAACACAGTCACAGTCATATTATGGTAAGCCTAATTAATAGTACAGTATATGGACTGTGTGAACAAAACGATCCCCATATTTGCCGCTCACACACTAACCCTATATATAGTGGCCCAATTCACAGTGTAGTCTGATGTCTGACTGTGGTATGGGACATGTCTCAGTCTGGCCCTACAAACATATGCACTAATTGGGTACCAGAAACTGGAGCAGCATGCAATGTCAGATAGAACAGGACCAAGAACACTGACATCTACCACTGTCTGTACACAGGCCAAGTGACATATTCACAATACACTGCTACACAATACTGACACTGTCAACAATCACCATAAGTACACAGACCTCACTCCTCTACAGTCTACAACAGAATGTCTGGATTTTGTCCTCAAATCTAAGGCCTACTATACATACCATGTCTAGCAGTCTGATATATCACTGGATTGTTATCAGGAATGATGTCAGTAATAATGTTGTACTGTACATGTGCACCTCTTACTGCATGACTTATGGACAAAGGGTGACAGACTTGGGGGACAGAGGCACAAACACAAGGCCAATATTAACATATTGCTGTGATAAACTGAGCAGGGTTTGTTGTGACATATCTCTTCTGAGGGATATGAAGTCAGTAACACACATGGATGTCACCATGTACTGACTGCAATCCTCAGAGTATGCTACTGCATATCTAAAGATAGGAAGTGCGTGAGTAACACACCACCTGTAAGACTCCAAACTCTGGACAGTCTGCAGACAGCCTACAGGTGAAAGTTTCCTCAACCACATAACACTGTCTTGCCAGAGTTTAAATCATGTAGATCAGCCATATCCACACAGACTCTTTTAAACCTGTAGAACAGCAATACTTACAATCTGTCACCATGTCTGGAACATCTCCCTCCTGTTTATTGCCCTGTCTCCACAGTGTATGTTGTAAGAGGTATTTCCAACTACCCTCTGTGATGCTGTCAGATACCTGCATGGAGTCCTGCTCACAGTGAAGGAAAAGGGCCAACACCCACATGAAGTGCTTAGTTATAGGCGTGTGTTTCCATGCAATTGGTTATAGGAATGATACCACAGCTGTTCCACATGCAGTTAGCAAGTGGGGGACTCCAGTTCGTGCACAGGCCATTAGCTGATCATGAGCATTACTTACAAAAGTCAAGCTGCTGCCTTTGCAAAACAGGTGTACTTTTCCACATCCACCGGGGGGGGGGGGTATGTAAAGGAGTAAGAGCCAAGCATGTTTGTGTATGATCCGTGGGAGGAGACTGGTATCTGGGTATTATAACGGTTGGCTATACTGTTTACTAATCCATACTGTCACATAGTAATTGCACATGGCAGTACACATTTATGGCTGTGGATTGTCTACAACAACCTCTACAGTGTTTGAAAACTGTTGGCCTTGTAATCCGGATATTGGGACATATAGTTCCTTAATATAATGATGTAGCAAAACCCACATGTTAATGGATACTGTCATTACACAATTACCCCAACACCCACACAGGGTACTGACGACACACACACACACAAACACAAACACAATCTTACCAGTACTGAGTTTCAAACCCATTCCTGGTTATGTATTTCTCTTACAGTGTTAGCAGTTATTGCACGTGCCATGGAGCTTATAGGTTGAAAAGCTGTCCTAAGGTATCTTTGAAGGTGAGTGACATCAGCAGCAGTGCTAAAGGAGGGGTAAGGGAAGTGTAGTTAGTGTGAATGTCCACAAAATCAGGTGTCAACAAAAATACACACACACTCTCTCACAGAAACAGACACATTATTACAGAAGGCAGGATCAGCATTAGAACTCCTACCTAACTAGTTTGTTACATTACAGTATTACACAGTTATCGCAAGCACCACAGAGCTTATAGAGGTGAAGCATGGTCAAAGGGTTATTTCAAGGTGACTGACATCAGAAGGTGTGTTAAAGTAGGGCAATGGGAGGTGTAGTGAGTGTGAATGGCCTCAAAATCATTCATCTCCACACACACACACACACACACACACACACACACACACACACACACACACACACACACACACACACACACACACACACACACACACACACACACACACACACACACACACACACACACACACACACACACACACACACACACACACACACTTGCCAGTACTGAGATCCATAGGTTCATTGCTTCACAGGTGCGTAGTAGGTGAATGGGCCTGAAGGCTCTAGAATACTAGGCCAAGGGAATACCTTGGCATCAGGCCACATGACAATATCCCCCAGTGTGGCTCAGGGGTATAGTCCCTGGAGTGGTCTGTGATGCCCGTGCCCTGGCCCAGCAATCAAGGATCCTCCATCCTCACCACTAAAACCAGTGAGAGGACGTCTCATATAGGAGGAAAGGATGACAAATACACACAGTAAAGTGCAATTTCCCTTAAGAGCACACAGAGATCACAGTCAGTCTGGGGCTGGTCGCTCCCTTGCTCTCCAGGTCCCCAATAAGACTCCTCACTGGCACAGCTATAGGGTCCAGATCTCAGCCTAGTGGGCAAGCTAAAACCTCCAGCACCCTCTCTGTCCAACCTGTACTTTGTGTCCCTGCCCAAGTAGCTGACCCCCACACACACGCACACACACACACACACACACACACACACACACACACACACACACACACACACACACCCTTTGAGAAAAGTTTATACAACCACACAGACACTCCTGGGGAAAGCTGGCACAGGTTCTCCAGCTGTGCCCCTTTTTTCCAGACTATACTGTAGTACCAGCTACCACCCACTAATATTTATCAGCTACTCAAAGGCCCTTAAAAGGGTGTCCAACTACACAGAGGGGCTGTGAGCAACAGAGCAAACATAACTGCCACACATATACACATTCAGCAGTGGTGTGTACATTCATGCAGTATGGTGCACAATACATGCCAGTGTGCTGTACTGGTGCACAGCAATACTGTGTACATGGGTGCAGTGTGTTTCAGGGGAAGGGGTGTCACCTACTAACACAACTCATGCATCACAGAGATGTATAATGTTGGTAACAAGGATTGAGTATGTCTGCAGTGCATGTTGTTGAGTGCCATATGCTATGCATGTTGATTGTTGGGTAATGAGAGGTCTGTGTAATATCTTTGTGCCACCTCACCTGTATGTGTGTGTGTGTGTGTGTGTGTGTGTGTGTGTGTGTGTGTGTGTGTGTAGAGGTAAACCATAATGTACAGGTCTTAAATTACATTTTTTGTTTGCCCCTCACAGGTGGTAAGGTGAGTCAGGGCCCCTCCTGCAGGTCAACCTGCTGTCCATTACCTGGCCCCACCACATGAGGGCGGGACTGTCACATCTGATGATAACATTCTGTGTACACAACATGGGCCAGACAAACCAGGTACACTTCCACATGCCAATGTACATGAATGTGGGATGTATGCACATCCCAAACACCATCCATGTTATGGTGTATAGAACACATGCATGCCAAGCATTGCATAGCATTGACCACGCACAATAGTAACCCAGGAGACTAGATGGTGAACACTATGCCCACCTGTGTAGTCGATTCCGGACACTACACCCCTTAGCCATAATGCAGACCATTCTCATGTGGCCTGATGCCATAGTATACCCCTCACCTAGCCTTGTACAGCCATCTGGCACCGTCAACCACTACACACCCATAAAGCAATGCACACATGCACACCGGTACTAGCACTCTGTGTCTGTGTGTGTGGTGTATGATGCTTCCGACCACATTCACACCGAGTACCACCCCAATTGGCATACTGAAGCATTCTCTCTAATGTCAGACACCGTCACATACCCTTTGACCATAGAACCCCAGGATAACCCCTGTGGGCCAATTGATACCTATGCATTACTGTACTGTGGCAAGGTAACTGGCTAGGAAGTGTATTCATTACCCTGCCAAGTGTGGCAATGTTGACGCTGACACCTGTTCATGTGGACAGGCTCATATGCTACACCTACTGTATCTCAACAGTGTTGCAGATGTCACTCACCAGCACATATACGTCTGGACAGCTCACTGACATGCAAGCTATTTGGTGCATGCAATATCTGCATACACATGTGATAGCTATGCATAGTCAGTCAGGTGCTTGAAACCCCATACTGGTAGGTGTATGACACAAACATGCTTAAGTTTTACTCACTCACACCTTCCCTGACATACTTTGTCTCTGTCTGTCCTGCTCACACCCTCTATGGTGGATGTGGGATGTACACCTGCTTTGCGAGGCAGCAGCCTGTGTTTTGTAAGTGATGGTCATGATCATCTGATGACCTCTGCACCAATTGTAGTCCTCCTCTAGCTGAGTGCATGTGGACCAGCTATGGTAACATTTCCATAGCCAATTGCATGGTAACACACTCCAATATCTAGGAACATCATTTTGGTCTTGGCCCTTTACACCCTATGTGGGCAGGAACTAGATATGTCATTTGGCCCAGATGGATTGGGGATTTACCTCTAACAGCTTACACTGTGGAAACAGGGCAACACACAGGAGGGGGATGTGCCTGACCTGACTACAGACTAAGTGCTGCTGTACTGCATGTGGAGTAATGCTGGTTTAACGGAGTATGTGGTGGATATGGCTGTCCTACATGTTGTAATACCTTTCATGTCAGTACTATGTTTATGAGTAATCCACATCTTCAGGGTCGTCTGAACCCTGGCTTTTGCCACCCAAGAAAATTATTTTCCTGTGCCACTGTCGAGCAGAGCCACATACATAGATACGTGCTCTGTGAGTAACACATGACACCAAGGGCACAACACACTGCCCAGTCTGCAGACTTGGCTTACAGAGCAATCTCTGACCCAAACCTAATTAATCTGCTGCACATCTATAAATCAAATGGGACTAGAGCTATCCATTCTAGGGACATAAATATGGCCTGCTACTTGGGTGCTGTGGGAACTGTGTTAGTTGTAGTAGTGTTGTGTTTTGGAGATCTTTGGTTCTTTGGTAAGTTTTTTGAGAGAACCTCTGTGTATGTAGATTTATGTGTTGAATGTGTACTCTGTATATGAGTAGTGGTACTATGTTCATGCGTAGTGGTGGGTGAGTTGACAACCTCTTCTGTGTTACTGTTTCAAGTGTGACAGAGGACGGATTCATGATTCTTGGTGTAGATGCATCTGTTGCACTCTGGATTGAATTGAATTATTAGTAGAGGGTTGTCAGTGTGCATGAGGAAGTTGCTACACTGCCTCAGAAGACCCAAGTCGGCCAGGCTGGCAGGAGAAACAGGAGTGGTGCAGCTGTCCATAATGCTAGGTTTTAAGAACTGTTATCACAAAGGGGGTGCTTTCAGGAGTGATCTAGGAGGTGAAGGGGATGTAAGGAGAGACCATGTCATGGCATTTTACTGGCTGATACTTATGAGACAGGTAGAGAGAGACACCAAATGAGGACATTTGAAGTAGAAGTTCTTGTGACAGACTGTGTCAAATACTTTAGACAAGCCTAGAAATAAGCAACAGACTAGAGACTGGTTTTCTATTAACTCTAGTATTATTGACTGTGTCTATACAGGTTAGAAGTGCAATGTTATTACTGTGCTAAGGATGGAAGCCATGCTGTGTTGGGGATAGGAGTTCTTCCCACAGGAAATAGTTCAGCAATTGTTTTGGAATATATTATTGAAGTAGTTTGGAGAGGGGTGATAAGATTGCTGTAGGTCTAAAATTAGTAATGTCTGTTGAAATTCATCCTTTTTGCACAGGGATAATGTGTGACTTATTCCAGAGAAAGGGGGTTCTTGGACTGATCTATTTATAAAGATTGAGGCAGTATAGGCAATCCTTCTGGCTGCTATTTTAAGGTACTTGCTTGGAAGGCCATCAGTTGAAGGAGACCATGGTTTGAGTTTCAGTTGTTTTATATAGGGGAATCTGGACAAAGATTTGAAGGTGAAAGTAGATAGATGTTGGGCAGGGTTAGAACTAGATGTTGAGGAATCTTTTGTTAAAGATACTATAATATATATGAAATAAGAGTTGAATTGTATTCCAGTTTTGAGTGGTGAGTTAGTGGGAGAGGGCTTAGAGTTGAATTTTTAGTGGGATGCAAAATTTCTTTAATGATTGTCCAGAAATTATATATTTTTTGTCTTCATTTATTTGCTTTTTAGTGCAACTGTAAAATATTCGGAAGTTTTCAAGATATTGTGGTGTTTTATTTCTTTTTTTTTTTTTTTGCTATTTTTCCATGTTTTTTTCTCTATCCTGCATCAGCATTCTACTCTTTTTGGGTAGCCAAGTTGCATTACTTGTTTTTTGTCTCTAACTTCTAGGAGGCACAACACTATTTAGGATATTTGCGGAAGCTGTACTGAATTCATTTACATCATCAGCGAAAGGGAGGATATTTAGGAAGTTCTAGTTAACAGATGCTGGGGTAGTAACATACATTTTTTGTTAAACTTGGAAAGGTTCCATGTTGTTTTAGAAACCTGATCTTTAAGTGGATGTGTGAGATGTCTAGTTGCACAGATTGGGATGTGATCACCAAGATAGTCAGACATTGTACCTATGGTAGTGTGTTTGCTAGGTTCTGATACTGGGATATGGTTTACTGGGGAGACTGGATTTCTTGCTATAATGTCACCAGGGGGGATATAAAGGGTTCGTTTCTAATTGTTTAATTTGAGGAAGTAATAAGAAGTTCTGCTGTATTTAATTTTGGTCTTGGTTTGTTGTAGGTGGAAGTGTGGTAGTTGCTGGGAAATATTAAAACAATGCACCACCTTTCCTCTTAGTATGGTCATTACAGATGATATTATAGCTGTGGGATGTCATTTTAGAGTTGTATATTTTGATATATATTAATATATATTTGTAGCACCTCTTCTGCAAATTGGATTAATGAAGTTTTTTGTCAAGTTTGATCTGGAATTTCACTTTATTTCATAAATGTTTATATCTGTTGCAGATTGTTTTCTTTTTTACTACTGAGACATCTACTTCTCATTCACTTCCTGGTGGTAGGAGTGAGCTGTGCAACAAGGTTGTTTTGCAGTCTTTCAAGTCTAAGTGGGGACATGCTGTTTAGCAGTTCCATAAATAGCTTATTAAAATACATGACATTCTGTTTAGCAGTTCCATAAATGTCTTATTAAAATAGAAAGCAGCATAATTTAGTGGCAAGATTTTTAGGATGTTCCAGATGTGAGATTGTAGTGAGGTGTTAAACAGTACTGAGTCAGAACTGATGTTCATCGTGGATGCAGCTGCAGTCCTTACATATGGGTTGTCCTGCCATCAGGTGATCCCTCGGTCGGCCGAATTCCAAAGTCCTGGTCTGGCATCGGTTGTCGTCGCTTCTTCCCTGACGTCAGTGTGCCAGGGGTATAAAGGAACCAGCCGACGCCATTTTCTTCAGTATTTCTTGCCGCGCGGTGCCCGAAGCAGAAGCAGTTCGCAAGTGCAGGTCGGCCAGCTCCTGAGATAACGAAATTTCAGATACCAAAGTCTACTAAAAAGCTAAGTACCCCATTGGGGATCCTTTTCTTGCCTCAGACCGATGTCAGTTAAATCTGTTAAAGTTAATAATTGTCTTACTTGTGGGAAGCAAATACCTCATAGGGATTTCCATTCCCATTGCATACCCTGCCTAGGCCCAAACCACGACGTCTCAGCCTGTTGCTCTTGTGCTTCCTTTAACAGGCGCACAATTAAGCGTCGGGCAGAGTTCGCTGAGAACTTTTTTGGCGAGGAATTTAATTATAAGATGCCGTCGGAGTTACCGACAGCAAATTTACCGAAAAAACGCAAGGACCGGGACCGACACATGCGGTCCGCGGCCCCCACCGACACCACGCCTAAGCCAACCTCGAGTGTCCCGGTTTGCAGTGAGGCACCTACGCAGCCCTTGCAGACTGACAACATCCCTTCTTTGGTACCCGAGGCTAGCAGTGTGTCGGCCCCAGATTTATAAGAAAAAACTGAGGCCTCTTTTGAAACGGAGGTACTTGCAGTGAGAAAATCTCCTTCCTCTCATGGGGTTTTTAGGTCTCCTGCAACTTTCTCTATTAAGGCCTTCACCAGGGCCAAGGCTGCTAAGCATGCCAAAACACAGCCATCTAAATCTCATTCTCAGGGATCCACTCCTAAAAAACAGATGTTAAAGATGGCTGAAGACCTAATTACTTTGATTAGAGGTTCTCAACCTCCTCCTGACAAAAGGCCCAGAGTAGAAGAGGAATCTCCATCTTCAGACCAGGCCTCAGTGATATCAGAGCATTCAGACTATCAGGACCAATCATTCTCTACTTATGAAGACTCGGATGCAGAGGAATCCATTCCTTCTGTCTCCCCCCCAAGGATTATTCTTTTGGGGAAACTTTACACACCCTAAGGGAACACTTTCATTGGGAAGGCCAAGAATTTTCTGAATCCAAAAAGAGACTAAGGGAATTTATTTTACTACCACAGCATAGGCCTTTGGCTATACCTCCAGTACTGGAACTTTTAGATGATGTTTATTCTGAGTCTTCTCTCACACCTGATTCTTTGCCCCCAGCTCCTGTTAAACCTGACAGGTACTACAGGGTCCCTAATTCTCACCAGTTTCTTTACAAGGGCCATGCGGCCGACCATTTTTTTATTTTATTTTTTATTTTACATTTGTTGACCGGGCTAGTCTAGCTGGAGATATTTCCATTTTCAGTAGAGGCCCGGGGAGAAAAGCTCCACAGAGAATACAATAAAGAAAAACATCATTGTGTTTCAAAGAAAGTTTGTAAGAGACAAAAACTAACAACTCTACAGTTCCTTATTATTACTAAGTGAGTTAGTTACTAACTCACACAGTTACAGTCCAAAAAAACTTATACAAACATAAAATACTAAGCATGATAAAGATATTAAATGAAATAATTACTACCACACACAGTTAAAGTCCAAAAACATTATATAAAGTTAAAAATACTTTGTATGATATCGATACAGGTAGGAAGTAAGAGAAAAGAGAGCTAAGAATAAGGGAAATTAGAAGGGATTAGTTATGGAAAGGAGAGCAAGTAAGACAGTCAGCAAGCAAAGAAGTAATTAGGAAGACAAGTGGGAGTAGAAGAGGAAAGCCAAGTGGAGGATGGAGTCAGCAAGAAGTAGGAGGTAGTTATCAAGTAGAGTATTAATAGTGGAAAGTTAATCAGGTTTACTACAGGAGCACAGCCAGTGGTTTTGGAAGTGCAGTTTAATGTTTTGTTTGAAAAGAGGCAATGATGTAATCTTTGTTATGTTGCTAGGTAATAAATTCCATTTTGTACCTACTGAATTGGTAAAAAGGGAGTCACCAGCAGTGTTATTTGATTTTATAGAACTAGCCAATAGTTTACAAGAGGAGCGGAGAGAGTTAAGATTGTTATAGGGGATTATGAGTTGAGAGAGTATAGGGGTGTTCATTGGTTGGTACAGAATTTTATGGGCAATAGTGAGTTGTTGGATTGCAAGATAGTTTTGAAACTCTGGCCAGCCTAGTGGTTTCAGGTTGAGACAGTGATGTGTTCTGTAGGGGTTTCCTGTAGCGGTTAGCAATGTTATTGTAGCAGGTAGCCAATTTGGTAAGGTTGTTTTTCTTGAGGTTGGTAAAAATGGGAGAAGCATAGAGAAGAGTGGAAAGAAGATGGGAGTGAGCAATCCTAGTTCTAGAGGAAGGTGTTAGAAATGCTCTAATACGATATAAGGATCCTATTTTCCTATTGACAAGTTTTAAGGAGTTGTTAATGTGTTGGTTGAAAGAGAGATTATTATCAATTGTAATACATAACAGTTTAGTGGTAGAGTCGGGAGGGATGACAGTGGCATTGTTAGAGGAGATGGTGAAGTTTAAAGGGGGGGCCCTGGAAGTGGGGGTAAAGAGGAGGAGTTTAGTTTTTTTAGCATTTAGTAAGAGGAATCGATGTTTTGACGGTATTAAAGACTTTTTGAGTATGAGATCTAAGTTCTGAGGTGGAAGATGCTGAGCAGATGAGTGTGGAATCATCAGCATATTGAATGCAAGTAGCTTGAGGGATTATAGTTTGGAGATCATTAATGAAGAGGGAAAAGAGAAGTGGGCCAAGAATAGAGCCTTGAGGAACTCCGATAGAAACAGGCAAAAGAGAAGAAATGTGGTTATTCCAGAGAACTGCTTGTTTTCTGTTAGTGAGATAAGAAGTAAACCATCTAATGGCAGGAATATCAAAAGATAGGGATTCAAGAATATTGATTAATAAAGAGTGGTTAACCATATCGAATGCTTTGGAGAGGTCAATGAAGATGGCAGAAGAGAGTAGGTTGTTGTTACGGTAAAGATTAATAGTGTCTAAAAAGGAAAGGAGGGCAGTAGTAGTACTATGATATGGTCTGAAGCCATGTTGACAGTTAACTATGATGTTGTGGAGAGAGAGGTGTTGTACAAGCTGATGGTGTATACATTTCTCCATAATTTTGGCCAGAGGAGAGAGGAGAGCAATAGGTCTATAGTTAGAGTAGTCTATGGAGTTACCACCTTTATGGAGTGGGATAATGTGAGAGACCTTCCATATATCTGGGATGATTCCTTCTTTGATTGTCCTATTTATGAGAATAGAAATAGGATATGCGATAGACTTGGCAGCTTTTTGTAGAAAGAGTGAAGGTAACTTGTCAGCAGAGGGGGTACAAGGTTTTAGTTTGAGAAGGAGTCTGTGTATGTAAGATGTAGAGATAGGATGTAGAGAGAATTTAAAGGAAGAGTTTGTAAGGTTACATGTTGGGTGTGAGTTATTATCATTCAATTGTTTAGCAAGAGCTTGTATAGTTTCAGTGAAGAAAGAGTTGAAAGCATCTGCAGTTTGTTGAGGGGTATCAGGATCAGCATTAAGTGGGGAAGATGTTTTAGAACTTCCTGGGGAGAGGAGTCTATTGACTGAAGACCAGAAAAGTTTAGAATTATTAAGGTGAGTTTGTTGTAGATCAAAGTAGAATTTTTTTTTATCAGCTATTATTGCCTTTTTGGTTAGATTTCTAAGCTGGCGGAAGTGTAGAAGATCAGGGTTATTTCTGTGTGATCTCCATGTGGCCCAGATTTTATTTCTAGTGAGAATAAGTTTTTTGGTTTCATGGGAGAGCCAGGGGGCTGCATTAGATTTAATTCTAATGATACATTCAGGAGCATGTACGTCAAGAATGGATAAAAAAGTAGAGTTAAAGTATAGTACTGCATTTTCAAGAGGGAATGTTTTTAGGGGGTTCCAGTTACATTCACTAAGTTCAGACTGAAATAGTTCTGGATTAAAATGTTTGATGGTGCGTATGTTTCTTATAGTGCAGGAGTTTACACAAGCAGCCTTTTCCCTTGTTATGAATGTTAAGGAGTGATCGCTAACATCATCTGGCAAGGTTCCTACTTTGTAACTATCTTTGACTTTATTTATGAGAATCCAGTCTAAAATGCTTTCACTATTGCTATGTTTGTTGAGCCTAGTAGTTGAAGTAATGGTTTGGGTAAAACCATGGAGGTTGATATGAGAAGAAGGATTATCAGCATTAATGCTATTCCAGTCTATGTTCAGGTCACCTAGTATGATGGTTTCTTGGGGATATGTGGCAGATATCCAGCTAAGGTAATTTTCGAGGATTGGTATATTATTACCAGGTGGTAGGTACATACATATAATATAAAGGGATTTTTTGGAATTTAATTGGAGTTTTGAAATGATTGCTTCTACCTTGCTATCTTGAGTTGGAGAGGCAGGAAGGGTAGTAATATTTCGATGATTTTTATAAAGAATTGCAACTCCACCACCTTTGCGGTTGGGACGGTCAAGTCTTACCATATTGTAGCCTTGGGGAGTAATCTCAGTGTCTTTAGTGGAGGACTTTAGCCAGGTCTCAGAGAGGCTGAGAATGTCAAATGAATGTACATGAAGGAGGGAATGCAGGTAGGGTATTTTGTTGTTTATGCTTTGGGTATTGAGATGTCCTATTAGGAAGGTGTTATTGAGTTTGGGTATGGACATTAGGGGAGAAGGGAAAGTTGGACCAGGGTTAGGGTGGATATCTCCAGCTTGAAGGTTAAGATTGATAGGTTTCATAGTGAGGTTACATTTTAGAAAGGTTAGAAATTTAGTTTTGTTATTAGAGGGCAAGACATATTTGAGATATGACAGTCGGTGGAATTTAGGTAGTTGATAGTTAGGGGTAGAAGAAATATATGGATATGAATTTAGAGGGTTGAGAAATGTTGTAGTGTGTTTATGTGGATCGAAAGGTTGGACATACAATGGTTTCTCATAGAGGGATAGGAGGTAAATTGAGCATAGGGTGGAAACAAGTAGACTAGAGAGTAAAATCTGGGTTGGCAGGTATGGAGCCATAGTAGAAGTAGGAGTGTTTGAGAAAGGTGAGAGAAGTATGACAGGATGAAGTAGAAAGGTGTGTTTTATTGTTGAGTAGAAGTATAGAACAATTTAGGAAAGAAAAGAGAGGATAGGAGTAAGACAGAGAAATGAGTACAAAATAAGAGGTAAGTCTTAGTGTATAAAGGAGTAAAATAAGGAGGTGTAAGTGGAAGAAATTAGAGGTAGAAATAGATCAAATTAGTGTGAGTGTATGGCTGAGAAAGGGTGTGTGTGGGGGTGGGAGGAAGTTAGAGTGGGAAGGAGAAGGATTGGAAGATCAGAGTAGGGTGTGTGTCCAGGGAGCTATAAGTTTAGGACCCCTGGGGGTGGGTGGGAATTGGGGGTAGGGAGAGGAGCGGAGTGAGCCCACAGGGCGAACGGAGCAGGTAGAAGCAGGTAGTCAAATGGCTTGACAAGAAACAATCAGCAGAGCTGGATACTAAGGATAAGATTGGTAGTCAGGAGTAGGTAAGAGCAGAGATAAGCAAGGAGTCTGAGATGGAGAAGGTGGTTGCAGACAGTAGTAATAAAGGGTAAGGAGAGAGTATAAAGGTATGGTCTGGGAGGTCCAAATGTTAGTTAAGGAAACAAAAGAGCAGAAGGTAAAACAAGAGGTGAAAGCTGGGTAAGGGTGCCACCTAGTGGCCGGGTCCGCTATTGCAGGTGAGTTAGAGAGGGAGTAAGCTAGTTATAGAACTGGGAGGGGGTGACTGCAAGAAATAGGAGTTGCAGTGTAGGTTAGGAGGCAGGTGATAGTAATGCAAGAGAGGGAGGTAGAGACTGCTGGCTGTCCTGGCCTAAAGCCTACGTTATATCCCTTAAAGGGTTTGGTACAAAGGTTTACAATAGTTTACAATGTTATTAGCAGGTTATGGAGACCAATGACATACTTTCTTAAATTTCTTGAAACAGGATGCAGGGAAATTAGGCTGTTAGATGCCACTGCAGTGATTCTGATAGGATTCTTTCCACAGGCAAGTTGATTTCAAGAGACTAGTGCAGGAAATAGCACAGGAGGAATATGGAATTTCTTAAATTTCTTGAAACAGGATGCAGGGAAATTAGGCTGTTAGATGCCACTGCAGTGATTCTGATAGGATTCTTTCCACAGGCAAGGTGGTTTCAAGAGACTAGTGCAGGAAATAGCACAGGAGGAATATGGAATTTCTTAAATTTCTTGAAACAGGATGCAGGGAAATTAGGCTGTTAGATGCCACTGCAGTGATTCTGATAGGATTCTTTCCACAGGCAAGTTGGTTTCAAGAGACTAGTGCAGGAAATAGCACAGGAGGAATATGGAATTTCTTAAATTTCTTGAAACAGGATGCAGGGAAATTAGGCTGTTAGATGCCACTGCAGTGATTCTGATAGGATTCTTTCCACAGGCAAGTTGGTTTCAAGAGACTAGTGCAGGAAATAGCACAGGAGGAATATGGAATTTCTTAAATTTCTTGAAACAGGATGCAGGGAAATTAGGCTGTTAGATGCCACTGCAGTGATTCTGATAGGATTCTTTCCACAGGCAAGTTGATTTCAAGAGACTAGTGCAGGAAATAGCATAGGAGGAATATGGAACGAGGCAGAAGATGCTGGGACAGGAGCAGACAGCAGTCAGGGCTTTACCAAGATATTAAACCATCTCTCAAGGGCCTAAGGGGGTAAAGGCCTCTACTGCAAAGAACTCTCTGCCATCTGAAAGGGATTCCAGGGCTTTAGAAAGGTGGGGTAAAAAGGTATATACTTCTGCCACCTTAACTATGAGAGCATTAAATTGTCAGTTTCATATGCTTAAGTATCAGCAGTCGCTTTTATCTGATTTGAAAAATAAATTGTCATCCCCTGAACAACCTAATTTAAAAGAGTTGCAGGACCTGATACACAGCACTGAACAAGTGGGTAAACATACTTTACAATGTGGTTATGATGCACTGGAGGCCTTCTGTAGAGCAGCTGTAACAGGATCAGTAATACGTAGGCATGCCTGGCTAAAGGAACAAACATTTCCAGACCATGTCAAAGCTAAACTATTGGATGCACCTTTACAGAAGGATGATTTATTTGGTGCTAAGGCAGAGGAGGTACTAAAGAAAATGGAGGATAAGGCAAAATCTATGCAAACTGTAAAAGATTGTCTGCAAGTACAACCTCCAAGGTTCAGTAGGAATTGGCCATCAAAGAATTGGTCCTTTCCAGCCACAGACAGATACCAAAGGGGAAGAAACAGACGCTCCAGAGGTAGAGGTCAGTCACAAGGATCTTACAGAGGACGTCAATGGCAAAACTCCAATCAGAGAAGTGGTGATGAGGGTTCAAGTGCACCACGAAGACAAACACAATGACTTGCCTCTTTATCCGCCATCCAGGGCTCAATTAGAAGCACCCCATGTGGCAAACTAGCTTTATTCTCAAAAAACTGGCATATGATCACAAAGGACAAATGGATACTGGACATTATCGACAGAGGATGCCGATTCCATTTTCACAGCCTTCCAAAAAGACAAGGCATGCCAAACCTGCCACAAAATCAAAGGGCAGAGGCACAGAAGCAAATTACAAAACTAATGGAAATGAAGGCTATACAACAAGTACCTATGCTAGAACAAGGTCAAGGTTTTTACTCAAGATAATTTCTGGTTCCAAAAAAGGAAAAAGACTGGAGACCAATACTAGATCTGTCTATCCTGAATACTTTTCTGATTGTACCAAAATTCAAGATGCTAACATTGCAGCAGCTTCTTCCCATGCTGGGCAAGGAGTCTTGGCTGGTAACATTGGACCTCAAGGAGGCATACCTGCATGTCCCTATCAGACAAGATTGCAGAAGATACCTCAGATTTCTTGTAGGTTCATCACATTATCAATTCTCTGCATTGCCCTTTGGTTTATCTACTGCGCCCAGAGTATTCACGAAATGCCTGGCTTCAGTAATTATATACTGCAGGCTACAAGGCATTCAAATATACCCTTACTTGGACAATTGTCTGATTCAAGCGGACAGCAAACATATCCTGTTGAAGCAACTAGAATATGTAATAAGACTATTAAGTGCACTGGGATACACGGTCAACAAACAGAAGTCAAGACTTGTCCCATCCCAAATAACTACCTTCCTGGGTGCCAAATTGGATACAAACACCCAGATGGCATATCTCACGCCAGACAAACAAGGGCAACTAACGGATTACTTAAAAAAACTGGCTACTTACACCAGGCTAACTGCAAGGAAAATCCTGCAGGCTCTGGGATTTATGGCATCTTGTATACTACTAATCCCATGTGCAAAATTGCACATGCGAAGATTACAATGGTACCTAAAAAAAACTATGGTCTCAACACAGCCACAGCTTGGAAGCAATAATACCACTCATTCCATGTCTTCAAAAGGAATTTCTGTGGTGGGGTCAAGCATGCCAGTCAAACATAGGCCTACCTTTCAGCAAGCCTCAAGGAAGTCAGACCATCACAACAGACGCCTCAGACCATGCCTGGGGGGGCGCACATGGAAAATCGGTGCATTCAGGGCAGATGGTCTCAAAAAGAAAAGCACCTACATATCAACCAAAAAGAAATGTTGGCAGTAATACATGCAGTCAAGGCCTTCGAGGAATTTTTACACCCAGGCCAACTTTTAATAAGGACAGACAACACCACAGTAATGTGGTACATAAACAAGCGGGGGGAACCCATTCATACCCCCTATGCAGACTGGCAATGACTCTTTGGAACATGTCCTTGGATCTAAAAATCGAATTGCAAGCCCAGTTCGTACCAGGAAAGGACAATGCACTGGCAGACAGTTTAAGCAGAAACATGATAGATCCACACGAATGGAGATTACATCCAAAAATATTCACACAAATTACTCAGGCATGGGGAAGGCCAGACATAGATCTTTTTGCCTCCCACAAGAATTACCAGTTGGAGAAGTTTTGCACAAGGACCTTTCATCCACAAGCATGGAAAGTGGATGTTCTCTCTTTCAGCTGGAGGACTCTGACAGGTTATGCCTTCCCTCCTCTTCCTCTAATGACCAAGGTCTTGCCGAAGATAAAAGCGGACAGACCAAAATTGATTCTGATAGCTCCGGACTGGCCAAGACAACATTGGTATCCACTCCTGAAAAGCATGACGCTTTCACCTCCTTGGATACTACCACAATGTCCTCTTCTTTTGACTCAACACAAGTTCAAAACTCTGAACACTCAGCTGAAGTCACTGAAACTGACAGCTTGGAACATTCACTGAAAGCACAGCAGGCCATGCTCTCTAAAAAGGTCAGGGAAATTATTTTGGAGGCCCGAAGACCATCCACTAGAAAGGCCTACTCCACCAAATGTAAAAGATTCAGCATTTGGAATGAGAAAAAGGGTCAAGACCCAAAAACACTAAACATTTCACAAATTCTAGAATACCTGGCTGAAATGCTAAACAGTGGTCTTTCATACTCTTCAATCAAGATACATGCATCAGCAATTTCTGCAGAATATGACACTGATCCTCCTTTATTCTCACACCCTTTACTAAGACAGTTTCTCAGAGGGACGAAGAACATTAACCCTCACAGGAAACCACCAGTGCCTGCATGGGATCTCAACTTCATACTAGAAAAATTGAATTTACCTCCCTTCGAACCAGCTGCAACATCAAAGTTACAGTACCTATCCTGGAAGACAGCCTTTCTATTAGCCATCACTTCAGCTCGAAGGATTTCAGAATTACAGGCTGTACAACCTTTCCTAATCTTCCATCAGGACACAGTGTCACTACGAACCAATCCGTCCTTCATGCCAAAGGTAGTATCCAAGGTATCTCTGAATCAAGCTATACACTTATCAACCTTCTACCCTAACCCTCAAAACAAGGGTGAGAGACTGCTGCACACTTTGGACATTCACAGGCAGCTATGCTACTACTTGGACAGAACAAAAGCTTTCAGAAAAACTGAGCAACTCTTTGTAGCATATGCAGCAGGAGTTCAGGGTAAGGCAATTTCCAAACAAACTATTTCTAAATGGATTGCTCATTGCATATGTTTTTGCTACTCCCTTCATGGGAAACCTGTGCCCTCCAGCATCAGGCCTCACTCTACTAGGGCCACAGCTACCTCTACAGCCTCCTTAGGGGGGGTAGCCACTAAGGACATTTTAGAAGCTGCCACTTGGAGCTCTGTGCATACCTTCTCCAACCACTACCACCTGCCTTTATACTCCAGATCAAGAGCAGGTTTTGCCACTGCAGTTCTGCAGGGACTACTAGCTGCTCCTACATCCTCTTAGTACCTACCACCCCATATTCAGCTATGGTATTCTACCAATATGTAAGGACTGCAGCTGTATCAACGATGAACATAGTACAGTTTTGTACCTACCATAAATGTAGATGTTTGAGTGGAGATACAGCTGCAGTCAAGGTTTCCCTCCCTCCTACCCCTCTGAGACAAGCATAATGATTAGCACCACCACATACATCCTAAATGGGGTATTCTTTATGGTGTATTTGCTTACTATTACTGTTGTTGTTTGGATTGTTATCCATGCTTTTAGGTTTAGCCTTCCTTCTGAGGGCACCTGACATCTGGGGCAAGAAACACTGAAGAAAATGGCATTGGCTGGTTCCTTTATACCCCTGGCGTACTGATGTCAGGGAAGAAGCGACGACAACTGACGCCAGACCAGGACTTTGGAATTCGGCCGACCGAGGGATTGCCTGATGGCAGGACAACCCATATGTAAGGACTGCAGCTGTATCTCCACTCGAACATCTACATTTATGGTAGGTACAAAACTGTACTTTTCTGCTGCATGAGGATGTACGTGTATGACTTTGTGTGCTCCCTGACATACGTATTACTTTGTGTGCTCCCTGACATACGTAAGACTTTGTGTGCTCCCTGACATATGTATGACTTTGTGTGCTCCCTGACGTATGACTTTGTGTGCTTCCTGACATAAGTATGACTTTGTGTACTCCCTGACGTATGTATGACTTTGTGTGCTCCTTAACATAAGTATGACTTTGTGTGCTCCCTGACGTAAGTATGACTTTGTGTGCTTCCTGAAGTAAATATGACTTTGTGTGCTCCCTGACGTTCACAACTTGATATTACTTGTGAACCTCTGCTATCTCTGTAAAAAACAAAAACAAAAAAAAAAATCTTGCTTTTTTCCTACTTTTCTGAGAGTTAAAAAAGTTCAGTTACAGGCTTGCTGTTCCTGAACTGTTTGAAAGTTTCTGTGAGGCCATTTTTGCTTGGGCTGAAGGAGGGTTTCTGTGTTCATCAGTGGCAGTGACTAACATTGAGCAGCTTCCCTGCCCCCCGGAGAGGTGGTTACTGACTTGAAACTGTAGTTTTATTGGCCACTAGGGGTCATTTCCATAACTCCTTCATCTTCCTCTCTTAAAACCTAGTTGCCTCGTGGTTTGAGCGTCTTTTCAGGCTTGTTGGCTGTTGGTGAAGCACCCTCCAAGAGGAAAAAACGCTGAGAGAAGAAGGGAGCCACTTTTGAGATTTTAAGTATTTTTTCTCTGTTTATTTGCTAAGTTTTTCTGCATAGCTGCCTAGCTTGAGCATTTTCTGGCTTGTTAAACTTGATTTCTGTATTAGTAGCTGTATTTAGAGCACAACCAAAAGCTGTTTGCTGAATTTCCTGTTTGCACTTAATTTTAAATCGTTTTTTCTTAAAACTTGCATATTTTCTGTCCTTGACCTAGCACTCTTGTGTGGGGTCATTTACTGCACTGTTATAACTTGATATTACTTGTGAACCTCTGCTATCTCTGTAAAAACAAAAAAAAAAAAATCTTGCTTTTTCCTACTTTTCTGAGAGTTAAAAAGTTCAGTTACAGGCTTGCTGTTCCTGAACTGTTTGAAAGTTTCTGTGAGGCCATTTTGCTTGGGCTGAAGGAGGGTCTCTGTGTTCATCAGTGGCAGTGACTAACATTGAGCAGCTTCCCTGCCCCGGAGAGGTGGTTACTGACTTGAAACTGTAGTTTTATTGGCCACTAGGGGTCATTTCCATAACTCCTTCATTTGTCCTCAGAGGAGTGGTTTAAGGCAGTAACTTGTAGTTTATTGGCCATTTTGGGTAATTTCCTGTCTTTTCCAGCCCCTGCTATAAAGACGCTTTAGCGCAAGATTAGCGATTTAGCCCGCTTTAGCGCGGAGGTGCTACCCTTTGACACTAGGGCGGCAGCGGTTTAGCGGGTTTGAACTATTCGGCTACCTAAAGTCCACTCTTCAAATTTTCCTTAAAACTACCTTCCTCGAACTATACTACTGATCTAATCAGCTTATCCTATAATTAAAAGATCATCTCTACTTGACTCCAAGTAGACTATTCTCTATCTGTTAAACGTAGCACTTGCTCCTACAGTACTTATTACCTTGATACGGCACTCTTGTCATAGATAGTACCCCAAAAGGCAACCCCATTTCTCGGTCACCCACGTCCCCCGGAATCTTTTTAAAGTTTTTTTGTCTATTCCTTCTAGCATGTCGAGGGATCAGTTGCTAGTGTCCTCTCCTGCTCAGCTGGTGAACCTGGGAATATTGAGGCAATGTTACAATTGCCTCATGTACACAGACAACCCTCTCCTCCTCCCACAAAACACAAATACATGCGAGAGATGCAACTATACGGCCAAACTGGAGGCTGAGCTCTCTCAACATAGGACTGGCAAGACCAGTCAGGAGGAGAAGGTTACCACACACACTATAGACCCAGTCTCACATAGTACCATTACAACCTCAAATCATACACATAAACACACAAAGACATACTCGGAGGCTCTGATCAAAAATCTACCAAAACAGCAGAGGCCACCAAAGCAGACACCCAAACAACCACCACCTCAGAACACAACACCTGCAACACATAGACCTCACAGTCAGAGTGTCAAACAGTCACAGCCCTTAAGGCCAAACACAATGCCAGACACACTAGTCATTGGTGACTCCATAGTCAGACACACTGACGCCCCGCCACCAGACTGAGTAAGGAGAAGGTCACAGTAAGCTGCCTGTCGGGCGCTAGAATCCGCCACATAACGCAAGCACTCAGGTCTCTCAACAGCAGGTACAAATATGACTCAGTCATTGTCCACGCTGGTGTAAACGACTTGAGACGTACCTCCTTGGACTACATGAAAAGAGACATTGAGGAGCTCTCTGATTATGTAGCCCAGGCAGGTATGACCCTGACCTTGAGCAGTATCCTACCTTCACCAAGAATGATGCCACAATACAGAGATAAGATGATCAGCTTTAACAATTGGCTTAAACACTGGTGTCATTCAAAGGGGATCCAGTGTCTGTCTGCCTGGGATGACATGCTGGACAAGCCACGCTGCTTCGCAAGGGACGGCTTGCACCTGTCACCCTGGGATTCCGGATATTGGCAAAGGCTCTTGCCACCCCATAGTGCCTTTTTAGGCAAGGCTCAAATTCTAAACCTACCACCCTAGAACACAAAAAGGAAAAACTAAGGGTAATGCTGCTCAATGCCAGAAGTCTAAATCTCAAAATGCACGCACTCGAGGCCCTTCTCAGTATGGAGAACATCGATGTCTGTGCTGTGACAGAAACCTGGTTCAAGGCTCCTGAGAGCACCCCAGCGCTATCAGGTTTTACCTCATATCATGCGTTCCGGCCCCAAAATCTGGACAATACCAAGAAAGGAGGGGGGTATCCATATTCATCAAGGAAATCCACACCTCAAGGCTGGTGGCAACGCACGATGCATCGGAGACCATCCAGGTGCAACTAACCATAGGCAAGACTGCTCTGCAAATTGTAGCATGTTACAGGCCACCCTCACAAACTCAGGAACCTCACATGGCCTTCCTGAAAACACTAGAGGGGATAAATGTATCACCAAACACCATCATACTAGGTGACTTCAATTACCCTAATATAGACTGGGAACACTACTCAAGCCCAAACACCCTAGCCCAAAAGTTCCTGGAATTCATAAACTCAAATGCCATGGAACAACTAGTCACCATCCCCACAAGAGGAGATAACATACTTGATCTCATCATCACGAACATGGGAGCACAATGTTCAACACCGAGGTGTACCCTCACTGGTGAGATCAGACCACAAACTAATCTCGCTGGAGGTCCTCATCCCACCCCCACCTGAAATAAAAAAGACCACAGTAAAGAACTTCTCAAAGCCGACTTCACACTTCTAAAGACTACTGTGGTCTCCTTTAAGGCCCCGAAAGGCGGAAAACAGTACTCAAGCCGCTGAATCACTTACAAATGCCTTCTACCAGCACCTGCAGGACTGCATGGATAAGGCAATCCCAAGCAAAACAAAGACTGTTTGTACCAAAGGCAAGCGTCCAGTCTGGTGGACCCCAGCCATAAACAAACTCTACAACAAAAGGAGGAAGCTACTACAAGATAGAGCAAAATCCTTAAAAGGTAAGACACCCTTGATCACTATAAGTAAAAAACTAAGAGCTCTCATAAAATCATCCAAAGCAAATTTCGAGAGAAAAATAGCTAAAGACACAAAAGACAATCATAAGGCCTTCTTTAGCTATGTTAGAAACCTGGGAGGAAACTCCCAGATATGCTCAGAGCTAGTTCAAAATGATGTGAAGATTACTGATCCTACAGACATTGCCAACATACTGGCTGACAGGTTCAGTGCAAACTTCTCCCCCCCCCAAAAGGAGAGATGTCTATACCAAACGATTGCAGCCCCCCAAACATCTCCAGTGCCCAAGTGAGAACTGCTCTCTCCAAAGCAAAAAACACAGCATCCATGGGACCTGATGGTGTCCCCGGCTGTGTGCTCCATGAACTCAATGAGGAATTAAACCCACAGCTAGGACAGCTGTTTAATCAAAGTCTTACCTCTGGATACGCCAGGAGTGGCGACTGCAACTGTGGTACCACTTCACAAAGGCGGTGCCTCCACCGACCCTGGAAATTACCGCCCATTAGCTTGACAAGCCTTATCTGCAAAGCCATGGAGAGGATCATAATGGACCTCATAAATAAAGACATAGGAATTTGCAGACTTTGGATCCAACCCAGTTTGGCTTTGTCAAAGGCAGATCATGCCTTTTAAACTTGGTTGACTGTTTGAAACAGTCACCAAAGCCATTGATGAGGGAAAGGCAGTCCATACAGCCTACCTCGATCTGGCTAAGGCCTTGATACAATACCCCACTCGGGTATCATTGAAAACTCATCAGCTTAAATGTCAACCCATACATCACAAGATGGGTTGCAAACTGGCTGAGTGACAGAACCCACAGGGTCAGAGTTGCTGGCGCCATGTCAGACTCAAAGCCTGTCACAAGTGGTGTCCCACAGGGCTCAGTCCTGGGCCCACTCTTGTTTGGCATCTACTTTTCCAAGTACAAGCAAACACAGGAGGGTTATGGCTGACAAAGTTTGCAGATGACTGCAAACTGGGCCATAGTAGAAAACACATCTGATACAGATATCCTTCAGAAGGGTCTCACAGAAGCGGATAACTGGTGCCAGAGCCACGGCCTAAAGTTAAATGCCAAAATGCATAGTCATACCCTTCGGGAAAAACAAGGTTACCCTAGCTACCAAATAGGTGGCAATCCACTGAGCACAGAAGAAGTTATCAGGGACCTGGGGACCCAGGTTGATAGTAGTCTGTCATTCGACACCCATGTAGCTAAAGTAGTTAGGAAGACCTTCTACATTGCCCACCTTATCATGAAGGGATTCTCATCTAAATCAAGGGAGGTCATAGTCTCCCTTTACTCATCACTCATCAGACCAATGATTGAGTACAATGCCCCATTCGGAATGTATCTGACCCGACACTTGCAGCAGCTGGAGAGGCCACAAAAGTTCCTCACCAAAAGGATAAAGGGTCTCAAAATCTGTCCTATGCTGCCCGACTGAAAGAACTCCAGCTCTATTCAGTCGCCATCGCTTGCTCAGAGGTGACCTTTGCCTAACATACAAGGCCATGTCAAACCCAGATTTGATGAATATGCTTCACCTCAAAAATCTAGATCCATCAGAGCCACAAGGGCGGAGACTTAAACCTTGACACGGCTATTAATAGGACGTGCTGGAGGGATAGATTCATCACCCAAAGACTCCCTATGCTGTGGAACAAAATCCCGGTACATGTGAGGCAGAGCACCTCGCTGGCCTTGTTCAAGAGAAATCTTGACCAATGGATGGGAGATCACAGATATACCCCAGGGATTACCTCAGTGTCACTGCTCGACAGAGGCACAGCAAAATAATGGGTATAGTTCCCCATACTAAAGGGGTGGCGAAGCCACAAAACGATGGGCTAGGCTTGTAAATGCCCTCGGGCAGATAGCCTAGTATGAACCTATGAACCTATGAACCTATGAACATATGACTTTCTCTTGTGGCATATATGGGCAGGTGGTTACCATGTGTGCTTGTGTGCCATGGGAGCTTATATTGTTGGAGTGACTTGTCAATAATACATAGTAATAATACATGTCAGAGAGGTTTACTATTTTTCAGGTTGATTCTAATGGGACCTCTGATAAGTTAGGAGAACTGAAAAGGTTTATACTAGAAGGCATAATCTCAAACGGGAAACTTGACCAGTCAGCTGCCCTGGGCACAAAATGTTGAGGGGTCACAAACACTCAATCACAGTCTTTTGTTAAAAGCTGGTATTGCATTTGCAGTCTAACCTGAGCACTGTAACACTCTGCCTTTTGTCTAAACTATAGCAACTTCTTGCTACATAAAAAAGGAGGTTATTACCTCTCTATACTCCTTTCTCATTAGACCAATACTTGAGTATAATGCCCCATTTCGTATGTACCTCTCCAAAATTCTGCACCAACTGGAAAGGGCACTGAAATACCTCACAGAGAGAATCCATGGCGTGCAACACCTGTCCTATGCAGACAGGCTAAAATCACTAACACTCTATTCATTATCGTACAGATGGCTCAGAGGTGATCTGTGTCTCACCTACAAGGCGATATCGGACCCGCCCTACTAGAGATGCTCCATATCCGTAAGTATAACTCCTCATACATTACCCAATCAAAAGTCCTGAATCTAACATGTGACATCAACAAAACCTGCTGGAGAGACAGGTGTGTCTCCCAGAGGCTGCCCAGTCTCTGGAACAGACTTCCCATACATGTCAAACAGAGCACCTCACTGACCCTCTTCAAGCGCAACCTTGATGAGTGGATGGGAAACCACAAATTTGTCCCAGGGGTTCCACCTGTGTCTCTCACTGATAGAGGCAACAGGTGCTGACTAAGATTTCTTTTTGGGGATAAACTCTTGGTTAGGCTTGTAAGGGCCTCAGGGTCATTAGCCTAGTAACCTCCTATGATCCAATGAAAAAAGTTGTATTTATTCTTCACTACAACTTGAGCACTATAAAGCTCCTTGCAAGCAAGATATAAACTGTAGCATCTGTTTGCTGCATCTGTAACAAGCATTCTACTTATGTGGATGCACTATTTTACTTTTTTTGGAACAGCTTTGAACCTTTTTTGGAAGTATGCAGCAGTTTTAGATTTAATGGAGTTTGTGTATTGATTTTTACATAATTGAGGGGACTATAATTTATTTTTATTTATTTATTTATTATTTGTTAATCAGGAAAGTCTGACTTGGAACAAAGCCAATTTACAGAGACGGGCCGAGGAGAAATGCTCCATGCACATATCTTCGTAACGTGGGAGAAAAGCGGAGCACCGAGAGGAAACACACACAAATGCAGGGAGGGCATGCAGACTCCATTGGATGGATGCAGAGGCTTACATTATAATCATATTTCTTTTGGTAATAGGTGAAGTAGTGAAGGGGTTGGGTTTAGTAAGGTGTGGGTAGGCTAATAAGATGAGTATGAGGTAGATTAGAGTAAAACAATGTATAACAGTGTGAGTATGAGGTAGATTAGAGTAAAACAATGTATCATAGTGTGAGTATGAGGTAGGTTAGAGTGAAACAATGTATCATAGTGTAAGCATGAGGTAGGTTAGAGTGAAACAATGTATCATAGCGTGAGTATGAGGTAGGTTAGAGTGAAACAATGTATCATAGCGTGTCATGTGTCATGGGTCAGTATGAGGAAAACAAGCAAACACATCTTAGGTCAGTGTAAGGGGACACTGTAAATAAACATGACAAGACACACTGCAGAGTAATGTGCCAAGACTGACAGAAACCATATAGCATCATGTGTTCCAGGATGATGCAAGACAGACTGTAAGTAAGCACTGAGACACTCCATCCTCCTTTATCATGGGACATAGGAACACCGGATAAGTAAACATCTGGACAGGCAGTCCGGTGTCATCTATCCTGCGTCAGTGTGAGAGAGGAGTTAATAATCATAAAGAGGGAGAAAAAGCATTAAGCTGTGTCCAGGGTCAATGTAGGTAACAGAGTAAGTATACCCTGACTAAGAAATTGCAATATAATGTGTTTTTGACAATGAGGGAGATATGGCGAGTAAACAGTGGTGGATTCCCAGTAAACAGACACTTGAGTTAAATGGTGCTGCATTGTCTGGCCTATAATAGTAGAGGATAGGAGAAAACATTGCTAATGCTCTCATCTTTGGAAATGGGAGTTGGCATGATGGTTAAGTTCTTTACTTCCCAAACACAAAGTACTGAGTTTGATTTTCACCTTTGAGTGAAATTGGCTAAGCTTCAAATGGCCTCCAAGGGCAGCTAGCCCAATACTTAGCTATGTTAATTGTCTATAAACCTAAGCTTCTGTTTTCTAATTAAGACTGAATGAAATGTGACATTTGTAAGGAAGACAATAAAAAATCACTTTTAATTGCAGGCTTTATTCACGGCATGTGATCTGGGAGTGTTTGATCTACTTCAAGAAGAGAATACGTCACTGTCAGAAAATGACATTTCACAAAGGCTGAGCACCAGTCTACGTGGGATGCAGATACTGCTCAATGTGTGCGAATCGATGCGATTACTAATGTCTGAGAAAAAAGATGGCACAGGTAAATAATCACATCAGTTTATCATGTAATGCTGCCTGTGTCTTGCTGAGATGTGTTATATGTAGGTTCATCTGTAACTAATAGGATAGCCACCCTAGCAGGCCATTTTAAGCCGAACCAATTTCTCTTTTTTGTGCTTGAACTAACCTATCCTATTTCATTACAGCTTGCCCTTACCCATCCCATGGTTGATTAGACATTACCCCAAATGACAATTTAGGGGCTGAATCTGTCCATTACTAGTACAGGGGATAGTCCTGGGGTAAATGTTCTATTCCCATCCATAGAGTTAAGTTGGCTGGATTCGTGTAACCAATCCCAACCAATATCTTCAAACTGAAACTCTACCTGACATCAGCGATCACTGCCCAATATGTACTCTCCAACTGTCCCCCACATTCCCAAACCGCATAAATTCAAAGAATTCTGGAAATTGTCCACTTTCAACCCTGATACATTCAATAACTTTCTGAAATAGACCGGTACACCCTCCTAACTCTGTCTCTTGATGCTGCTGTTTCATTCTTTAACTCCACCTTCCTTAATACTCAACTCCCTTCCCTCCATGTACTGTTAGAATCAAATTCCACAACTCACCCTGGCTCACACACTCAACTTTGACACTTATTCAAAAAAGAGACTCTGCTTGGAAACTTTGTTCCAAGACTAAATCACCCTCCCACTTCCAGAGCTATATGGAACTCCGTAACCTCACTAAAAACACATTAGCTATGATAAAAAGAATTTCTACCATCAACCCCAGACCATTCAATCCAGAAACCCTAAAAAGTTCTGGAACACTATCAATCAAATCCTCTACCCAGGAAATCCATCCACACTCAACCCCTGCCCCAACAACTCACCTGTCAAAACTTCAAGCATCTTTAACTCCTACTGTATTGACACCATAAGTAAATTTAAACAAACTTGTCTCCTTCCCCTCCCTCACCACCTACAACTCCCCCACACAATAACTCCCCCTTTCTCTAAAACTAGTCCCTATAAGCTACATTAAGAAGCTCCTCCTCAAGCTCAAACCCAGCTCCCCATCAGCAGACAACTTGTCATTGTTCTTCCTAAAACTTGCTGCTACATCTCTAACATACCCCGTTTCCATCCTAATAAACTGCTCCATTGCTGAATCAACTGTTCCAACTCTTTGGAAAAAATTCTACACCATATCCATACACAAAGGTGGCAATTCCTCAGAACTCTCTAACTTTTGACCACTTGCAATACTTTCTCCCCTCTCCAAAATTCTAGAACACTGCATACACAAACAAATCATGTTCCACCTCTTACAAGGTAACCTGATCACCTCCCCAGCATGGCTTTCACCCACACCACAGCGCCTCCACTACACTCATCTCCTTTACCAACACCATTTCCCTAACCAGGGATCACAACAAACTTGTATCCTGCCTATTCGTAGATCTGTCCAAAGCCTTTGACACTGTCTATCACCCTATCCTCCTATCAAAACTCTCTCAACTTAACCTTTCCACAGCTACTTTATCCTGGTTTATCAGCTAGCTTTCAAACTGGCACCAATCTGTCAATTGGCTATCTGCTCTCTCCCTGTTTCTACCCATCAAACAGGTGTCCCACAAGGCTCCATCCTTGGAACTCTCTTCTTTAACATCTTTACCAATGAACTCCACACATTCTTTCCCCAGTCATCCCACATACAGTACGCTGATGACTCTACCATTAGCTCCATAATCAGTAACCTAACTGACCTTCTAACCCACACACAAACATCCTTCAACCTCACAGAAACCTGGCTAGCAAGACACCAGCTCATACTCAACCCCCAAAAAACAAACCTCCTACTCCTTCTTCCAAAATCACTCAACCCTCTTAAATCCTCTTTCTCCATGTCTTATCTCAACAACACCATAATTTCTTCAGAAAACCAAATTAAGCTACTTGGAGTAATCATAGACAACCAGCTGAAACTCGACCTTCACATCCATCATAGCATTAAGAAAACCCATCAAAAGCTAGGCCTTCTTTACTGAAACAAAATTCCTCTCCCCAGAATCTAGAATAACACTAGCCAATGCCTACCTCCTTCCCAACCTCCTCTATACCTCACAAATCGTTACTAACCTCCCATCTACTCCCCTTTCCAAACTTGAATCCACCTATAACAAAGTGGCCAGATTTGCTACCAATGTCCCAGCAAAAATGTTTCACTGTTTGGCCCTCAAGTCACTTAACTGGCTTGAGTTTCTTAACCACCTCAAACTTATCCAACTTCTCATAATCCACTCCATTATCAATAAACCCACCTATTGTCCAAGAATTCCCTCTCTAGTCTCACTGTATACCCCCCCTCCAACCTCTTAGGAGCTCGGCTCAATGCCTACTAGACATTCATAAACCGTATAAATCTGAAGGACAAATTTTGTACAGCTACTCTCCTGCCTCCCTATGGAACAAGCTTCCCTTGAACCTAAGAAGCATACCCCAGACTTACAAATTTAAAAACTCACTCAAACAAAACCTAATCCACCTCAGGATATGCCCCTGTAATCTACCCCCTGAACCAAGTCCTAAGCAGATCTAGTAGAAAGAGTTCCATGGCCTCTCTTTTCTTTTATGTCGTGCTATCATTATGTTTTTTTTTTTTTCGGCGTCATTGTATTGTTTGACAGACATATATTTTCCTTTGTTACATAACTGAACCAAGATGTGTTTAATCTATGTTTGTATATATTTACTAAGCAATATTATTGTTTATGTACCTGGACGTTTTCTCCTTGGGTCTCCACTGAAAATGGTCTCCTGGCTCAGTTGGACCAACGCGGTTAACAAATATCAGATTTTAAAGAATAAAATTATGTATGAGGCTTCATCTCTCTACCTGCAATGGCTACCAATTATAGGTCAATCAAATAAAGCAAAAGAGAAAAATACTGATCCTGTAATAAATCCGTGTTGAGAAATATCTCATTAGCAAGGCCTGGTTACAGTATGGCTGGTTGATGATGTAAAGATTAGTGTGTGTGTGTGTGTGTGTGTGTGTGTGTGTGTGTGTGTGTGTGTGTGTGTGTGTGTGTGTGTATGTGTGTGTTGGTGTGGGAGTGTGTATATGTGTGTATGGGTATGTGTGCGTGCGAGCGCATGCACACGTGTCTGTGCTCAAACGTGCATGTGTGCATCTCAGTGGTTAAAGTATGAAAAGTGGGGAATTTTGTGTGTGTGTGTGTGTGTGTGTGTGTGTGTGTGTGTGTGTGTGTGTGTAGGCATAGGTTTATTAACACTCAACACGGGCTGCTAAGGAGAACACCAGCACCATCAGGTCTGACTGATCAGTGCTCAAGGCAGAAACATTGTAATGAGCGATTAATGACATCTTTCTCTGTGCAGCCTTTAAATAAAAATTTTTCACTGTCAGAATAATGCACTAACCCACACTGTTTAATAAGCACTGGGGTGAAAAATGCTCTAAATCCTAGCCACATTATTGTGCATGTGGCAGTATGCTTAATACGTTGCTATTTTTATGTAGGAAACTTCAATGAACTGATTTTACACATCTGTGAGCATTTATTTTTTTTTGAGTGAAGATGATGAAAATGGTTTGAATAAATATATTCTGTCATATATACGTCTCTTAAAAGTTTTGTATTTACAATAATTGATAGTGCACAAACATTTCTTCAAGGGGAGATTATGAATTTGAAAATAAACAGTTAATGTGACAGCTGAAATTAGATATGGGCCAGCACCCAGGTCTTGGGAAAAACACAAGTATTAACTGCATTTTAAAGTTAAGACTTATTTAGTAGTTTGTATCTGTAAAATTTTAAAATAAATGCATTTTTATAATTATTAATAATTTAAATATGTATTTAGTTTGGTCCTTTTAATACATGAAGACATAGGGCAGGATTCACGAAGGCGTACATGGAGTTCAAGAGTAGTGTAAGCCTCCGTGTAAGCCTCCCGATCCAGGAACAGCCCAAACCTCCGTGTAAGAGACAGCTAACACGTCTCTTACACGGACTGGGCGTGGAAATGCTCAATACCTCATTTGCAGCAGAAAGATATGCAAATGAGGTATTTGAGCGATCCAGGAAGCCCAAACCAGTCCGTGTAACGGACGTTTTAGCTGCAGAAATGTACTCAGCTGACAACTGAGTACATTTCTGCAAAATCCACAACAGAGCTATGTCAGCTCCAAATAAAGGCTGCATATGTGTCATCTAGCATGCCAATGGCCAAATATGTGGCCATTGGCATTAAAAACTGATGCAAAATTATTTAAAAACAATTTTTTTTTTTCGGGGGATTTTGATGTTTAACTGCAGCGCACACCCGTGCAAACGGGGTGCGCTGCCTAAAAGTGAAAACCGAAGCTTATAAGCCCACAATTGTGGGTTTTATGTAGTACATGGAATGACAATGCAGGGACCAGCAGACCAAAAACAATATGGCCACCGTGTAGTGGTTGCCAAGGGGGGGAAGCTCAGTGTAAGAGATGTAACTAAGCATTACTAGGCAATCCTATGTAAATGAGGGTTATAATACTGAATCACACTTCCACATAGCTAATGAGCACTGTCTGAGTAGTGTAAGAGTTACAGAAGGGGGAGGAATAGAGTAAGAGGTAGGTGACATCACGGGGGGGGACGATAGAAATAAATGTATCACATTGGAGGGCAGTGTAACGTGACAGATGACAGACAGACATCAGGGAGAGAGGTGTGTCCCAACAGAACACTAGGAAAGTCAAGAAATAGAGGGTGTACACTATCCCTACACTCAAAGTTTCTTGATATACGTGCATGCGCACGTGTGCCCGCGTGTAAGGCAGGTTCACCATGTGGGAGCGTGTTGCAAACCGTTTTAAACGGTTTGCGCTGGCGTGCACGTGTGTAAGGCAATGTAAGCATCAGGAAGCCTGTTGCCTGATGTATAAGGCTGTGTGCATGTTTAAACATGAATCAGCCAAGTCCAAACTGTGTAAGAATGTGTGCGCGCGTGTAAGCCACTGTGAGCGTGCTTATGCTGGTGTGCACATTACTCCCCCTGAGGAAACAGAGAGGAAAAAGGAAACAACCAGATTACTAGGAAACTGTCAGGGAATACTGCTGGAGTTAATTGGTGATAACAATTGGAAGCAGGCAATTACACAGGCAGACTAGAAGCCCAACCCAGCACTTAAAACACTTCAAACAGCACTGCAGGGTGTTTCTCTCAAGAGATACTGCAAGAAAGGAGTAAGCTATCACAACTGAAAACTGAAAAAGCTGAACTCAGAGCAGAAATGCTAGGGGCTGCCATAGCTGTTATAATCAGACATAGGCGAATTGCTGAGGGTGGTGACAATGCAGATGCTAACAGACAACCCAGACTAAGGAGAAGGAGAAGAGTATACAGGCCCAGGGTCACCTACCATGGGTTGCATGAGCTGGAGATAGTAGAGCACTGCAGAGTGGACAGAGACCTTCTGCAGCAAATTGTTGAGCTGTGCAGGCCACGCCTCACACACAGAACCAACAGAGGGGAACCCATCCCAGTGGAAACCAAGGTATGCGTTGGCTTAAGAATACTAGCAACAGGTACCTTCCAGAGACCAACTGGTGATATGATGGGGATATCACAGGCATCAGCTTCCAGGGTACTGCACCAGTTCCTGGATGCCATGTCAGCACATGTCAGTGATCATGTATATTTCCCCAATGCCCGTGATGTTGTGGCCAGCAATATGCGTCTCTTCCAGCAAATAGCGGGATACCCTGAGGTACTGGGTGCAATAGACTGCACGCACATACGCATCAAAGCACCAGCTGGTGAGCGGGGTAGAGCCTACATTAACCGCAAGGGATTCCCCTCCATGAACTGCCAGGTCGTGTGTGATGCCCAGGGCATAATAATGAATGTGTGTGCTGGCTGCCCTGGGAGCTACCACGATTTCCACATCTGGCATCTGACGCAGCTGTACCAATCATTTGCCAGTGGGGACTTCCCACACAGTCACCTAGTGGGGGATGCAGGTTATGCACTGGAGCCGTGGCTAATGACACCCATCAGAAACGCACACACACCTGAACAGGAACGCCATAATGAGGCACACGCACAAACACGTAATGTCATAGAGCATGTGTTTGGGCTGCTCAAGTCACGGTTCCGGTGTCTGGACACATCTGGTGGAGCCTTGCAGTACACACCAACTACATGTTCCCAAATGATCATGAAATGTGCTATGCTACATAATATGATCCTGCGGAAACAGCTGCAGCAGGACCAGCATACGGCCGGGCCAAACATCCCCCCACCATTGCCAAGGCCAGCACAGGCAGAGGTGACTCGGAGGAGGAACAACCTGACCTTGCCCCAGTAGGCAGAAGGAGGCGTGCCCAGTATGCCCTGGCCTTGGCAAAGAGGCAACGCATAGCACATACACTGGCTCAGTAGGGACACTGGGACTGATACCCCCTCCGACTCAGTCAAATAATAACATGGATGCCTATATTGACATGACCTGCTCACACACATGTACAGGGACAGTGATATGTGCATCCGACAGAGGCAGCCCTGCAGCACCACCTGAGGCATGAATGCCGTGTGTTAAGTAATGTAACACCATGTACCATATGCACACCTGAGGACCCCGACTAACATCCACCCTCACCAAGCATGAACCACAAAATGATGATGGGATGATCAAATGCGGAGCATGACATGATGCACCACCTGCTAGGGGTGGTGTGCACCTAGCAGTCCATGCCCCATGGATACTGGCAAAGGCCATCAGTACCCACAGCATGCCCTGAATATGTAACTCTCAAAACACAAACCCATCTTCATAGGTACCACAAGTGATAGGAACATAGATGTAATGCTACCCAATGCCAGAAGTCTAAACAGCAAGATGTGTGCAGTGTAAACACACACAGTATGGAGAATGTAGATATCAGTGCTGTAATAGAAAACTGGGTCAAAGCTCACATCAGCACCCTAACACTACCAGGTCACAACTCATACAGTGCTGTACAGCTGGAAAACATGGAACAAGCTACAAAACTAGGGTGACTAGCAATAAATGAGGACCTCGCTGGAGGTCCTCATCCCGCCCCCACCTGAAACAAAAAAGACCACAGTGAAAAACTTCTCAAAAGCCGATTTCACACTTCTAAAAACTAGTGTGGTCTCCTTTAAGGCCCCTGAGCCAGTGGTAAACATTACTCAAACCGCTGAATCACTTACAAATGCCTTCTACCAGCACCTACAGGACTGCGTGGATCAGGCAATCCCAAACAAAACTAAGACTCTCTGTACCAAAGGCAAGCGTTCAGTCTGGTGGACCCCAGCCATAAACAAGCTCTACAACAAAAGGAGGAAGCTACTACAAGATAGAGCAAAATCCTTGAAAGGTAAGACACCTTTGATCATTATAAGTAAAAACTAAGAGCTCTCATAAAATCATCCAAGGCAAATTTTGAGAGAAAAATCGCCAAGGACTCTAAAGAGAATCATAAGGCCTTCTTTAGCTATGTTAGAAACCTAGGAGGAAACTCCCAGATATGCTCAGAATTAGTTCAAAATGATGTGAAAATTACTGAACCTACACACATTGCCAACATACTGGCTGACAGGTTCAGTGCAAACTTCCCTCCCCCAAAAGGAGAGATATCTATTCCAGAGGATTGTAGCCCCCAAACATCTCCAACGCCCAGGTGAGAACTGCCCTCACTAAGGCAAAAAACACAGCATCCATGGGACCGGATGGTGTCCCCGGCTGTGTGCTTCACGAACTCAACGAGGAATTAAACCCACAGTTAGGACAGCTGTTTAATCTTAGCCTCACCTCAGGATATGTACCCAAGGAGGCGCACGGTGACTGTGGTCCCACTTCATAAGGGCGGTGCCTCCACAGACCCTGGAAATTACCGCCCATGAGCTTGACAAGCCTTATCTGCAAAGCCATGGAGAGGATCATAATGGAACTCATAAATAAAGACATAGGGAACTTGCAGACTTTGGATCCAACCCAGTTTGGCTTTGTCAAAGGCAGATCATGCCTCTTAAACTTGGTTGACTTTTTGAGACAGTCACCATGGCCATTGATGAGGAAAGGCAGTCCATACAGCCTACCTCGACCTGGCAAAGGCCTTCGACACAATACCCCACTCAGGTATCATCGAAAAACTCATCAGCTTGAATGTAAACCCATACATCACAAGATGGGTTGCAAACTGGCTAAGTGACAGAACCCACAGGGTCAGAGTTGCTGGAGCCATGTCAGACTCAAAGCCTGTCACAAGTGGTGTCCCACAGGGCTCAGTCCTGGGTCCACTCTTGTTCGGCATCTACTTTTCTGAAGTACAAGCAAACACAGGAGGGTTATGGCTGACAAAGTTTGCAGATGACTGCAAACTGGGCGCCATAGTCGAAAACACATCTGACACAGATATCCTCCAGAAGGGCCTCACAGAAACGGATAACTGGTGCCAGAGCCATGGCCTGAAGTTAAACGCCAAAAATGCATAGTCATACCCTTCGGGAAAAACAAGGTTACCCCTAGCTACCATATAGGTGGCAATCCACTGAGCACAGAAAAAGTCATCAGGGATCTGGGGACCCAGGTTGACAGTAGCTTTTGCTTGACACTCATGTTGCTAAAGTAGTTAGGAAAACCTTCTATATCGCCCACCTGATCATGAAGGATTCACATCTAGATCAAGGAGGTCATCGTCCCCTGTACTCATCACTCATTAGATCTATGATTGACTACAATGCCCCGCTCAGAATGTATCTGGACAGACACCTGCTGCAGCTTGAAAGGCCCCAAAAGTTCCTCACCAAAAGGATAAAGGGTCTCAAAAATATGTCTTATGCTGCCCGACTGAAAGAAATCCAGCTCTATTCAGTCTCATACTGCTTGCTCAGAGGTGACCTGTGCCTGACATATAAGGCCATGTCAAACCCAGATTTGATGAATATGCTTCACCTCAAAAAATCTAGATCCCTCAGAACCACAAGGGCGGGAGACTTAAACCTTGACACGGTTATAAATAGAACGTGCTGGAGGGACAGATTCATCACCCAGAGACTCCCTATGCTGTGGAACAAAATCCCGGTACATGTGAGGCAGAGCACCTCTCTGGCCTTGTTCAAGAGGAATCTTGACCAATGGATGGGAGATTGCAGATATACCCCAGGGATTACTTCAGTGTCACTGCTTGACAGAGGCACAGCAAAATGATAGGCATAATTTTTATTCAAACTAAAGGGGTGGCGAAAGCCACATAACTATGGGCTAGGCTTATAAATGCCCTTGGGCAGATAGCCTAGTATGAACCTATGAACCTATGAACCTATAACCACACCCTCATGTTGGTACCACAACAAGAAGCAGCATGGATTAGCCATGGTCAAATACCAATGGCTAAAACTGCCTACCAGTATATAGCCTGCTGCAGACCACTGTCCTAATTGCAGGAACTGCACCAGGCCTATGTTGGAATACATGAAGATATCAAGCCCCCCAAACCACATTATATTGCTTGACTGAAAATACCTAGACATACACCATAGTTTAATAGTTTCATAGTTTAGTACTAGGCTATCTGCCCTAGCGCATTTATAAGCCTAGCCATAGTGATGTGGCTATTGCCACCCCTTATAGTGGTAATAAGTGTACAGAATACATTCTGAATACTGTGCCTCTGACTTAGTAGTGACACATTGATGACCCCTCTACTTAATAGAATTAATTGACTGTGCCTCTGTCTAGTAGTGACACAGGGAGGACCCCTGGGGTAAAGCTACGATCTCACATCCACTTCTCCAGATTTATCTTGAAGAGAGTCAGTGAGGGGCTCTGTCTAACATGAACTGGGATTCTGTTCCAGAGTGTGGGAAGCCTCTGAGTTATGAATCTGTCCCTCCAGCATGTCCTATTCATGTTTGTGCTGAGGTTCATATCTTTAGCTCTCATGGTTCTGTTGGATTTGGATTGTTTGCGGTGGAGCATGTTCATCAAATCCTTATTGGACATGGCCTTGTATGTCAGACATAGGTCACCTGTAAGTAGGCGGGATGCTACTGAATAGAGCTGGAGTATCTTTAGTCTGGAAGCATATGACATATGTTGTAGACCCTTGATCCTCTTGGTGACATACTTTTGGGGTCTCTCCAGCTGTTGCAAGTGCTGGGTGAGGTACATACCAAATGGGGCTTTATATTCAATCATGGGCCTGATAAGGGAGGAGTACAGGGGTACAATGACCTCCTTTGATCTGGATGGAAAACCCTTCATGATAAGGTGGGCAAGACAGAAAGTTTTTCTAACCACTTTGGCAACATGGGTGTCAAACGAGAGGTCACTAGCTACTTGTTTCCCCAAGTCTCTGATATCTTTTTCCGTGCTCAGTGGGTTGCTGTCTATGTGTTAGTTTGTGGGTACTTTGTTCCTCCCAAAGGGGATGACTACACATCACTTGGCATTCAGTGTCAGGCCATGATTCCGGCACCAGTTATCTGTGTCTGTGAGGGCATTCTGTAGGATGTGTGTGTTGGCTGATGTATTCACTATGGTGCCTAGTTTGCAGTCATCTGCAAACTTTGTCACCCACAACCCTCCTATGTTTGCTTTCACATCTGAAAAGTAAATGCCAAATAAGAGGGGTCCCAGGACAGATCCTTGTCGGACACCACTTGTGACTGGCTTTGAATCTGACAAGGCACCTGCAATGTTGACTTTATGGGTTCTGTTTTTAGCCAGTTTGCAACCTATCTTGCGACATATGGATTTATATTTAAGCTGTTGAGCTTGTCTATGATGCCTGAGTGGGGTATTGTGTCAAAGGCCTTAGCCAAGTGCAGGTAGTCTGTGTGGACTGCTTAGCCCTCATCAATGGCCCTATTGACAGTTTCAAAATAGTCAACTAGGTTCAAAAGGCAGGATCTGCCCTTTACAAAGCTGAAATGGGTGGGATCAAGAGTCTGTAGGTCACCAATGTCTCCGTTAATGATTTCCATAATGATTCTTCCCATAGCTTTGCAGACAAGGCTGGTTAAGCTTATGGGGCGGTAGTTCCCAGGGTCTGTGGAGGCACCTCCTTTGTGGAGCGGGACACAGTTGCTGTACGCCAGTGTTCAGGTACATATCCTGTAGCAAGGCTAAGGTTAAATCGCATTGTTATATACGGGTTTATCTCCTCTTGGAGTTTACGTAGCACGCAACTGGGGATACCATCAGGTCCCATTGATGCTGTGTTTTTTTCTTTGTTGAGGGCGGCTCTCACCTGGACATCTGAGATGACAGTGAGGTTACATTCAGCTGTGATAACTATCTTCTTTTGGGGGTGAAGGAGGGTAGAAAATTGCACTGAACCTGTCTGCCAGAATGTTGGCAATATCTGTGGGTTCAGTGAAAGTTTTGTCATTGTGTACCAACTCTGAGCATATCTGATGGTTCCCACCCAGGTTTCTGACATAACTGAAGAAGGCATTGTGGTTATCTTTATTGTCTTTGGCAATTTTTTCTCAAAGTTGGCCTTGGATGTTTTTCTGAGAGAATGTAGCTGTTTACTAGTGCTGATCACAGCTGCCTTCCCTTTAGGAGATTTAGCTCTGTCTTGCATTAGTTTCCTTCTTTTGTTATACAGTTCGTTTATGGCTGGGGTCCACGAGACAGGCCACTTTACCTTGGTGGAGAGTGTCTTGGTTTTATTTGGGATTGCATGGTCCATGCTTTCTTGGAGATGTCTGTAGAAAGCGTTTGTGAAGGAGTCAGCATTGTGTGTTGTGGTTTTCACTGGCCCAGTGGGCTTAAATGATACCATCTCAGTCTGAATAAGTGTGAAGTCGGCTTTTGACAAGTTTGTCACTATACTCTTTGTATTATACTAGCACCGACACAGTTTGAGAAAAGTTCCCAGAATCCATACAACAAAATGGACATGAAAAATGTAACATTTCTACAAGAGGGGTAAGCATACTGGATGTGATAATCAGCAATATCTGTACTGGATGGCAAGATGAGAAGTGTATCCCTCACTGGTAAGACCAGACCATAGAGTAATCACACTGTAATTACACATCCCGACTCCAGTCCCTGGCCAGAATACCACAGTGAAACACATGTGTAAAGCATAGCTTGCACCCCTACAAACCGATGTGGAATCCATGAAAGGCCCTGTGCAAGTTCAGAATATGGGACACACCGCAGAAAATGTTATACAGGCATTCCATGAACAGAGCCAAGAGTGCTTGGAGTCTGCAATCACAAATAACAAGACACGATGCCATACACCCAGGAATCTGGCATGCTGGACTACAGCAATTACTAAACCATTGAAGAGAATGAGGAAGCTACCACATGATAGAGCAAACAAAAAAAGGGAAGTAATCAGTGATCACTAGTATGGCAATAAAATATGTCCACACATACAATCCAGTAAGGCTAGGCACAACAAGTAGAATCTGTGAATCCAGATGCAATGTGACACCTGTCCCAAGTACACACACAACCACAACTCACCCCAATAAATACAAATATATGTGATAGATGCAACCAGGTAGCCAGACTGGAGCCTCAGCACCCCCAACTCAGTACTGTCAAAACTAGTCAGGAGGAGAAGGTAACCACATACACCACAAACCCAGTCCCACATAGACCTACAACAACTGTAAACCAAACACATAAACACAGAAAAAACATTCCCAGAGGCCCTAATTACAAACACACAACACCAACACAAGCCTCCAAAGCAGACACCCAATAAAACAACCTCCAGACATAGCACATGTAACACATAGTACACAAAGCTGGTGTGCCAAACAGTCACAGGACAGAAGGAGAAACAACATGCCTGATACAGTTGTAATAGGTGACTCCATAGTGAGACATGCTGCTGTTCCGTACACCAGACTGACAAAGGGAAAGGGTACAGTAAGCTGCCTGTAGGCTGCTACAATACACCACATAACACAAGTATGCAGGTCACCCCAAAGCAAGTACAAATATGGTGCAGTCATAGTCCACGCTGCTGTGAATGACCTGAGATGTACCTCCATGGACTACATGAAAAGAGACATAGATGAGCTGTCCTGTCCAATTACGTATTTCAGGCTGGTATGACACTGACCATTTGCAGCATCCTACCCTCACCATGAATGATGCCACAGTACAAACACAGAATGATCAGCTTTAACAAGTGGCACAATTACTGGTGTCATTCCAAGGGGATCCAATGTCGGTCTGCTTGGGATGTCATGCTTGACAAGCCACGCTGCTGTTCCAGGGACGGCTTGCACCTGTTACCCGTGGGTGTCTGGATATTGCCTAAGGCTTTTGCAACCTCCATAGAGCCTTCTGTAGGCAAGGCCGAAAAGACTAACCCACCACCCTAGAAAACATAACTGTAAAGAAACAGAAGGGTAATGCTGATCAATGCCAGATGTGTAAACCTCAATATGCATGCTCCTGAGGCCCTCCCCAGTATGGAGAACATCGATGTCTGTCCAGTGATAGAAACCTGCTGCAAGCCTCCTGACAGCACACCAGCACTACCAGGTAATACCACATATCATGTGTTATGGCCCCAAAACCTGGAACAAAACATAAAAGGAGGGTGAGTATCCGTATTCAGCACAGACACCCATACGTCCAGTTAAATGACAATGCTTAAGTCATTGGAGTCCACCCATGTGCAAATAACCATAGGCAAGACTGCTGTACAGTCGGTAGCATGCTACAGACCACACTCTCACACACAGGAACCCCACCCAGCTGTCCTGAAGACAGTGGACAGTATGAATGTACCACCAAATACAAAACAAGGTACACACAAATTACCACATAGGTGGTAAACCATTATGTATAGAAGGAGTAATCAGGGACCTAGTGACACAAGTGGACAGTAACCTGTTATGTGACAGTCACATTGCCAATTTGGCTAGGAAGACTGTCTATATTGGACACCGTATCATGAAAGGATACACATCTACGTCAACAGAGGTCATTGTGCTCCTATACTGTTCTCTTATCAGACCCATAATCTAGTACAATGCCTCATTTGGGATGTACATTACCTGGCACCTGCAGCAGTTAGAAAGACCTCAAAGGTACCTCACCAAGAGGTGTAAAGGGTCTCAAATATATGTCATATGCTGCCTGGATGTAGACACCACAGCTGAATGCAGTCACATACTGCCTACACAGAGGCATTGTATGTCTGTTGTACAGGTCCATGTCCAACACAGAAGTGATGTACATGCTCCACCCCAGAAAACTCAAAGCCATCGAAGCTGTGTGAGTGAGAGATGTCAACCTCAACACATAATGAAATAGGATGTGCTGGAGGGACAGATACATAACCCAGAGGCTCTCCACACCCTGGAACAGAATCCCACTACATGTTAGGCAGAGCCCCTCACTGACACTCTTCAACAGGAATCTTGCAAAATGGATGGATAATTGTAGATGTACACTGGGGGTCTTTACTGTGTCATGTCCAGACAGAGGCACAGCTAAGTAAATCATTAATGGCCATACTATTCACATAGCAAGGGGTGGCAAAAGCCACACTGGCTAGGCTTACAAATGCCCTAGGGTGGATAGCCTAGTATGAACCTATGAACCTATGATGATACAAATTGTACAGGACACTAAGGATAATCCCAAGACTGCTGCAACTGATGGTAGGAAGCATGTTGGGAATTCACAGATGTGCTCTGGATTACACAAATATTACAAACAACATACCAAACACACAGAACTATTGCCAACATACAACCTGACAGGTGCAGTGCAACCCCCCCCCCCCCAATAATGCAAAATATCTTTCACAGCAGACTGCTACTTCCCTGACATTATGTCAGCCTTACCACAGGATATGTACCCAAAGAGCAGTGTACAACAGCAGTGGTCGTTCTCAACAAAGGTGTTGCCTGAATGGATACTAAAAATAACCACCACAGAATCCTGAGAAGCTTGGTCTGCACAGCTATGGAAAGGATCAGCATGTACTGCAGACATAAAGATATTGGGGATCTACTGACACCGGACCCTACCCATTGTGGCTTTCTTAAGTGCAGACCCTGCCCCTAAACATGTTTGACTCATTTGAAACAGTCATTAATGTCACTGATGAAGGCAATGTGGTCCACACAGCGTAGCTGGACCTTGCAAAGCCTTCCATAAAATACCCTACGTGTGCAATATAGATATGCTCACCAGCTTAAATATACACCCCTATGTCACTAGAGGGGTTGCAAACCAGACCAAGGACAGAACTGACATGGTCAGACATGCTGCAGCCATGTCAGACTACAAACCAGATATAACAGGCATCCCACAAAGCTTGGTCCTGGGACCTTCCTCATTTGGTATATATGTCCCATAGGTACAGGCCAACATGGAAGGACTGTGCCTGAACATGTTTGCAGAGGACTACAAACTGCCCAACATATCTGACACTCCAGCTGACACAAGCATCCCACAAAAGGGCCACATAGAAACAGACAACTGGTGCCATAGCCATGTCAGCAAGTTAAATGGAGGAAACTGTATAGTCAACCCCTGTGGATATACAGTAAGTGACCAACAATTACCACATAGGTGTTAACCCATTACATACTTAACATGTAATGAGAGACCTGGGGACAAAAGGTGATAGATATCCTGCATTGGACAAACATGTGGCTGTAGTGTTAACAGAAACAATCCATATACCAACCTAATCATGCAGGTTATGAGATCTAGATAAGGGGAGGTCATTGTGGGTCTGCAGTTATCCTTCATCAGCGTTACAATTGACTACAACAGCCCCTGTGGGGTGTACCTCAGCAGACACCTCCATCAACTGTAAAGTCCACAACAGTACCTCACCAGGAGTATCAAAGAGCTTGAACAGATGTCATGTGTTGCCTGATTAAACAGACTGCAACTCCACACACTGCCATGCTGGCCACCCAGAGGCAAGCTGTGCCTGATGTATAAAGCTATGTCCAAGGTGGAATCAATGAACATGCTGCACCTTGTACAATCTGAATGGCAGTGAGCTATGCACATGAGGGACCTGAACCTCAGCACTGACATACATAGGACAAGCTGTACTGCATTATCCATAACACAGAAGCCACCCCCACGCATGAGTAAACTCCCAGTACAGGTTATCCATAGAGTCACTCATTGATTCTCCTCAAGAGGAATCTTAATGAGTGGATGGGAGATGGTAGGTTTACCCTGGGTATCACTGTTATGTCACGGGTAGACAGAGGCACAGTATACTAACCATGACATATGTCATGGCAAACTCCACTTACAATGTGTGTTGAAGGACAAACACACTCTCTGACTAGCATTAGAAATGGCCTAGGGCACATCGGTAGTGTTTGCCAATGTACACCTATGTTGTAGAATACACTACTGATGTTGGACGATGCTGTTGTAAGTAGTTAATATCTGAACATAATGCAACATGGTCAAATGTGCACAACTGGACCGTAACCAGGCTGTTGTGCTCACTATGGAAATGTAAAGCAGTGATAGGACTAAAGCCCAGGATACTGTCCACAACAGTGAAAGTACTGAACCAGTACACTATACAGTACTACAGTGTTAGGTCAGTATGAACGGATGTTGACAACTGTATGCAAAGTATCCCATGCAAACCCTGCAGGCACAGTATAATCCCTGTTGTGTTCACACAAAAAGCAGTTGGTCAATAACTACACAACATGACACACAACACACAACCATAAACAGGAGATATTTGTTGAAGTTCACACTCATCCACAAATGTGATGGGCTGCAGAGTTCAACATATGGAAAGCTCACACTGGGCATGCTCGCACACTTTGAGAAATGAGACATCTTTCACACAACATGCCATGGGAAGGCTGAACTGGGCATGCTCACACACTTAGTCCAAATATCAGTTTAGCATTTGGCCACACATATCTGGTATATGTACGTGTTATTCCAGGAACCAACAGCATTATAGCAATCGGCACAGTGCTCACACCTAAATGACTACAGAGACATACATGATATAGTGGATTCCCCCCATATGCAAACATCTTCCACAGATACACAAGTTGTTCATACAAACAGGAAATGTTATGGCAATAAAGACCTGCAAACACTGCTATCAGCACCAAATAATGTGCATTTGACAATTAAACATATGGGTGTAGAGGTCAACACTAGGCTGTTTGCCCTAGTGAATGACAGCTTATCCAGAGTGTGTGTGTGTGGGTGATTGGGGTTGGTCTGTGTGCAAGTCTGTGTGAGGGAAATGTTCCTTTTAGCAACTGGAAAAACACACCACAGGATGCTCATTCCCCTTTCTAAACACTGATGATGTCAGCATCCTATAAGTATATCAGGAGAAAGGAAATCTCCCAATAATCCGAATAGCACGCTATGCTAATGCATCTGTCTGTAGTGTCATAACATAGGTAGGTAGGGGTTTGAATGTGGCAAGTGTGTGTGAAGGGGGGTTAGTGTGTATAAAAGGAACATCCCTTTTGGCAACTGGGAAAACACACCACAGGATGCTCATTCTCCTTTCTAAACACTGATGATGTCAGCACCCTACAAGTATATCAGGAGAAAGGAAATCTTCCAGTAATGCAAATAGCGTGCTCTGCTAATGCATCCGTCTCTAGTGTCATAACACACTGAGATAGGGGTTTGAATCCAGTAAGTGACAAGTGTGTGTGAAGGGGGGTAAGTGTGTATGAAAAGAACCTTCCTTTTGGCAACTGGGAAAACACACCACAGGATGCACATACCCCTTTCTAAACAATAGCACAATTATTTATGACTTTTGATTCCAGACATGTCACATGTGTTTTGCTCACACAGAATGCCCATGTGTGTGGGTTGTTGCTCACAATAATGCATGACATCGATTAAACCAGTTATGGCAATGCACACGTGATGTATGTGTGTGCCAAATACACATATGTACCTGTGACCTTCAATAGTTACCATGTGTGATGCCTGCCACATGTGAATACATGGTATTTGCACTGGGTAACATTATGACTGTGGTCTTCTGTGCAGGTGCTGCATGTGGGATGTGTATATACAGTGTGAGATGTAGATGCTATCAACTTAGCAGTGAGGGATACACACCTGGTCTGGGGCATATAGTCTACATGTTGTTGATGAACAGGTGCTGCATGTTTTCACCTGTTGTGGGAGTGGTAAGAAGCTGTTCCATAGCAATGCAGTGACCGCATGCTAAGAACCTTTCAGCTAGGGTGTTGTAGCTACAGTAATTCATTACCATTCAGTAACATGTCAGCATTCCTGGTGAGGGTATGATGCCAACCAAGGTCAGTGTTCTACCAGCCTGTGCCACTTGCTCAGTGAGCCCTTCCATGTTCCCTATCATGTATTCCAGTGAGGGACATCACAGGTCAGCTGTAGTGGCATGGACAATGACTGAGTCATATGTGTCCATGCATCTGACTGACCTGTATGCTTGTGTTATGTGGTGGACCATAGTGCCCCATGAGCATATCACTGTGACCTTCACCTTGTCCAGCCTGGTGAGCGTGACCTCACTGTACTGGACAATAAAAGTACCTAACACAACTGTAGCAGGAGTGTTGTATAGCTGTACAGACTGTGCTTGCTTGGCACACAGGATTTGTGTGCTATGTGTTATGCGTGCTGTGGGTCCCCCGGC